>NW_016690217.1:5880844-6069425 GCF_001604755.1 Lepidothrix coronata
CCATCTGCCCGGAGGGCTGGGAAACGAACCCGGGTCGCAGCGGTGAAAGTGCTGCACCCTAACCACTAGACCACCAGGGGCCCCTTGACTTTTGTTGACTTTTGTAAAGACAGATAAAAATGCTAAAGTATTTTTTCAGTTTGTTTCTATATAAAGTGGCTGCCACAGTTTTCAAATATTCCATGTAGAGTAGAAAACTACAGTTTTATAAATTTTCTAATAGTTACCACAAAAGAATTCTTGTATTTTAAGTGAGGCCTGTGTTTCAGGTGTTTCAAAATCTAAATCATAGGCTAAAGAAATGTTGACTTCATGCTATATGAACACCTTTTAAGAACGCTAGTCTGAACTATGAAATGGAAATTATTTACAAAGCAGTCTTTTTGTCCTTCATTACAAAGGCTATGCCAGATATCGCAGTCATTTGGTTGGATTTCTAGTTCTATGTGATTTAGCAGCTCCTCATTTAAACTTAAAATTTAATCACCTGTCATTAAAACATTAATTTACACCGGTTAAGCACTCTCTTCCTGAAAGATATTTTTCAGGATAAAAGTTAATCTAAATCTAAACTTAAGCTGATGAGATTGGCATTAGCAAAATCTAAGTTTAAGAAGATTCTTGTTTTTTCTTTGAGTGTGAAGAAAGAAGAAGCACGCTATTCTGAGAGTTTTCTTAAACTGCTATTTTAATATGAAACAATATGGAAGGTGAGAAGGCTCCTTCTCAGAGTAGGAGATTTTATTAGAATTTTGATAGAATCGTCTTGATTAACGTGAGGCTGCTTAAACCATGACCATGTGTGTAGTCACAATGTTAATTTTTTAAGAAGGGTTTTTTTCTGATGTTCTCCAGAGCTGTGGTGGCACAGTGTATTCATAGATGGATAAATACAAAAACAATAGCAGTCTTTATCTCATTCTGTATTAACAGTACACTGCGGGGGATGAAGAGGGTAAAACATGAATCATATGCCTCCAGTATGGAGGTAAAAGCTGATTTATCTTTTAAATGTTAGAAGTACTTAATTATTTTTGTGATAATGAATTGGGTTTGGTTTTTTTTTCCTTCACCTGCAGGACTCTTCAAGTAGTGAAGATTCAGCAGATGACTCATCCAGTGAAAACAAGAAGAAAAAACATAAAGAGTAAGATATTTTCATAAGTAATAGCACAAATTTTTTATCATAGAGACATGTGCTAATAATTTATGCTTCATTTCCTCATCCTTGAAGTGCTTATGTTCCCTTTTTAATTTGTCTTGATCTTTCATATCCAGTTTTGCAGTTTTTAAAATAGACTCTCAAATGAACATCATATTAGTTTCTTATAAAAAGAGTCTACACTATTGAAAACATTAATCAGTGCTTTTATTTTTAAAATACTTTGTTGCAGTTTGTTTTTAAACTGAAGGCCTTCCCTAAAAATTCATGTAGAAATGGATTGTCTCACAGGAAATTCAAGTTATAATCCCTCAGTTAGTGCCAGATTCTTTTTGTTTGGATTTGTGCGGAGTTGTTTGCATTTTGAGTTTTTTTCCCCTCTCTGGTATGTTTAAAAGTTTTTATAGTTTTGATAGTAAATAACTTTATTAACTAGCAAAGAGCTTTTACTGAAAGTAGGCTCCTTCTAAATGATAGGTTATATGTTGTAATTGTGACAGTTATGGAGAATCAGTGACCTGTGTTTTTCGTGAGCAGTGTGTAAAAATTGAGCCATTCTATCATTCTTCGTCTCCCAGTTCATAAATCACTTCAGGGTTAAGGGCTGCCAGTATAATGTCTTCAGGAAATGTTAGTTGAGTGGAAAAAAAAAAAAGGAGACATAAAAAAAGGCACTCTGCAAAATGGTACTTCCTTAGCAATGAGCTGTTATTCACACTCTTTCGTTAGTTATGAGTTTGATTGCATCTAATAGCATACTCCATTCAAGAAAGATATTAAAGTTTAGGAAACTGTAACCAAATCACTTCATGTATCCATTGCTCGAATGTTTATCCTGTGGCTCATATGAGAAAGTCTGTCTGTAGTTGTTATCTGACAGACAGATCAGAGATTTCTCAATATATAAATCAGTACATGTTCAAGCCTTAGAGGATGGTGCTTTCTATCTATTATATTTCAAAAGAAATACAGGTTGTGGATTCATGTTATTATTTTTTAATTTACTGCTTGTAGAAAAAGTATTTTTTAAGGACAGCACCAAGGAATTCCAGTCGCTCCAGACAGAAAGACAGCTTCATTGGGGGCCCAGTGTAAATGCCTATCTGCTAACATAAGCACTGTGGGGAATAAATGGGAGGAATGAGAGATGTGTGCACACCTGCAGGGCTCTGTCTTACTGGCATCGTGACTCCTATGACTGGAGTATTGGAAGGATACAGGCTCTTCGGGAAGGTCAGGCTGGGAAGAAGAGGAGGTGCTGTTGCCTTCCATGTCAATTACCAGATGGAGTGCATGGAGCTCCCCCTGCAGGTGGATGACTAAGAGCTTAGGGATCAGGATCAAAGGGAGGGCAGGGACAGGTGACATTATAGTGAGGGTCTGCCCATTATAGTGGGCTGCCTAACCAGAAAGACCAAGCCAATGAGGCCATCTACAGGCAAAGAGGAGCAGCCTCACATTCTCCAAGTGATAGAGAAGCCAACAAGGAGAGGTACTATACTGGACCTTACTCTCACTAACAAGGAGGGGCTGGTGGGGAATGTGAAGCTCAAGAGTAGCCTGGGCTGCAGTGACCAAGAAAGGGTGGAGCTCGAGATACTCAGGGCAGCAGAGAGGATGCACAACAAGCTCACTGGACGTCAGGAGTGCAAATTTCTCTCTTCAAGGATCTCCTTGGCAGAATGTCAGGGGACAGAGCCCTATAGGGAAAAGGAACCCAGGAGAGCTGAATGATATTCAAGGATTGCCTCCTCCAGGCTCAAGAGTAATGCATCCCTCTAATGAGGAAATCAGAGAAGAACACCAGGAGGCTTGCATGGGTGAACAAGAAGCTCCTGGACAAACTTTAGCAGGTAGCTTACCAAGGATGGAAGCAGGGAAAGGTAGCTTGGAACGATAAAGAAAAATTGTCTGAACAGCCAGGGATCTGATTAGGAAAGCTAAAGCACCAGCAGAAGTAAATTTTGCCAGGGATATCCAGGGTAACAAAAAAAGCTTCTTTAGGTACATCAGGGATAAAAGAAAGACTAGGGAAAATGTGAGCCTTGTCAGGAAGGATATGTGATAAAAAATTAGATGGAGGTTGCATTCAAAGAGTTGTAGTCAACAGCTCAGTGTCAGCTGAGGACATGGAAGAGTGTCATTCCTCAGGAGTTGGTATTGGGAACAATACCATTTAAACATTGTCGTCAGCATCATGGACAGTGGGATTAAGGGCATCCTCAGCAAATCTGCCCATGGCACCGAGCTGTGTGGTGCAGCTGACACCAAGCTGGAGGGAAGGGATGTCATCCAGAGGGAGCTGGACAGGCTTGAGAGATGGGACTGTGTGAACCTTATGAAGTTCAAAAAGGCTAAGTGCAAGGTCCTGCACCTGGCTCGGGGCAATCCCAGGCTGGGCAGAGAATGCATTGAAAGCGGTCCTGGGAAGAAACACTTCAGGGTGTTTGGTGGATGAAGAGCCCCACAGGAGTCATCAGTGTACACTGGCAGCCCAGAAAGGAAATCGTGTCCTGGGCTGCAACACAAGCAGAGTGGGCAGCAGGTCAGGGGAGGTCATTCTGTCTCTCTGCTTTGCTCTTGTGAAACCCCACCTGGAATGTTGCATAGAGTTCAAGCCCCCAACAGAAGAAGGATGTGGACCTGCTGGAGCACCCTGAGGAGGCCACTAAGATGACCAGAGGGCTGGAGCACCTCACCAATGAAGACAGGCTGAGAGAGTTGGAGCTATTCAGCCCGTACAAGAGAAGATTTCTGGAAATACCCTATAGCACCTTCCAGTACCTAAAGGAGGGCTATAAGAGAGCTGAAGGGAGTCTTCTCACAAGGACATATAGTGATAGGATAAGGAGAAATGGCCTTAAGCTGAAGAAGGGTAGATTTGGATTAGATGTTAGGAAGAAATTCTTTACTGTGAGAGTGGCAAGGTGCTGAAACAGGTTGCCCAGAGAAGCTGTGCATGCCACATCCCTGCAGGTATTCAAAGCCAGGTTGGATATGGCTCTGATCAACCTGGTCTAGTGGAAGTGTCCATGTCCAGGGCAGGTGCGTTGGAGCTAGATGATCTTTAAGGTCCCTTCCAATCCAAACCATTCTGTTTATTAAGATATTCTGTACCATTGTTCATGTGTCATCTGTACAGTAGATGTATTTGGGATGACTGAAACAATGAGAATGTAATTTCTTCCAAGAGACAACGTCCTGAAAGACAAGAAAGGGAGGAGGGATCAAAATGCTGATTCCTAGGCTTCCCGATGCGAAATTTAAGGAAGATGTTTCTTAGTAATATTCCACCTTTGATGAACAGTACTACTGCTTTAGCACCCTGGTCAAGTAGACCTAAACCTGATATTGATATAAAGATTTATCTGTATCTCAGCAGTGTATGCCCAACTCTTTGTTTTTTCTTGTACATTAAGCTATTAAGATTAAATTCACCTGTATAATGTCAGAGTTTGAGTCAAGATACTGTCATCACTGGGTACATCTTTCCTGTTGCGAAGTAGAAGATCTCTGTTAAGCAGAAATAAGGAGATCCTGCTGGTCAGTCACAAGTGTCTTACTCATAGTACCTTGCCTGCCTATGAAACACTGATGTGGGAGCTTAGTGGGAAGTTTTGGGAGCCAGTGCCACTCACAGGTTACTGCAGTTCAGTCTGAGTGTTTCTCAAAACTGCCTTTATTATTCTTTGGTTCTCATGCAAAAGTTGCTGATTCTTCACATGGGTCGCACAGGCATTAGACAGTATGGGTCTCTCCAGAATATAATATGACAGGACTTTATAATTTGAACACATGTTAGTTCTGATTACTGTGTATCTTTCCAGTTTGACTTGTTAAGTGCTGTTTTCTTAATGTCATGTTAACTCATTTGTCATGCTAAATTTACACTGTTGTTATTTTAGATTTTAAATCTACTTGATAACAGAAAACTTAGTCCAACTCCCATTGGTCACTTTTTAATTATCTAGTATTTAATGATGACAATTTTCTGTCTCTTTAGCTGAAATAACTGTTACGAGATTTTTATTTCTGGGAAGAATGTTGAAATTAAAGCAGATCCCTCGTGGATGAATAACTATTTTAAAAACCACAATAATGTAAATGACTGTGTTGTCTTTCAATATGTACAGTGAAGACTGGCAAATGTCAGGATCCGGGTCGGTATCAGGAACTGGTTCTGATTCTGAATCAGCAGAAGATAATGAGAAAAGCAGTTGTGAGGAGAGTGAATCTGACTATGAGCCAAAAAACAAGGTCAAAAGCCGGAAACCTCCAACCAGGTAAGAAGTCAGGCATTTGGATACTCTGATACTATTTCTAATAAGCAGTTGAGTATTTACACAATACATGTGACTGAAAACATTAATGCTTATTTTTTTAAAAAGTACCCTTTTTTTAAAGAATAATAATAATAATAATAACATGTTAATACTTTTTAGTGAATATCTTGTCGTGTCTGCTTTAAGTGAAAGTGGAGTAACTGAGCATGCATGAAATATGGGTATTCAGAAAGCAATGTAGCAGATTTATTGTTGTCGCTTTTGACGCATTGTTGTGTCATATCTTACTGTCTTTAAGAATTAAGCCAAAAAGTGGCAAAAAGAGCACAGGACCGAAAAAGAGACAACTTGATTCGTCAGAGGATGAGGAGGAGGAAGATGATGATGATGACGATTATGATAAGAGGGGATCTCGTCGCCAAGCAACAGTCAACATCAGTTACAAAGAAGCTGAAGAAACCAAGACGGATTCTGATGATTTGCTAGAAGTTTGTGGAGAAGATGTCCCACAACCTGAAGAAGATGAATTTGAAACTATAGAAAAGTTTATGGATAGTCGAGTTGGCCGAAAAGGAGGTATTTTTTTTCAGTGTTCTTAAGATCCTGGTGTGCATTGTGGTAACTTCAGCAAATCTTCTCAGCTATAGGTCACCCATGAGGTTTATAAACAGCAATAATTTTAAAGATACCAAAAAGTCACATTGTTTAGCCTTTCATAATCATAAAGATGTTCCTTTTTAAAGTCCCTTCTAAGTGTTGCAGAGAGAAATATAGAAAAATTGCATACCTAAGTAGAAAATAAAAATTGAAGATAGCTCTGTATTGCATAAATGCACACCATATTGTTTTGCCACTGTTTGTACACTTCAGTGATACTTGATCAATATAAATTATATGCAGTGGACTGGAGAATGTGGACTAAATGGGAGAGCTGACTAATAGTCTGAAAACTGAAAAAAATTTCAGTTATTGCTGTACAAATGCAGGACAATGTGTGGAATGGCTACAAAATGCATCTAAAATTTCAATGGTGCACTTGTATGTGAATAATGGTAGGCATGTAATATTTCCAGTAATAATGGGATGGAGTGTCTGGCAGTTCTGCTTTGTATTAAAGTCTGCAAGTTAAAATCATGGAATCATGATTGGGTTGGAAGGGACCTTAAAGATCATCAGTTCCAACCCCTCTGCTATCAGCAGGGACACATTCCACTAGACCAGGTTGCTCAGAGCCCCATCCAACCTGGCCTTAATACTTCCAGGGATGGAGAATCAACAGCTTGTCTGGGAAACCAGTTATAGTGCCTCACCCCCTTCACAGTAAAGAATTTCTTCCTAATACGTAACCTACACCTACCCTCCTTCAGTTTAAAGCCATTACCCCTTGTCCTACCACTTACCCCTTGTCCTACCACTGTATGCCCATGTAGAAAGTCTCTCTCCAGCTTTCTTGTAGGCCTCCTTTAGGAATGGGAAGGTGCTATAGGTCTCCCTGGAGCCGCCTTTTCTCCTGATATAACAGCCCCAACTCTCTCAGCCTGTCTTCATTGGTGAGGTGCTCCAGCCCTCTGGTCATCTTAGTGGCCTCCTCAGGGTGCTCCAGCAGGCCCACATCCTTCTTCTGTTGGGGGCTCGAGCTCAATACAACATTCCAGGTGGGGTTTCACAAGAGCAAAGCAGAGGGACAGAATGACCTCCCCTGACCTGCTGCCCACTCTGCTTGTGCTGCAGCCCAGGACACGATTTCCTTTCTGGGCTGCCAGTGCACACTGATGACTCCTGTGCGGCTCTTCATCCACCAAACACCCTGAAGTGTTTCTCCCCAGGACCGCTTTCAATGCATTCTCTGCCCAGCCTGGGATTGCCCCGAGCCAGGTGCAAGACCTTGCACTTAGCCTTTTTGAACTTCATAAGGTTCACACAGTCCCATCTCTCAAGCCTGTCCAGCTCCCTCTGGATGACATCCCTTCCCTCCAGCTTGGTGTCAGCTGCACCACACAGCTCGGTGCCATGGGCAGATTTGCTGAGGATGCCCTCAATCCCACTGTCCATGATGCTGACAACAATGTTAAATGGCATTGTTCCCAATACCAGCTCCTGAGGAATGACACTCTTCCATGTCCTCAGCTGACACTGAGCTGTTGACTACAACTCTTTGAATGCAACATCTGCCTACTTCTTTATCTGCCAAATGGTATAGTTGTCAAATCCCTATCTCTCCAGTTCACAGACAAGGACGTCGTGCAGGACAGTGTCAAATGCTTTGCACAAGTCCAGCTATAAGATGTCTATTGCCCTTCCCTCCTCCACCACTGCTGTAACCCCAGTTGTAGAAGGCCACCAGACTTGTTGCGGGTGATTTGCCTTTAGTGAAGCCATGTTGGCTGTCACTAGTCACCTCCTTATTTCGCATGTGCCTTAACAGTTTCTAGGAGGATCTGCACTATGATCTTGCCAGGCACTGAGGAGAGACTGCCCAGCCTTCAGTTCCTTGTGTCTTCCATCTTTCCCTGTGTTAAAAATGAAGTTTATGTTTCCCCTTTCCAGTCAGTGGGAACTTCACTGAAACACCATGACTTCTCAAAGATGATGGATAGTGGTTTAGCCACTTTCTCCACCTCAGGACTCGACAAAGTATCTTATCAGATCCCATGGATCTGATCCATGTGCACCTTCAGTTTCTTTAACTGGTTTCAGAGCTGATCTTTTCATACAGCGGGTGATTCTTCATTCTACCAGTTCCGGCCTTTGCCTCATTTGGTGTGGCAGCAGCACTTGCTTGTGAAGACTGAGGCAAAACAGTTGTTGAGTTACCTCTGCCTTCTCCATGTCCTAGGTAACTGGTTCTCCATGAGGGTCCATACCAGGATTCTAATTACAAAAGCAAACACAAAAAAACTCCCATGTAAACCCTGAGCCCCTTGCACTTCAGGGCTACCTTTCTGCATTAGTTATATCCACTATCTAAAGTTTTTGACTGCTCTCAGAACTTCTAATCTTCCTCTCAAATTCCTTCTCCAATGCTGTCCCATAATTCGACATATCCTCCTCCAGTGCTTAGTGTTACTACTGTGGTCAAAACCTTAAGGACTAAGCTTCTCACATTCTTCCTGCCCAGAAAATGTTGCTGCTTGTGATGCTTTTTGGTGTTGCCTCTCTCTGTGACTATCTGGCCCCAGCAGCTGGGGCTCATTTCCTTATCAGGCTGTTTTCACAAAAAGGAGCCTGTTTACTGCTGCTGCAAAACAGTGTACTTAATTTACATTTTCCACCAGTAAGATAACAGAGGCAGAAAAAGTAATGAAACATGTTTAGAAAGAAACAGATTTCTAGTGTCTCTGGTAGTAGGTTTGCCATGTCTCAAGGTTGACCACGCATAACATCTTTTGTATGCTCAGAGATGGGAGTAATATAACAGAAGATGACAGTGTTAGTGGAGCATTCCCTGGTGACTTCTTTAGAAACTAGGAATCCAAATAAAATTCTCATGAGGAAAGATAAGATATTGCAGGATAGGTGTAGAAATTTTGGTTGCTTTTTTGGTTGTCTTTTGATTACTTGTGCGTGTGTTGACACACCTACATTATAATTGTTCAAATAATCACGAGTACTGGAGAATGCTAGTGAATTATACGCTCGTCTAAAAGTATCATCAGTTACTTTCTCTGCTGCATTTCTAACTGGTTAACTTATGGCAATGCACACTTACTCAAGGCTTATGATGTGGTTTGTTTCTCAGCCACAGGTGCTGCAACCACCATCTATGCAGTTGAAGCAGATGGTGACCCAAATGCTGGATTTGAAAAGTCAAAGGAGCCAGGAGAAATACAGTATCTTATTAAATGGAAAGGTTGGTCACACATCCATAACACCTGGGAAACTGAGGAAACACTGAAGCAACAAAATGTTAAAGGAATGAAGAAACTGGACAATTATAAGAAAAAGGATCAAGAAACAAAACGATGGTGAATATTTTTATGTAGATTTCCATAATACTTATTTTGAAACAACACAGATGCTCTGTTGTGCTTCTGAGACCTATTGCCTGGTTTTGAGGACATAATTTTGAGTGTCTGTGCAATAGGAAGACAAAAACTTTAAAAATTGAAGCCTCTTTAATATGTTCCTGTAAGATAATTTTCTGAACCTGATTTGTGTTTGTGTGTTTTAAATGGATTTTTAACAAGAAGGGTAAATGTTTAAAAATAAATAATAAATTGTACCTTTTACTAATATTTCCATTATACTTTGATCAGAGTTCTCCAGGAATTGCTGCAGGGCTCAGTGTTTTCTTGGTGCATTAGCCATTTTCGATTACTTTGAAGAATTCTTGGCTCAAACCTGAGGTTCAAGCCTGAGAACAAAAACCTGAAGAAGTCCATGCATTTTAAAGTCACCTTTTTCATGTTCAGTTTTATTACTATATTTAATATATTCAGTGAATGCTGGTGGGATTTTTGGCAACTGATCATAAGATGGATTCTTACAGAGTGAGCCACCCTGAATACTGTTCCATGAAAATACCTTGTAAAGTACACTGCTTGTCAAGAGATTCAAGTCCTGCAGCTACCAGTGGTATTAGTCATGCAGCTAATGGAGAATACTTATTCTCAACAATAAGTATTCTCAGTCATTAATGATGAGGCACCTAGGCCAGATGCACCCACTTTGTAGTAGGAATTTTTATGTTGTCCCTTCCAAAAAGCTTTATAAGGAAGACTCCCTATGATGGTTACATTCAGAGCTATAGAGTTCCTGATTTTTCTTAGTTTTAGAACTATACAGCATGTTAAGTGTTGTAAATTAATTCCTGTTACAGGCTGAAAAATGCATCTCCAGAAGATGTGGAATATTACAACTGCCAGCAGGAGCTTACAGATGATCTACATAAACAATATCAGATAGTGGAAAGAATAATTGGTATGTTACAAACTTGCAGACAGAAAACAAGGTCAAGAATTCTGTATGTTCTCAGGTTATGTTGTATTGGTAGTTAAGAAATTTAGAATTATGGGTATCACTAACTTTCTAATCCAATACAAAACTTCAGATAAAGAGAAAAGCTGTCATACTGTCTGTACTGTGAAGCTAGCTTCTGTTGTATTATTACCTAAAATGAACGTGTTCATAAGAGTATAGAAGTAAAAAGCTGATCAGATCTCTCTGGTACTTTTCTGCAGCTCATTCAAATCAGAAATCAGCAGCTGGTTATCCAGACTACTACTGTAAATGGCAGGGTCTCCCTTACTCAGAATGTAGCTGGGAAGATGGAGCTCTCATTGCCAAAAAGTTTCAGGCACGCATTGATGAGTACTTCAGCAGAAATCAATCCAAGACCACTCCCTTTAAGGATTGCAAGGTGAGTTTGTAATTCACAATGGATTTATAAACAGTTGTACTTGGTCTGACTGACATGGAATTCATTTTTTTCAGAGCAGCTTCTACAGCCTGTGTTCTAGATTTGTGACCTAAACGGGGTTGACAACAGACAAGTGTTTTGGCTGCTGCTGAACAGCCCTTGCACTGTATCAAGGTCTTCTCTGTGCCTTGTGTCATCCTCACCATGAGTGGGCTGGGAGGCAACACAGCAGTACAACTGACCCCCAACTGACCAGAGACACTTGGTGCTATTAGTGTCAGCAGTAAAACTGGGTGGGCTCAGCAAGAGGTGGCTGTTGCTTGGAGACTTGCTGATCATCAGTCTGCTGGTGAATTAATGTGTGACTTGCCTTCTGTCACTTGTGGGGTTTTCTTTTCTTCGTGGTTTTTTTTTTGGTTGCATAGGTGGTTTATTTTTCACCCAGTAAACTTCTTATTTTGACCCACAATTTTGTTCTCACTTTCACCTTGTCAGTTCTTTCCCCTGTCTCTCTGGGGTGAAAACCAAGCAACTGGTTGGCAGCTTGGTTCCAACAGATTGTTAGCCAGGTTCAAGCTACCACACCAGTTGCAATAGTAAAAGGGTGAATGCTTCTATGAATCTAGATAGGAGATACATACTATGAATTTTTCTGGAAGGATTTCAGAATAGCAATAATGATGTATAGTACTACGTATGGAAAATAGCACCACTAAGGGTAGTTTTTTGTAGATACCAGTCCCCTGCATTTTTACTAGCATTCAAAGATGGGTTTGTTTAGTATTGTAGTGTATTTTGAAAGTAAACTTTGTATGAGTCACTTCTGTTGTGAAATTTAGATTAGCAGTCAAAGTGGTTTTACATGGCCTCGATGGATTAAAAACTAGAGTTGATGACCTAGTGGATACCTACTATTATTTTTTCTGTAGGAAGTCATTTTGGTAACTGCAGCCAGTACAAGAACTGGTGATCAATTTGCTTTTCACAGGTTCTAAAACAGAGGCCACGGTTTGTTGCACTGAAAAAGCAACCGTCTTACATTGGAGGACATGAAAATCTAGAGTTAAGAGATTATCAGTTAAATGGATTGAATTGGCTTGCTCATTCATGGTGCAAGTAAGTATAGTCTGAAATGAGTTTGTTTGTTTGTAAATTGTAAGCGTTTGTAAAACATTTTCATACCATAAGCTCAAAGTACAGATCTGAGGGGAGTGGTTTTGCTTACCATTCTGTAGCTGTTCTCAAAAAAACCCAACTAAGATCTGTTGTTACTTTGCTTTTAGTTTCTATATGATGTCATATTTTTAGAAAAGCAAACAAATCTAAAACAGTAAAACAAGAAAACCCAGAGCAAGCTCTTCTGAAATGTCAACATTAGTGTTATACTTTTAAAATAATACTCACAAGGAATACTTGCAAGCTTTTTGTTAATTTAAGGAAGGGGGGGATTGGAAATAGTTTTTATGGAAAAAGAATGGAAGTAAGTTTCTTCAGAATGTATAGTTGCAAAATCTTGAAAACGTGGATCATCAGTGGGTCTTACACTCAAGAGAGAATAGTTTCGTCTTATCCAATCCTTCCCCCTCTTTACATGTCCCCTGAATTGTTTTGTTTTGTTTTGTTGTTTAGAGGGAATAGCTGTATTCTCGCAGATGAAATGGGTCTGGGTAAAACAATACAAACAATTTCTTTCCTGAACTACCTGTTTCACGAACATCAGCTGTATGGGCCTTTCTTACTGGTCGTGCCACTTTCTACCTTGACATCTTGGCAAAGAGAAATTCAAACTTGGGCTCCTCAGATGAATGCTGTAGTTTACTTGGGAGATATAACTAGCAGAAATATGGTGAGTGTCTCTCTTTATCATTGGAAAGTCTTATACATAAAAAGACTCACCTTTTTGGTTAGGACTGAGCAAATATTCCCTGACTTTAAGATGCAAATTGAAAGCTTAGATTTTGATTTGATGTAAATGTGTGTGAGAAATTTCTTCTGCTTAATAATAAACAGAATTAAAAATTTAGTCTTGCATTTGAAAACTAATTGTCTTCTTTCGTGTGATTATTTAGGTGGGTATAGTAAAAATAAATAAGAAAGCCAGTCCTGAGCTGAGTTTATTTTCTGAAAGGTTGTTGGTTTGTTTTCTTAATGTTAGTAATCCTATCCATGAAAGTAAAAAATTATTGTGTATGTCATATATGTGTGTGTGTATATATATATACATATATATATATAAAATGTATATATGTGTTTTGGCCTTCTGTTTTGTTATCATGTTAATGTACGCTACTAAACATCTACATCACTGCAGTGCTAAAGTTGATTCCAGTCAACAAGACCTTTTTTCTTTAGCTTATAGGTTGTTTGATTCTTTTTGTAGATAAGAACTCATGAATGGATGCATCCACAGACCAAGAGATTAAAGTTTAACATACTTCTAACAACATATGAAATTTTGCTGAAGGATAAGGTAATTGCACTTCTTTGGGGAGATAAAATAATTTCTCTAGTATAGAATTCTCTTTAGACCTGCATGTATTTCATTTGTGGATCATTAAATTTATGGAGAGTGTTTGGGGTTTTGAGTTTTATTTCTTGGAAGGACTTTTGTTTTTTAAGCACTTCAGGATTTTATGTATGTATGATAAGGCTTTCAGCCCTTTTCCATGTTGTGAAGTGGGCAACACTTCGTTTTCTCCAGTTTTCTTGAGTCTCATTACTGTGATAATTCTCTCCCATCTTCAAGCTCTACTTCTTTGCAGACCACTCTCAAGGAACTGAAAAAGAACCCAACCCTTAGCCCCAAATATGATACAGAAATATGAAATCACGTATAGTTTTTCTGTGATATTGTGCAAACGGTATACATGTTCATTTGTTAATACTGTCTGCATAGTGGCAGCACACAGAGTTATTGTTAATCCTCCTAACAGTATGTGAAAATTTTTACAGATATTCAGAAAGCAGACCATTTTTCCTTTGTACATGCTGGGAAGTAGTAGTCAATAGTGATTTTTTTTTTCCCCGCTATGTAAATATTATTTTGGGTCAGACTTTTGGCCACTTCTTTAAATTATAAATTTAACTTGGCTTTCTTGGGATGTCTGCATGCTTTTCATTGAACCTGGCAAGAGTAAAAGCCATAATTAGTACTAAAAACATATAGCTGTCCATAATTTATTGAAATAAACCAAGAAATGATGCTGTTTATAGCTTGATTATATAGTGTGGAAAGTTATGTAATATGTTCATTTGTATAATGTTTCCCCCCTTCTCCATTTCTTTAAGTCATTCCTGGGTGGTCTGAATTGGGCATTCATAGGAGTTGACGAAGCGCATCGTTTAAAAAATGACGACTCTCTTCTGTACAAAACTTTAATAGACTTCAAGTCTAACCACCGTCTTCTTATTACTGGAACCCCTCTGCAAAACTCCCTCAAAGAGCTTTGGTCTTTGTTGCACTTCATCATGCCAGAAAAGTAAGAAAGAGTTTTCTGTCAAGTTTGTCGTTGGGAAGTAGAGTAGTGATTTGAGAATCGGTAGAGGTAGAGAGTTCTATTGAAAGGTAATTTAAATAATCTTTGTAAAGTAGGTGCATATCTTTTCATGCTGCTTCAAGTAAATAACGCTGGTAGAAGTTGTCACCTTTTCCCATTTTATCAAAAGTGCACAAAAATGATGGATTGATGAATCAGAACCTGGAAAAAAGGCTTCATCTTAGCCCAAGAAGAGAACTGTATGGATTTACTCAGGGGAAGCAGAATGGAATTTTTTCTGTGTTAGCGCTGTTAATGAAAACAAATTTGTACCAAGATGCCCAGTATCCTGTGGTTCAGTCAGATAGCTGGTTTTCCCATATGTTTTGCATACAGTAAGTTTACTGTATTGACCTTATTTTGTACTGATCTGTTTAGACCTAGAGTAAGTTAGAGCTTGTGTGTAAAAGCACGTGTTCCTGTCAGACATCTTGTAAGTGCTGAGCGCCATAGCTCTCTTGGAGCCGTGGATTGTACTGACTTCTTGGAACTTCACAAGCAAAGCTGTTGTGGCTGCGTGGCTTCGTTTGATCACAAAGTGTGTCCTAGTCTGTTAGCACAGACCACAGCTACACTTCAGCTAGACCATACAAGCTGCAACACATAAGTAGATTAATAAACAAAACAGAAGGGAGTAGGGAAGAAATCTGAATGTGTGTGTGCTCTTACGATATCTTTATGCACGTTGTGTGTTTATGTTACCTTTCTTACCTTATGTTATTTACAGTATGTCACTATTTTGTGCTCATGCATTGTTATGTTAAAGGTTTTCCTCGTGGGAAGATTTTGAAGAGGAGCATGGCAAAGGGAGAGAGTATGGTTATGCAAGTCTTCACAAAGAGCTCGAGCCATTTCTGCTGAGAAGAGTTAAAAAAGATGTAGAAAAATCTTTACCTGCTAAAGTTGAGCAAATTCTGAGAATGGAAATGAGCGCATTGCAGAAGCAATACTACAAGTATGTACCATTTCGTTGTAAATTGTGCTGTTTCAGTGATATGTCTACCTGCAGTTTACTGAATTATAATGGTTTTTATACTGTACAGAATTCGAGGCTTCTGCAGGGTTTCACAGCAAGACAAATCTGTGAAGCAGGGGCGCAGGAATTACAGTGGTCTAATGTCTATTCACGTAGTTTCTTTTGTTTGGAATATTTAGACATTCTTTTAGGAGCTGCTCTTTTTCTATACCTTGTTCATATTTTGAGAGTTTACGTCTGTCTTGCTTCCACATATGGTTAGAAGTTACTAATATTGTACCTCTTATATCATAGGTGGATTTTAACCAGAAATTACAAAGCCCTCAGCAAAGGTTCAAAAGGCAGTACCTCAGGCTTTTTGAACATCATGATGGAACTCAAGAAGTGTTGCAACCATTGCTACCTCATTAAACCACCAGATGATAATGAATTCTATAATAAACAGGAGGCCTTACAGGTAATGTCACTTTTTAATTAAAAAAAAAAAAGAAACGTTTTACATCACACAATTTTATAGTGCTCTAGCACTTTATTAATTCTTATTGAATTGGAAAATGTTTATGCTGGGTTTTTACACTGAAGTAATTTTTGTTTCTTAATTGGAACTGAATAATTAACAGAGAATTCACTCAATAAATCTCCCTAGTTTCAATTACGTATTATCATAATAAATGTTTTAAACTGTAGACGTCTTAAGTGTGTTGAAATTTGTCTTCTTTTTTTTCCTGCTCACAGCAATAGAAAGAAAAGCAAACCTTAGAACCAACCTCACAGTACATTGGTGTTGAGATTAATTTATTTTGCAATATGTGTTTCTTGTTTTTATGTAGCATTTAATACGTAGCAGCGGGAAACTAATCCTTCTTGACAAACTACTGATTCGTCTGCGAGAACGCGGCAACAGGGTTCTGATTTTCTCACAGATGGTGAGGATGCTGGACATCCTGGCAGAATATCTGAAATACCGTCAATTCCCATTTCAGGTAAGAATCTTGGTGGTAGTAGCAGTGAGAAGCTTTGATCTTGAATATAAGAAAAATCTTTTCTCTACTGTGAGGGTACCCAAGCACTGGAACAGGATTATCCAGAGGTTAAGAAATCCCCCTCCCCTCTGGAGGTTCAAAGGATACCTGGACATGACCCTGCCTGAGTAGGGCATTTAGACAAAATGAACCCCGGCAGTTCTTTCCAGCCTAAACTGTTTGTGATTTTTGACCTTTACCCCTTGGCTTAAGAAAACATGGGAATAAAATGTATTCTTTTTCTAACTGGCTGTTGCTCTGTGATAAATAGTACCTTGAAATTTAATAGATGAATTAAAAATTATGTGAAATGTTTGATTATTTTTTTTTCCCTTCACATAGCAGCTTTAGCAGCTGAGAATTAAGTTGCTCTGATTTTGAATATAGTATAAGAATTACTTTTTAAATATAATTGTTCATTTCTTTAGAGACTTGATGGATCAATAAAAGGGGAATTGAGGAAACAAGCACTGGATCATTTTAATGCAGAAGGATCAGAGGTATGGTATTTTTTTTCCTGAGGGATCTGTTTTATTTTTTCCCCAAGAAGTATAAGAAAACATTTCACAAAAAAGGAAGGCTGAGAAAAGTGAGGAATATATCAATAGTGTTGAAAATTCATTGATACTGCCTAGCATATAAGGTTTATATAAACTCTTTTATTAAGAAGAGTTTAAGTAGAAAACACATAAATTAGGAAAATGGTAGCGAAGTACTCTGTAAATGGTGCAGAATTTTAACCTCAGCTTTGTTCCTGTGTAGAACTTAACAGTGTTTACAAGAGCATTGAACTTAGACAAGCAGTTAGCATCAAAAAATTCCTTTGGCAGTGGGCAGAACTAACTTCATATATCCTTGCACAGACAACCATATTTGAATAGTTTCAAATATGAATTCTATTATGTTTGTTTGTTGCCACCTGTTTACTTGCCCTGGAAGAAATCTAGTAAAGAACTGATGTTTAGCAGTCCTTTGTGAGCAGCCTGTGAATATGTAGGTGTCTCTTGTGATTCCTTAGATTCTGAACTTGAACATTGGTAGCTTATTTAGCATTCCTGTTATGCAAGCCTTTCCATGCCTTTGCTCAGCTTTAGTCTTTTGTCCTACTTGCAGATTTGCAGGAAGGGAGGTTGTTTTGGTTTGACTGTTCATTGGTTTTTGGGTTCAGTTTGTTTGGTTTTTTTAATTGGTATTTGAAGGATAGCATTTATTAATTGCTTCTGAGCTTGTTTCTGCATTGTAGAAGGAGAAGGACTGACCTCCATATTTGTGAAATGCAGAAGCTAATTCTATTTCAGATTTCTTACCTAGACATTGTTGGGGCCCCTGGTGGTCTAGTGGTTAGGGTGCAGGACTCTCACCGCTGCGACCCGGGTTCGATTCCCAGCCCCCCGGGCAGATGGAGCTCGTCAGCCCTGTAAGGCAATCCATCTAAGAGAAGGTCACTCTAAACAAACCTACGTCCTGAGTCCCTCACTGCCACTGTCCAAGCTTGCTTGGCCCCGGCAGATGAACCTCAGGATTAAAGGGTGGGCTCAGTTCAGCGCACGCTGTGTCTCACCTAAAAAATCCACTGCGCAGGCTCGAAGGGTTAATGACCTTTCCCAAATCTTTGCTTGCGAAGACTGGCCATTACTTACCTAGACATTGTTGATTTTTTCTGAAATCTTTTCAGTTACATTGTATGTTTTTTGAAATGAAGAGGAATTTAAACCATGCATTTCCAAAATTGAGGCAAACTATGCATTTGTGCAACAAAAAAAATCACATTCTTAATTTTATTTTTTATTTGTTTCCTAAAATTTCATAACATTTTGTATGGGTTTTGTGTAGTTTTTATGTTACTGGGCTAAGGGCTACCTGAAAATGTTTAAAACAATTTTCAGGACTCTTTCCTGAGCGTAATGGTTTGCTGTTTCCTGTAACTGTACTGAAAATTGTGTTTGTGTTTTTTAACCTGTTTTATTTCATCTTGGTTTTCATATATTGTTTTATTCAATGTATCAAGATCCTTCTGCAGTCTTTCATAGTTATCTGTAATTCAGTAATTCCATATTGTCACAGGTTTTTTTCACTTTGCTTATCCCACTTTCATATTATTCGTGAGTGTGTTGAACAGCATTAAACCTGGCAGAAGACTTCTGGTTCCTATCTCTTAACCAGTTACGTGTGGGCTCAAGCACCTTCCCTGCTCTGACGTGGTTGCCTAGTCTTCCAGGGCTTGGGGCAGAGGGTAGGAGGGGGTCTTTGTGACTTTCGAGGCTTTAAGAGTAAGGTTTTTGTACTTTTGGGCCAGTCTTTTGTTTTGTTGGGATGTTTTGGTCAGTGGTTGACATGGTTTGACCCTGGCCAGATGCCAGGGGCCTATTAAAACCACTCCATTACCCTCCCTCCTCCCCTGTGCAGCTGGACAGAGGAGAGAGGAAGAAGAAAATCCAGCAAAGAAATTTCATGAGATAAGGATTGAAAGAGGGCAGTGTTAATAGGCAAAACAAACTCAGAGTGAGGATAAAACTTAAATTCATTACTAACAGAATAAGAGCTAAAAAGTGAGAAATAAAACAGTCTTAAAACACCTTCCCCTTCCCCCCCCCGCCTTTTCAGGTCTTCCCTCCTTCCCCCTGCGGTGCAGGTAGACGGGGAACCCCAGGGAAAGGGGGGGTTGTTGTTGTTTGGGTCCATCGCTTGGGTATCAGCTTTTTGCAGCTGGCTCTTTACAGTCCGAAGGTCCTCCATAGTTTACAGGGGGACACCTGCGTTACCATGGTCTTCACCACAGGCTACAGGGGGGTGTCTCTGCAACTCCGAGTCCTTTCCCTGCTTCCGTGGGGTCCCTCCCACGGGAGACAGTCCTTGATGAACCTCTCCAGAGCGAGTCCATCCACCCCTTGTTCTTTTCAGTCTGTTGCCCCGTGGATGACTTCCCCAAGGGGGTGCAGTCCTTCATGGGTTGAGCTGTTCCAATGTGGGTCTCCCACTGAGGCCACAAGTCCTACCTGGGAAAAACTTTCTTCAGCATGGGCTTCCCTCTCCACGGGCCACAGTTCTCTGGCAGGACTTTGCTCCATTTTGGGCCTCCCACAGCTTCCTTCATGTGTCTACCTGCTCCAGCATGGACTCCTCCATAGGCTGCAGGAGGGTTTCTGCACCCCAATGGTTCTTCATGGGCTGCAGGGTCTTCAGCTTTAAGTCTTTGGCCTGCTTCTGGGGGAGGGGGGGGAAGCCCCTCCCTCTGGCTGCACCAACCTTGGTGACTGCTTGTTCTCCCGGACTGGAATTTCTTCTGCGCCACAACCTTCTCTTCACCCGTTCTTAAATATGTTTTCACAGAAGCGCCATCTCATTGGCTCAGCCTTGGCCAGCAGCAGGAAATCCCTCCTGGAACTGGCTACCATTGGCTTTTCACAGAACAGTGAAAGCTTCTACTAGCTTCTAACAGAAGCCGCCCTAATAGCCCCCTCACCCCCACTACTAAAACCCAGCCACAGGTTAAACCCATGACAGTGGTCATCTTCTAGGATGCTGCTTCCTTTAAACTGTTGAGAAGTCAGTAACTATCTATGAAAGAAAATGATAATCAGTGTTTGCTTTATACTTAAAAAAGCTTTAACCATAAAACAGTTATAGAATTGGTAGTATGTGATTTTGTAGTCTACCCTACGTACTGCATAAATAAGTGTTATATTGGTTCCTTTAAGAATATTACAGTCATTGGATAGAAAACTATTTCTTACTTTATGATTTCAGGACTTCTGCTTTTTACTGTCCACCAGAGCTGGAGGATTAGGTATCAACTTGGCATCTGCTGATACTGTGGTTATATTTGATTCTGACTGGAATCCCCAGAACGATCTGCAAGCACAGGCTAGAGCACACAGGATTGGACAGAAGAAACAGGTATACACACTCAGCTTTAAGCTCCAGACCTAAAGCAGGGTTATGTACATTAGCTGTTTACTCTCTGGCTGCACTATTCAGTCTTCATGTATTTTTGAGAATAACTAATACTTTCTGCATTTGGCCAAATAGATTAGGAGTGCTCACTTTTTTTTCTAAATCTCCATATAGGGACAAATCATATGGCAACTGTGGTATTTGGATGGGAGAGGGAGAAGAGTTGTGGGCTTGTCTTGGCATCATGTCATTGTAGAAAATAGCTGCTATATCAGACAAATCCCCCTTGCTTAAGAATTTCTTAGTGCTCTTCAGGATTGTTTCTTTCTTGCAGAAGACATACCATAACAATTAGAAATATGACATTATTGCCTGTAGCAATGCTTGTGCAGAGTCACCGAAGTTAATGAAAGATAGAATCATAGAATCATAGAATCGATTGGGTTGGAAAAGACCTCCGAGATCATCGAGTCCAACCCTTGGTCCAAATCCAGTCCATTTACTAGATCATGGCACTCAGTGCCACGTCCAATCTGCGTTTAAAAATCTCCAGGGATGGTGAATCCACCACCTCTCTGGGCAGCCCATTCCAATGCCTGATGACTCTCTCTGTAAAGAATTTTCTCCTGATATCCAACTTAAATTTCCCCTGGTGGAGCTTAAGCCCGTGCCCCCTTGTCCTATTGCTGAGTGCCTGAGAGAAGAGACCGACCCCCACCTGGCTAGAACTTCCCTTCAGGTAGTTATAGACGGTGATGAGGTCACCTCTGAGCCTCCTCTTCTCCAGGCTAAACAACCCCAGCTCCCTCAGCCTTTCCCCATAGGACTTATGCTCCAGTCCCTTCACCAGCTTTGTTGCTCTTCTCTGGACCCGCTCCAGCACCTCGATATCCTTTCTGAACTGGGGGGCCCAGAACTGAACACAATACTCAAGGTGTGGCCTCACCAATGCAGAGTACAGGGGAAGGATCACTTCCCTGGTCCTGCTGGCCACGCTATTTTTGATACAGGACAAGATCCCATTGGCCTTCTTGGCCACCTGGGCACACTGTTGGCTCATGTTGAGCTTCCTGTCAATTAGTACCCCCAGGTCCCTTTCTGCCTGGCTGCTCTCCAGCCACTCTGTGCCCAGCCTGTAGCGCTGCATGGGGTTGTTGTGGCCAAAGTGCAGGACCCGGCACTTGGCTTTATTGAACTTCATCCCATCGGAATCAGCCCATCTCTCAAGTCTATCCAGATCCCTCTGCAGAGCCCTCCTGCCCTCCAGCAGGTCGACACTCCCTCCCAATTTGGTGTCATCAGCAAATTTGCTGATGATACACTCAATCCCCTCATCTAAATCATCAATAAAGATGTTAAACAGGACTGGGCCCAACACTGATCCCTGGGGAACACCACTAGTGACCGACCGCCAGCTGGATGCAGCTCCGTTCACCAGCACTCTCTGGGCCCGACCCTCCAGCCAGCTCCTAATCCAGGAGAGGGTACACTTGTCCAAGCCATGGGCTACCAGCTTTTCCAGGAGTATATTATGGGAGACATAGGTGTAAGAGTTTACTTATCTGAGATTTTTAAATGCTTCTCTAAAGACTGTGGTAACATGATTGAACCAGTATTTCATATTTGAAACCCATCAATAAATTCTGAAGATATACCGCGAAGACTGAGATTTCTCCTTGCTGTTGCTTACTTTTTATTTTAAATACACACAGGTAAATATTTATCGACTAGTCACAAAAGGATCAGTGGAAGAAGATATTCTTGAACGAGCCAAGAAAAAGATGGTATTAGATCATTTAGTAATTCAGAGAATGGACACTACAGGGAAAACTGTACTACATACTGGCTCTACTCCTTCAAGGTATATTTGTGTTTGTTTCTATACCAAGCCACCCTTAGGAATATTTCACTCTGTTAATGAAAGGCAAAATAAGGTTAAATTAGATGCAAAGTCTTTGTAGATTTTTATTTGCATGTTAAATATATATCTTAAATATATGGAGAGTTTTTATTTAACAGTGAAAAGTCTTAAATGACTTATGATTGTAGAGAACTTCTTCCAGTTAATAAGTTAAAGTGTTTTTCCTGAAATGTCATTTATTTCAGCTCAACACCTTTTAATAAGGAGGAGTTATCAGCGATCTTGAAGTTTGGTGCTGAGGAACTTTTTAAAGAACCTGAAGGGGAAGAACAGGAGCCCCAAGTAAGCAGTGTTACTGGACTAGATAGATAAAACAGCCAAAAGTATGTATGAATTATTTAACTGTAAAGAAAAACTTCTCTGGGGTTCTGTGTTTTTTTGGGTTTTTTTTATCCATAGGAAATGGATATAGATGAAATCTTGAAGAGAGCTGAAACTCGGGAAAATGAGCCAGGTCCATTAACTGTAGGAGATGAGTTGCTTTCACAGTTCAAGGTATGGCTTTGTTCTCTCCTCCCTACTGTAATTATACTTTTGTTTATGAACAGTACCGTTTCTCTTTTGTGTACCTATCTGTCTCTTCATTCTTAGGAAATAGATGTGTGAGTCAACTCTCTATCACTTTCTAATAAAATATCTTCACCAATACATGGTACCTACCACCGGTATAAGCAATTAAAAACATGTGCTGTATTTTGATAATAAAAAGATATATTTATGGGTGTGTTAATTATTAGACTTCTAAGTAGTTATGTGGGGCCTCTGGTGGTCTAGTGGTTAGGGTGCAGCACTTTCACCGCTGCGACCCGGGTTCGATTCCCAGCCCCCTGGGCAGATGGAGCTCGTCAGCCCTGTAAGGCAATCCATCTAAGAGAAGGTCACTCTAAACAAACCTACATCCTGAGACCCTCACTGCCACTGTCCAAGCTTGCTCGGCCCCGGCAGATGAACCTCAGGATTAAAGGGTGGGCTCAGTTCAGCGCAAGCTGTGTCTCACCTAAAAAATCCACTGCGCAGGCTGGAAGGGTAATGACCTTTCCCAAATCTTCACTCGCGCAGACTGGCCATACTAAGTAGTTATGTGTTTTATTTACTGCCTTTGTCAAGCAGCTCTAGTATCACTGAATGCAATATATAGTTTGTGTTTCGTAGTTGATAATTTCTCCAAGTAGCTTTTAGCCCTGAAGTAAACTTGAACATCAGGTATTTCTGAGTGTTATCAGTTAAACACATTAAATATGTGTACAGAATAAAAAAGCAAAGCATGATATATTTGTTTAGTTCAGGAGATTATTAAATAACTCTCCTGCTGATTGCTTATTCACAACCTATTTTGATATCTGCAGTGTATTAATGTTTGGTTAGTTTTATGTTGTTGTAGTTTCACATTAAGTCAGGCATTCAAATGTTGTTAGCCCTATTTTGAGGTTAAACAACAATCATACAGCCACAAAGGAGTTGTTTCACTGTGCATCCATATTAGTCAACTTTTAAATGAAGAAAAAGATTCTCATTTCTCATCTTAACCCATGTTGAAAGGAGTTTATCTTTCCTAAATGAAGAAAAATACTTTCATGAGAGACTTGTTTCATTCTTTCATGAAGCAAGTTCTGTGTGTAAATTTTACGTAGATTATAAAACAAGAGCATATATATAAATAGAACTATAAATATATAATATGTATAAATGCATAAAATATGCCATCCGTAACTCTGTGTTCCTAAAATAGTAGTTGATCAGTCTTTTTCAAATAGAGTCATGTGTTAATTTGATGAAAATATGTATATTCTGATATACAAGGTGGCCAACTTTTCCAATATGGATGAAGATGATATTGAGCTGGAACCAGAAAGAAATTCAAGAAATTGGGAAGAAATAATTCCAGAGGTCCAAAGGCGAAGAATAGAAGAGGAAGAAAGACAGAAAGAACTTGAAGAAATATACATGCTCCCAAGGATGAGAAACTGTGCAAAACAGGTGTCTCTTAGTTCTGACTTGTTGTTGACTCTGTTGCTGTTGGTTTAGTTTGTTGCTGTTGGGATTTGGGTTTTCTTTTCCTTTTCTGAACACATTTTTTTGACAGGGTAGGTAAAACTTACTTATGTTTGTTAATCACATAGCTTTTAACTACTTATTCTGGAATTCTAGATAAGCTTTAATGGAAGTGAAGGGAGGCGCAGTAGGAGCAGAAGATACTCTGGATCTGATAGTGATTCCATCTCAGAAAGAAAAAGGCCAAAAAAACGTGGAAGACCACGAACTATTCCTCGAGAAAATATTAAAGGATTTAGCGATGCAGAGATCAGGCGGTAAGATACAGGACCACAAGTCATGTTTGAAGGGGCAAGAAATTACCATTATTATTAATATGTTTATTATTATTAGGCTTGAAAATACAGAAGGCAGTCTATTTTTATGGAAATTGTCTGAAATTTTTTTATTCTAGGCATTTAATGTTTTTACCTTTTGTACTTTGTGGTGCTGACATAGTGAACTCTCATGGCAAGAATTTGAACCCATTTTAATGAGGTATAAAATTAGGTTTGAAAAATACTCTTGATTGGTTTATTTTAATTCCTGCAACGCATGAAGACAGTGATTTCACTGTGTGATCACTGACAGTGATTTTACAATGGGTGAACTTTTCTTTTGTAAAAAAATAAGCAAATAGTCTGCTTCTCACCATTTTATCTAAAAACTGCAGTGCTGAAAGAATTATGTAAATCTATTTGGTGACAAATGAAAAAAAATTGAGTGGATTTTGTGGGTTTTTTAAATTCTTGGCACTGTAATTGAATTGTTATATCATGCTTTTTAAAATTAAAATATATAAAATCTTATTTGAAACTTGTACTACTATTGGTCCCTTCAGTATTTGCTAAATATTTGCTAAAATATTTTTTGGTAGTAGGAGGAATTGTTTTGCTTTACATTTTTGGGTTTGTGAAATGCTACTTTACTTCTGAAATCTAAGTATGCATGTTTCTCTAAAATGCTGTAAAGCTTTCAAAATATTTTGATTTGAAGAATAACTTTTAAAATCCTGTTTGCATTTCCATGTCATCTGACAAGACAATGAATTGGGACTTTTTTCAAGGCTATTATTGTGCTTGCACTAGTAATCTGAGACCTTGGTTATTGAGGAGATTTTCTTTCTTTTTTTAAATTATTTTTATTTATTTTTATTTAATTGTCTTTCTATTCTGGGTATCTCCAGTTTCTTTCCATCACTTAGACATTTCAACACAGAGTATTTTTCATGTCATTTTCCAAAATCTTCCAATTAACCTGTTGCAGATTGCTCCTTTTAAGAACTATATCACTATATAATGCATAACATAATGTCTGAAATATTGATATACTGTAAATCCGCATTCAATTTTTATGATTAGATACATACAGCTGCTGAATCTTTGGAGTTTTGAAATTAATAAAGTAATTTCTGAAATAAATTATACCTTCTATTGTTTTATTTACATCATTTCTTAAACTGATAAAACTGACTTTGTTTGGGTTATCCAAGTATATGAAACTGCCCTACTCACTGTACCTTCCCCCCACTGCCAATATATAATTTTTAAACAATTTTAAAAGCAATGTCGTTTGTTAAGAATATATTTAAATGGCAAAATTATTTTCTCTTACTAGGTTTATCAAGAGTTACAAGAAATTTGGTGGCCCTCTTGAAAGGTAAAGTTGTTTGGTGATTTTGTGTAGCAATTTGGAATCTTGTTTTCATAAAAATTGGAATGTACCATGAAACCTTAGGCAGTAGAGAAAATACATCATCTAGTTTTTTGCCTTGAATATAGCATGACTTTAGCTGACAGTCTTTCACTTTTTCATATATGGTATGTGTGCAAACAGCTACCCAACAGACCTTTCTATTTGCAGGAATACTTACTCTCTTTCTTTATGTTTACCTGCTGACTTGTTTTATCTTCATTTGTGATAGTCATTCAGTTGTCATGTTTGATAACCTGTTGAAAGCCTATCAGTTTACCCACTGTCACTGTTGCATTTTTCATATTGAAATTTTCATATTTCTTCATTATTCCTATTTTAAGAAAAACTTCCCAACCTTATTTTCATTAAAAATATTAATAGTTCATATGAAAATATGATACATACATATATATATATATGATATAATGATTCCTTTTCTAAAGAAATGTGCAGTAAGTTAACACTAAGATTAGTGTCCTTTACACTTCCTTTTTTACCACCCTTTGTTACCTGAATCATATACAGTTTTTTTTTCTTGGTTCAAAATTGTATGTACAGAGTGCAGAAAGCACAGGTGGCTTATTTGATATTATTATTGGTAACTTATTTGATCGTTTTTCTAGTACCAAAGTCTGAAGGAGTCATTCAAAGTTGCCAAAGTTTCGAGGTATAAAAATGTGTATTTGTTTTATTACAGGTTAGATGCTGTAGCTAGAGATGCTGAGCTAGTTGATAAATCAGAGACAGATCTTAGACGTTTGGGGGAGCTTGTACATAATGGATGCATTAAAGCCTTAAAGGACAATTCATCTGGACAAGAAAGAGCAGGTACAGTGTTCAGGGGGCTTGAGAGGTCATTGAAAAGCATCAAGAAGACTGAATTACTCATACACTCTAATCATAACAGAAAACAGTTTTGTTGGAAAATACAAAAATGTTGGCATACTGGGTGATTTAAAAAAGGGGTGACTGTTTTTCCTTTCTGTGTGTGACTTGTCACTGGAGAATGCAATATGTTTTTGCTTTGCTGTGAAATTTAAAAATAATCCTGTTATCTGGAAGATTCATTCTGGAGCTTACTTCAAGCATTTAGTTAAGAAAAGGTCATTTGGTATAATTGTTTTCTTTACATTTTTCTGATGGTATTTGTAAAGGTAAATAATTTAATAGCTTTGTATTTATTTTTAGGAGGGAGACTTGGGAAGGTTAAAGGCCCAACTTTCCGAATCTCAGGAGTGCAGGTGAATGCAAAGCTAGTTATCTCTCATGAAGAAGAATTGGCACCTTTGCACAAATCCATTCCTTCAGATCCAGAAGAAAGAAAAAGGTATTGATTTTTATATTTTTTAAAGGGTGCAGTAATGTAGAAAACTCGTTAAATTTTATTACCGTTTTTCTGACAACTTGGACTCAAAGCACACTGTTAAAAGCGTTATCCCTCTAATCCCCATAAGAAGTGGCAGCAGTAACCTGTTCCACATCGGTACTTCATCCTTTCTTCCCTTGCTATAGAAGCCAGTAACAGCTTTGACTTCTCAACTGTATTCACTAGGAACTGTGTTCAGTTACTAATAATAATTAGGACTAGAATTCAGGTTTGCTCAGGAGCTGCTAAATGCCTCTGCTTGGGAGGAATGTTCAAAGCACAGCAGTAGTTGTTTCTGCTCTCTGAAGTTTTCCCTTGCCACCTTGTGTATCACAATTTCCAAACTATCCACTTAGTTAGCGGTTACACTTGGATGATGATTTTTGCTTTTATTCATGGCTAACAAACTCTGTAATGCAGCTTCTGGCAACAGACAGATGTCTGTTTTTCATATTTTAGTCTTAATAAGCTTTAAAAGACATTTAAGTGCTGATTTCAATAAATACTTTATGGAAATGTTAATAAAATATAATAATAAACACTTGGATTAATTTCTTAAAATTACCAGCTTGTTAGCAGAGAAAATAAATCTAGTTACATCACTTCTAGGATGTTCCCTTCTCCCTCACTAAGTTTCAGATGTAAAAATCCTATATTTGTCTTTCTAATCCATTTCTTCTAGATATGTCATCCCATGCCACACGAAGGCTGCTCATTTTGATATAGAATGGGGTAAGGAAGATGATTCCAACTTGTTAATAGGCATCTATGAATATGGTTATGGCAGCTGGGAAATGATAAAAATGGATCCTGATCTCAGTTTGACACAGAAGGTATGTCATCTACAACATTTCATTAAGGACTATTTGTTTAGGTAGTGATACTATTAAGTAGAGTTACTGAAAGAGCTTATTTTATAATAAATGAAATTGCAGTTATATTATACATCAGTTATACTTCAGATCACCCTTCTTCTATATTGTTATATTTTAGGGTCTGTGTATTTGGTCACAGTATCTTTCTTGCAGTCAGTTGTGTTGCCATGTTCTCATGTGGCTGGGCGTCTGTCACTTGAATTTTTCTTTTCTAGTCTTTTCCTTCACTGTTTTGGATGTTCTGGTTTTGTTAATTTTGTGTTCTTGAACTTTTGAGAAGGGAGGTTTTTCTAGAAATTTGATTCAGTTTCCCTCTCCCCAGGTTCCTCAGTTGAAGCTGTTTTCTCTCCCAACATTGAGAGTAGCCGTGCTAGAATTAGTGCAGTAGCCTCTTAGCAATAGTGAGAGACAGGTACTGAGGGAAAGACTGGGGTGAATGAAGTAAATTTTGTGGCACGGACCTATAGATCTGGGATGTGAGGAGCCAGGTCTCTGTCCACATTTGTTTAATAATGATACCTACTCCTGCCTTCCATTAATTTGTCTGGTTTTTGAAACCATGCGTTTGTATTTTTGGCATCTGCAATATACTGTAGTGAGTTCTGCATTTAGAAGATGAATGAGTCAGATCCAGGAGTTCAGTGACTGACTGGTATCGATGCCCAGAATTTCTTAGATGAACTGTCAGAGTGAAGACAGAAATCTGAGACTGTTTTTTTGAGATAATTTTAGACTGTGAGACAATTTCCAAGATTCTACATTAGTTGCTTGATCGGAGAGGAGTGAAAACTTTAAGAAATTCTCCATTGCTCCAAGCATTCTGGCGTATTTGTTCGGTATAGTTGGAGTGAATTGTTTACTGCTTCCTTTTGCAGAGGTTTTTCTGTTCTGTGTGCTGCAGGCTAACATCTAAGATTGATAATATGTACTCACAGCTGTGAAACTACCATTGTTCTCCTCAGATTTTGCCTGATGATCCCGATAAGAAACCCCAGGCCAAGCAGTTGCAGACCCGTGCAGACTACCTCATTAAATTACTGAATAAAGACCTTGCAAGGAAGGAAGCACAAAGGCTTGCTGGAGCAGTAAGTAAAATTTGGCATTCAGTAGTGAAATAAAACAATATGCTTCTAGTCGTGTCTGCTGATCCTTTTCTTTTTTTAGTTCTGCTCTTTTTTATTTGTGTAGTATTACTCTGTTGCTAATCATAGTACATGAGACTAACTCAGGAAATTTATTGCAAGTTTCACACTATATTATTCTCTTATTATTTGTGTGTATTCTCTACTGTTGCACTATGCTCTGTCTCCAGTCCTGAAAAAAGCAGTGGTCATTAGTGGCAATAAATAAAAGGAACCCTCTCTTTGATGTAAAAACAAATACTTTTTTTGCAACTGTAGTGCAAAGATGCTTGTTATTTGACATTGTTAAAGAGATCAATTTGCTTTCAGGGCAATTCAAAGAGGCGGAAAGCAAGAACTAAAAAGAATAAGATGCTAAAGGCCGCAAAAATAAAAGAAGAAATAAAAAGTGATTCTTCACCACAGCCCTCAGAAAAATCTGATGAAGATGATGAGGAGGATAATAAGGTGAGTATCTTTCACATGGTAAAGATGGCTATTTAGTTTTTCCTGTTAGTATCAATATGTATTTTATCTTCTGCTTGGCTTAATAAAATTAAAGCACCTGAACGTCGTCCTTTTCCTGTGGCCACTACAACTGATGTTGTATCAGTGCAGGCACATGGAAAATTGTATCTGTTCTAATGATAAGCCATAACTCAGAAGTTGTGAGTAGTTTTCCAAATTTTTATAAAAAATGTTATTGTCTAGTTACTGGTGATATTGCTCAGTTTCAGCATTCTTTACAGATTTCAACACTGCATTTGATAGAAATGGAAGCCTAATATATCAAACAATTGTGAAACTAAGTGTTTTGGCTAGTGTGTTATAACTACTGACAGTGATTCTTAAGGTAAAGTTTTTTTTATTCGGGCACTGGAAAATCATCAGGCTCAATTAGAAAGAGCAGCATGAAAAAATTATATTTCAAGGCTTGCACGTGAGAGCTCCTGTATACATCACGGCTCTCATTATCCAAAAAGACTGTTTAATCAACTGTTTAATCTTTTTGTGTTCTGTTGCTTCTGATATTTCTTTAGGCCTCTGCTTTTGTTAGATCTTTTTATTTTTGTCATTTTTCACACAGGAAAACCAGTAGACATAAAAAGTTAGGGTTATGTCACAGCTAATTTGGGGATTTTGAAAGTAGTTGAAATAAATCAGTGGAAATCTATATGTACTAATAATTTACTCCCTACTAGCTTTAAAGTAAACTATTACAAACCATTGTAATTGTCTACTTGTTCTAAAGGAAAAAATACTTCCAGAAAAACAAAGTTAAAATTTATTCAGTGTTAGAAGGACCATGATAAATTTATAAAATTATAGTAATTTTTAACTAAAGCATTCCTGTATGTATTAAAATTGTACAATGAAAACAAAATATAAAGCTAGAGGGAAAAAAAAATCAATGTAGATTGTCTTATGTTTATAGCTGAAATAATTTGCTTGGAATGAAAAGACTTCAGAACTGTATGTGTCAACTAGTTTCAGTAAATTAATGCGGGCAACTAAACCCTAAAACTAAGCAGATTAAAGGGTTCATACCACTTAAAAATAAGTGTTAAGACTTCATCTCTACTCAGAAGACACTGCCAGCCAGTTAAATGACTTTACTGTGTTTTGGGAAATTGCCTAGAATGCTGTCCCCTTTTGTGTATTTAATAATAGGTATTCATCACTTCAGTACCTTTGGACATTGAGTATTAATTGCACTCCTGAAAACTAGACTATATACAAGAGACACCTAAATGATTGGCCTCAGCTACTTAGCTGCCATACTGCATACAGGATTTAAAACTTACCTGTTTAACTGCTAGAATTATCAGGAAACTTCTGAAGTCACTGGATTGTTGCTACAAGGTTTCCATGATACCTAAACATCAGAGTCCTGTTTGGGCTGATTACTTCATACCTGATCTAAGTACTTGTTCAGTTAAGGTATTGGACATTCCTTGGCCTGCTTTTCTGCAACAGTTTCTATATGTGCCCTTCCAGCGTGTGTTTAAAGAGATGATAATGATTCTTGCACCTGTGTTACAATATGTTATTTACTGTCGTATTTTTCTTGTGTCTGGAAGGATTTTAGTTTCTGTCTCCGGCCTTATAGGTGAACACTTTGAAGTCATGAACTGAGATTTTCACCTTCAAGTAGTTGAATGGGCCCCTATAAGACAGTCTGTAACTAATGCTTTTTTAAAGCCTAATAAAAACAAAGAGCTCTGGAAAAGAAAAATTCGGGACTCTGTTACCTTCTCCTGTGAATGTTTAATATGGGACTGGTAAAAAGTTACTAGGACAAATCTAACTAGATCAGAGGTCTTCTAACATCCCCATCACTTGAGTGTCCTGACAATCAGCTCAATTTTGCAAGACCTGCCTCTTTTTCGATTTTAGCTCTTAGGAGTTTAAGTACCTTTAAAGGGACCGAATTTGAAGTTAATTCTAAGTTAAATGGACACAATTTCTCACACCTAGTGCCTCTGCCAAGTCAGTACTTCCTTTGTCACATCAAGGAAGTGAGTGCATAGTTCTCATCTGTCTTTGCAACTGCATTCAGTTCTATTTGATAGATGTTAAATTGTGTGTCCCAAAAGAAAGAATGAACAGATAAAAAGTGTTTTAATCTGATAGTTGTGAAACTGTATAGATAGGAACTCAGTTTGATGTGACATATATGCTTGCATATTGCAGGATGAGATTGTTTCAGTGAAACATCTGCATAAAAAATTTAAAGCAGAGAAAGAAAATGAAGAAAAGCCTGAGCCAGATACTGGTATAAAGAAGGAAGCTGAAGAAAAAAGAGAGACAAAAGAAAAGGAAAATAAGAGGGATTTGAAAAGGGAGAAAAAAGAAAAAGAGGATAAGAAAGAATTAAAAGAAAAGGATATTAAAGAAAAGAGAGAAAACAAAGTAAAAGAATCCACACAGAAAGAAAAAGAAGTAAAGGAAGAGAAGGTAACTAGGTTTACTTGTCTTACATAGCACTAGAAAAGGCCACTAGGTTTATGTGAATGATTTTGAGATTAAAAGGTGTTTTGGATCTGATCAGTTGTCATTTCATTTATAGCCTTTTACATAATTTGAAGTTTTATTTTTCCTACCTGAAACCATGAGGACAGGCACTTGAAATGGGAAAGTACATCTTCAATGATACATCCCTTAGTTGGACTGAGAGTACAAGTGTGTGCAAAAATTATTCTTTTCCTTTTCCATTTTCCATTTCCATCCCAGAGAAAGTAAAACGTACTGTCACTGAATGTCAGCATAAATTTTATTCTTATTACTGAAGAGAATGCAGTAGTTATGGGGATTGTCATATATTATAAGGTAATTCCAGAGCCAGAATAAAGTGTACTTAAATATTTTTGTATCTTGTTCTTAGGTAAATGAAATCAAATCTGAAAATAAAGAAAAAACTAAAAAAATTCCATCGTTGGATACTCCAGTTCATATTACTGCAACTAGTGAACCAGTTCCTATATCAGAAGAATCTGAAGAACTGGATCAGAAAACTTTTAGTGTGGTAAGTCCCCTTTCGATAAGTCAGTTTATGTTTATACTTAAGTTTATACTTAATATACTTAATAGTCTAAAAGAGGACAATTTCTGATATTCCTGATACTCTTACTGGGCACAGTAGCACAGGTGATCTTTCCCAGATAAAGTCTCAGATCAATGAATGCTATTGACAGTGTACAAAAATAATTTTTTACTGCATTCCAGCACTTCTATTTTGCTTTTTTACTGTATTTACTCAGAATAGTACAAAAAAATATCCCATGGTTTGTGTGATGAATAAACTCTACAGATATATCCTCAGGAGTCATTTGTGTATCCTTCTTCTTAAAGAGGAGACATGAATGAACTTAAAAGCAATTGATGGAGTCTCTGGCTTCGCCTTATCATATATGCTCTTCTTCTTTGTTAGATAGCAAGAAAAATTAGGTTTCAGCACTTGTCTGCTGAAGTATTGCAAACTTCATTTAGTAGACACAGGAAGGAAAAAATGCTAAAGCCTTTAGAAATACCTTACTGAAGTAATGTCTATGACACTAAAATAATGCTGTTTAATCACTACTACTAAGAACTGAATTAACATTTGAGAATAATGTATGTACACACAGTTTATGTGAAGTTTTATAGGTTAGCTGGGGCCTTTGGGAGAGTATTAATGAGTTACTTTGAGCAGCTATTCTCCTGTGGTGCTTTTGTCATTCAGATTGCAACAGTTGTGTGTTTTTGCCAGCCAGATCTGTTCAGGCTTTTGTGGGTGCCAACGTGCCAATAGGATTCTCTTGAATATGGTAGTGACTGGTCGATGGTTTTATTCTGAACATTCCAAGTAACTCACTTGTGATTTTCAGCATTGGCCTTCAGTAATTCAGGTGGATATGTTTGTGTGGCTAATGACAGAAAATCATAAGTTATATAAGTTATATTCTTTATTTAAGAAGTGCACTGTTTAAGCTGTCTTTTTAAAGGCTACTTTAATCTGTGGCTAATGCAGTATGTAATCCAAATGCTTAATTAATTTAGTGGCATGAGCTGGCAATGGAACAGCTTCCCCAATTTTTCTGAGTTGTCCCTAGATGCTTACATGGTAATCGTAATATTTCATTTCATTCCATTCCAGATATTTGTTTGATTTTCTAGGTTTGGTAGCATATACAAAAATGGCACCGGGAAGGGGGGGGAGTGTTCTGGAAGGTATGTTTATCATCAGCTGCCATGGTCAGGTGCAGTCTAATTAAACATTTAACTGCACTTTTAAATCGAATTGAGTTGTTCAGGCTTAACTTACTTCACTCATTATGACAAGCAGAAAATGCATGTCACGTTTACCATGCCACTGTATTTCGATACTATTCCTAAGCAAGTGTCTGTAATTTAAACCCTGCCAACTGGGTTTGTCTGGATTTATTATTAAAACATTGTATTCCAAGTGTGAAAATCCAAGAATGCACAACCTTTATCTGAGTTGACATCACTGTTTTTGCTGGTCTAGGCATCCCCTCTGCTCAGTGCTGATGAGACCACATTTCCAGTGCTGTGTCCAGTTCTGAGCCTCTCACTTCGAGAAGGACATTGAGGTGCTGGAGTGTGTCCAGAAAAGGGCAATGGAGATGGCGAAGGGTCTGGAGCACAAGGTTTATGAGGAGCAGCTGAGGGAGCTGGGGTGTTTAACCTGGAGACAAGTAGGCTCAGTGGAGACCTTATTGCTGTCTAAAACTACCTGGAAGGAAGTGTAGCCAAGTGGAGGTTGGCCTCTTCTCCCAGGCAACCAGTAACAGGACAAGGAGAAGCATCCCAAGTAGTGCCAGGAGATGTTCAGGTTGGGTATTAGGGAAAATTTCTTCACTGAAAGAGTGGTTAAGCACTGGAAGAGGCTGCCCCGGGAGGTGGTGATTCGTAGATGCTCGTGGTCAAAAAGAATGACAGAAGTCAGAGGGTCTGCAAAAGTTTACAATATTTTTTTACTAAATTATACCCTTGACATGGAAATTGGTATGTTAGTCCCTGACCTGCCAGATAAGTCCACTGCAGTGGTTTTTGTACAGAGGGGTGGGGTGAAAGGGGGAGGGAGGGAGCGAGAAAGGAGCAGATGGTGGGGAGAAAGGGAGGGAAAAACAGCTATCAGCAGTCCTGGCTCTAGCATTGATCCAGCAAGGTATCCAGGGCCCTTGGGGTGCCCACACACCTGGGCTTTGTGGGGCAACCTTTTTATAGATAAGTTTTTCCCTCCCTGGAGGTCAAGTTTCTCGCTATGCACATCAGTTACCATGGGCAGTCAGTCCTTCCAGGCCTTACTGGAAATGGTTTGGAGGGCTCTGGGGGTCTTGGGTGGTCTTGTTGCCCCCTTGACAGTCCATGCCTCATCTTCACTCCTGTGCCTGCACAGTACTGTGTTGTGCTTATCTTCAGGAGACAGAACAAGGATGTTTGTCCCAGAAAAGTGCCACCCTAACTCTGTATGGGCCCCTTCTCCAGCCACAACAGTCCTTTGCTCCCTCCACAGCTGTCCAGCTACCAGTGTTTGAGATGTACACATTAGCACCCTTATCTTCCAGGCTTCTACACTTTGATATCTGTATTTTATACAATCTTTCATAGATAATAAATTTCCAATTTGGTTTATAATACAACTTGTTCCAAAGGAAACCTGCAAAATATTTTCAGGAGCTGTGAGAAAATCTTGTGTTTCATTTGACAATATTGTCTTCACCTGCATATATATATCTCACAGTAAAAGGTGGATCATGTTTTAGAATATTTTTTTCCTTTTGAATTGATATTTTGAATTTTGAATCACTTGATTAATTTTTCCGTTTTACAGTGCAAGGAACGAATGAGACCTGTCAAAGCAGCATTGAAACAGCTGGATCGACCAGAGAAGGGCCTTTCTGAAAGAGAGCAGCTGGAACACACTAGACAGTGTCTTATCAAAATTGGGGATCACATTACTGAATGTCTAAAAGAGTACACAAATCCTGAACAAATTAAACAGTGGAGAAAGTAAGTTATTTATTCTCCTTAGGTTTGCTTGAAAAAGGGAAATCTGTAGTTGCTTCTATTAAGCAGAATAGCTTTTAGTTATTTCTCCTTTTTTTTTCCTCTCTTTCTTGTATCTTTCTGCTCTTTTAAACAGGAATCTATAGAAAGGTGATTATACATTGTTCTGACTTTAAATGGATTGACATTAAGCATTTGCTGCACATCAGTGCATTTTGCTCAGTGGGTGGAGACATCTCACTACTTAATGCTGAAAGCAGACACTGAGGAACTCATCACTGAGTTGTGTTTAGTGGAAGAGCATTCTTACCCTTAAGGATCTGCTTTTTCAACTTTCAACTTTAGATGGTTTTGGTGGTTTATAATTCCTGCTGAAAATACACAGTTCTACAGTTGTGTTGAACTTTTTATGATTCTGAGCTACAGAATTCTTTATTGTTCTAAAAATGTATTCTAAAATAATTACATATTACATATTAACTATGACTTGATAAAAGTATTTATCATAATGTGCTCAGATGCATTTTAAAAGTGAGAGAAGAGTTTACATCTTTATGAGGTGACAATTTAAAAAAAAGTCTTGCTTTGTAAACTATATTTCATTGTTACGTTCTTAATGCAGTTCAGGTTGCTTCTATCAGAATGTGCACTTAATATCTTTATTGAGATTGAAAATACATCCTGTGCTTCCGTTCTGCTAAGAGTTGCATTTTCTTGAAGACTTCTTTTAGTGTAGAATGCTTCTGCTGATTTTAATATCTTTACTTCAAAATATTTAGGTGATCTGAGATACAAAAGTAAGATCCATGTCTTACATTTTGGTAAATGTTATATTTTTTAAGTGGGAACTTGAAATAGAGCTATTATTCGTAATAATGCTACAATATTATGTGTAGATTAATAAAATACGTATCTCAGCTATCCTTTATAAGAAGTGGTGTAACTTGTATAAAGTTATAATGGTCTCATTAGAGTCGGCATTGACTGGTTGTCTACTTTTGCAAACTTCTAGACAGAAATTACTATGTTTAAATAATCACAGTGAAGGAACAGGCTGTTGCTTCCTGAGCCTACACACTTCAAATATTTCCCAACACCAGTATTCTGTAGACTCTTAAGCATTCCACCTCCAAATTTGACTAAAAGAATTCTGTATCTGTTGGAAGAGCTTTACCCGTGATTATAGAAGCAAATGTTTCCGTAACAATTCTGACATCCTGACAACACAAGACCTGATTTGTTTTTCTTTGGTTCCTTCAAGCACAGATTAGGCACAAATTTATTTCTGTATGACTTCCATTGTCTTTCACAGTTCTCACTTGGTTTCAAAAGCTTTGACCAGACTTAATTCTCCCCAGTATTCTCATATAATAAAGCTTGTTCGTCAAGATAAGAGATTTCAAGTTTGAAAGAATTTTTACTACTTTTTCTTTCTTAATTTTTTTATTTACAATGTGGTAAATACTCAAAACTCAAGCATTTAGAAGACATATTTAGACTGATAGCTACATTTTTAAGCATTTCACGAAAATTAACAGAATTGTTATTAGTACTACTTTCCATGCACTTTGCAGTCTGAAGTACTTACAAAAAATATTAAGAAGTGACTAATTGTTAAAGGAATTAGTCTTTCAAATGGTTTTTTTGTCAGGTACATAGTATTTATTGTGCAATTAGGCAATACTGTGTAGATTTCATAGTGTTTTTGATTTACTGAAGTACTGTTCAGATTATTTCAGTTAAATCCATGTTCTGTTGCATAATATAGGGAAAATAAATTTATGGAAGAATTATAACTTCTCTCCTTTCTTCTTTTTCAGAAATCTGTGGATTTTTGTCTCCAAGTTTACGGAATTTGATGCCAGAAAGCTGCACAAACTGTATAAACATGCAATCAAAAAACGCCAAGAGTCTCAAGTAATATATTTTATATATATATGTATATTTTAAGTTTTATAACTCTTCTATTATCTTTAAAGGATTATAAGGAACACAGAAACACAGTTCAAGTAGCATTTGTGTTTGTATCATTGCAGTCTCTTTTGTTAGGATATTTTTCTAGTGTATCCAGATGAACATTGGGATTTACCATTATGCTTTTGTACTTGTCTCTTTTAGCAACACAATGACCAGAATGTTAGTACCAATGTGAATACACATGTAATTAGAAATCCAGGTAAGAAACCTTAAGTATAACCTTAAGTATAATCTTGTGTTAGATATCTTAAGTTTTCATGTTTATTTCATTTCACATGTCTCCTAGGTCTGTTTTCCACGCTGCTAAGTACCATAAAGAAAGGCTGATTAGCCAGACTTCACTGGTTTCACCAGTTTGCTGATGAAATCCAGCTGAGTGTAGACTGAAGCTGGCACTTAACAGGGTTATTTGACTGTCCTTTAAAAAAATTCAGAAACATTTTTTGTTTTAAATTTTGGGAAGGATGAGAGGTCTGCTCAAAACCTGTAAATTTCTTGGAAATTCTGTGCCTGTTTGTAGCTGTTGTAATGTCACTCCAGTGTAAGAAAGCAAGTTACTCCTTGCAGTCGTAGTTTGTCATTAGTTACATAGGCTGTCTTTTATTGTTGACAAAATCACTGGTTTTTTTCCTGTGTTAGCACACCTGCCTTCTCATATGCAATACTTCTTTTTATCTGGTGTGACGGAACACTTTGAGTAAATTTTCATGGCCTTCAAAATCCGCATCGTGTATTTTGGGAGTACCACTGGAATTCTTTTGCTGACAAGGTGTACCTTTAAAACTGTTACCCATACAAAGTCCTTCCCTTCTTAGAGGGGAAGTTGCTTAGAGGGGAAGTTGCTGCCGTTCTATCTAAAATTGCTCTGCTGGAGGCACCTCTACTCACTGCTCATTTGGACCACACTTTGCTTCATAGGCTGAATGTGGAGGTTGAGAAGTTCAGTTTCCAAGTCCTACACATCTACATTCCACCTTGCTTCCCTCTTACTTTTAAGGTTTCTTTCCATTCAGTGGCGTTAGTGCATTTGTCTTTCAACTGCTTAGACATTGTTTCATTTAAATCGTGTCACTTTCATACTCCTTTGCATCAGACAGGTAGCAGTGCTGTTTGAATCAGGTGAAGTAAAGACTTTATGAGACTTCCTTTTAACCTCTGCTTTATTAAACAGATGTGGAAAGACTGAAGGAGAACACAAACCACGATGACAGTAGCAGGGACAGTTACTCTTCTGACAGACATTTGTCGCAATACCACGATCATCACAAAGACAGGCATCAGGGGGACACTTATAAGAAAAGCGACTCGAGGAAAAGGCCCTATTCAGCCTTCAGCAACGGAAAAGATCACAGAGAGTGGGATCACTACAAACAAGACAGCAGGTCAGTTTCTCAAGCAGTTTTGAAATCTGGTCAGAATTCCTTTCCTGTTTTTGTAGCAAGCACTGCTCAGTCTCTTCTGAGTGATGCAAAGTTGCAACAGTGTCTCTAATGCCGATCTGTCGATTTGACATAATTGTGGCTCTTAATGTGTTCAGTAACTCTAATATGAATAATTTCATATTTTATAGATACTACAGTGATATTAAACATAGAAAGTTAGATGACTACAGGAGCAGAGACCACAGGTCAAACCTGGAGGGAAGTTTAAAAGACAGTCGGGCTCATTCGGATCACCGTTCCCATTCAGACCACAGGATACATTTGGATCACCGTTCCACTTCCGAATACAGCCATCATAAATCACCTAGAGACTATAGGTATCATTCAGACTGGCAAATGGACCACAGAGCTTCGGGTAGTGGCCCAAGGTCACCATTGGATCAGAGGTCTCCTTATGGTTCAAGATCTCCCCTAGGTCACAGATCTCCATTTGAACACTCATCAGATCACAAAAGTACACCTGAACATACATGGAGCAGCCGGAAAACATAACAAAGACTGACACTTGCTGGACCTTCTTTTAGCCATATACAGTAAACTAACACAGTAATTGCCTTACATGACTTGAAAGATACAGACGGGATATTCTATCAGTAGCAGTATTGTTACTCTTTCCAGGATGCAAGGTCTATTATCCCAACAGAAGAAAAATATTTTTGTATTTAAAGTTTATGCTGCACTGTGCTGCAAATGCTGTGGCACTTTTTTTAAGAAATGGAAGATGTTTACTTTTACAGGGACCTCAACACTGCCCATTTCAGACTGGATCTTACTATAAAACTCTTCATGTCAAAGTGGTTTGAGGCTGATAATGTTTTAAGTTATGTTTGTAAACGAACTTTTAAACACTGACCTGTGCTCATATTTCAGGAGGGAATGGGGAGATTATTTTTTTTTCTTAGTAAAGAACTCTCAAGGACTTTGTTCACTTTCCAAAGCTACTTGTTTACATTGTACACTGCGACCACCTTGCCGCTTTTCATCACAAGCTTGAATATTTAAATTCTGTACCTATAACTGTAAAATAGCCAGGATTTCTCCTGTTTGTGATCAGTTACAATGCCTTTTTACAAAACAAACAAACAAATAATAATAAAAAAAAAGCAAAACACAAACAAATGGCTGTAAATTGTTGTAAATTTATTAAATGAGCTTTCCCCCCCCTCAGGCTTTTTTCGACTGTTCCTTTCCCCACCAACTCAGGCCTTCTTGTCACAAGTATGAAATAAAATCAGTGTACTTATATGTTTCAATAAAAGATCTTGATGGAGTCACTCCTCAGAATGTAAAAATGGGGAAAGGGAACATTTTATTCCACTTAGTGCTCCCTTTATTGGATACTTTAGAAACACGTTTTGGGGTTTTGTTTGGGGTTTTTTCCCTATTAAACTGTCAGTGTTGTGATTGTTTGTAATGAAATGGTAAGAAATACCCAGCTAAACTGTGCTCTGGAAAGCTTTTCAGGTGCATTGGTTTTAAAGGAGGAATGTTAAGTATCAGAAGACTTCAGTATCCAGATCAGTCAAAATTCATTGTAAATTCATTTGTGTTCCCTCTTCGACATGGGCAATAATGTCAAATGTGCTATGCAGCTAGTTAATATTTTAGAAGATTTGAATTATGACTTTATTGACAGAATTGTTACAATGCACACTGATTGTACATAGATAACTTCTATCTGACAAATTAAATTTAAACTAAAAGGACATGTGGGTCTCGTAGTTTTCTCCTATGTTTTTCTCTACAATGTTACTTTTTCTCACATTTACCCATAAAAGCATTAAAAGTACTAAATTTTAATCCTTGTGACAAGCAGGGAGAATACCTAGCCTGGCATCATTTGGCAGGAGGTGTGTCTGTTGCTCTAGTTTTATTCCGCTCTTGCAATGTTAAGCATTTTTTCCAATTAGACAGGTTTGTATGAAAGCATCAATATAGAATCAAAAATCTGTCCATGGAGTATTTCTTAGATCTCAATGTAGGCACACTAAGTGTTAAGCTCATTTAGTGTAGGCTGGGACTTGGTTAATTAATGCTGCTTCATTTCTTAACTCTTCATCATGACAGGGTCTAGAGGGTTTGAGTTGTTCTGCTTTCAAGCTTGATGGTTGCAGCAGTGTTTAGGCAGCAGAGTGGTGTCTGATAAGGTTGTGCACCTTCCACTTCCAGGGGGGAAAATCTAGAAGCAGGAGTATCTCCGATCCCTGCCCCAATTCTTCCTGCTCAGGAAGTGCTATACAGATCCATCAGGAGAGCACAGACAGGGCATCCCACCAAGCCTACACCAGTTCAGCTGTTACGGCACTGTGATCTCACTGTGACCAATGTCACTGTGGTTGGTCTGCAGATGTTTACAGTGAAGATACCTCAGGTCTCTCAAATACTTGGTGGTTTTGATGATGTAGATCTTTGGGAATTAGTCTACTTACGCTTTGTAACTTTTATTCAATCATATTTACAGATACACAAATCACATTTGCCTCCATTTAATTTTTCCCCTCTGTTTTCCATTAAATTGTAAGTATTGGAAAAGACAATGCAGAAAGAACTGTGTCTTGTCAACACCACCTAAGGAGTCTTTCTGCTGTGCCTTTTGCAGCCTGACTTGCCTATCTCACATTGGCCTTTTTAGCCACCAGCGCACTTGTAGCAAGTGTGGGTAGAGCCCTTCCCAAATCTTCGTTCGCGAAGCCCAACCATGATGATGATTGGAAGTTTGATAGTCCATTGCTTATGAGGCCTGTTGTGGTGTATCTTACTATTCAATCCCATATCCTCTGCAAATGGGACATTTATCATTCAGTCAATGCACATAAATTTGATCCTTCCTTTGTTCATTTGTTATGAACAGTCTCCAAGCAATGTGTCAAGTTCTGAAGCATCCATCAGATACTAGTGTTGCCTGTCTGTCAGAGGTTTTGGAAAGTACGATTTCCGATGATTGTAAGAGAACTCCTCAGACAGCTGTTGATAAAAGATTCTGGTGTCATCTACCACATATGAACTCTAAGATTTCCATCTTAATCCTGTTGCATATTTCTAGTCTACCATTCCCAGTACTACCTAAAAGAATTGATTGTTGGTCAGTCTGAAAAAGCACAGTAAAAAACATAGTGCTGCTCTTAGTTTTAAGGAGAGAGAAATGCACGTTCAGGCTGCTGTTAGTTGTCAGGGGCTGTGATATGATGTGACCATCATTTGCCTGCTCGCAGCTGCTCTGTGTTTTCCCCATTTTGATTCTCAGTGCAGATGTCCTGGTGTCTGAGGAGCACTCAGCTCCTGAGTCCTGAGAGCCTTTCACCACAATCAACAGGACTTGGAAAGGATTCAACCACCAACCACAAGAGGAACCTGCAGGAATATGATGCTCCTACAAAATGAGAGTGCCCTGACTTCCTGTGGTGGGTTCACCTTGGCTGAATGCCAGGTGCCCACCCAGCTGCTCTATCCCTCCCCTTCCCAGCAGGACAGGGGAGAGAGTAAGGTGAGAAAAGAAAACACAAAACATGGGTTGTGATAAGGTAGTTTATATTTATGCAAAAAAGAAAGCAAAAGCATCATGTGTGTGCACACAAAGCAGAAGCCAACAGTTAATCTCTACTTCCCATAAGCAGCGATGGTCGGCCACTTCTCTGAGAAGCAGGGCTCCAGCACACGTAACAGTCGTCAGCAGGCAGCCATCAGAGACAATGAGTGCCTCCGGTCCTGCTCCTTGCCTCAGCTTTTATATCTGGGTTGATGTCATATGGTCTGGAATATCCCCTCGGTCAGTGTGGGTCAGCTGGCCTACTTATGTCCCCTCCCAGGATCTCGCCCTCGATTGACGAAGGAATGTTACAGTGCTGGTGCTGTGCTCAGCAGTAGCCAAAACATGGGTGCGTTATCAACACTCCTCTAGCTACTAATGCAGAGCACGGCACTGTGAGGGCTACTATGGGGAAATAAATTCTGGCTCAGCCAGACCCACCACACCTTCCTTTGAGACACTGACTCCCTGATGAGTATCTTTGATGCCTGTCTTCCCTATTTCTGAATCTCGATTGGCTTGCTCTGTCCCTATGTGATAGTTTGTCATCCACAAATGGATCTTGTCACTTCTACAGCTCTTGCTGTGTGGCTGCAGGATTCCACTTGCCTTATAAAATCCCAGTGAAGTACCCTGGTAGCAAGGCAGTTCTAAGGAGCTATTTCTATCTCCAGTGTTATGTTTAGTGTTGTCTTCAGTGGCAACAGTTCTTTTCGGCAGAAAATTACCTCACCATTACTTGGAAAGATTGGCAAGACTGAAGACACTAACGGAGTTCGTCTTGATGCGACATTTTATTGCAACCTTCTCCATGATCAAGTTTTATTTGACCAACAAATTAATTAAGTCCTGGCTTATTTTTGTGTACTAAGCTGAAATAAAGTCCTTTACAAAAATAAATGCAGACTATCTCTTGCTTCCTTCTGTTAGAGAGTAGTAACTCTTAAGATCAGTAATACCTGGTCATGAATCATCCACTTGTACTAAACAAGGTTTGTTTTACTGAACTGTGTTGGGACAGGTATGTAGTGCTGTCACTTTATGTCTGCATTCTTCCAACAAGCTACTGTGGGTGCACCTGAAATTTAAGTTTTGTTCTCAAAATTTTATGCTGAAGCTTTTATTTGTGAAACACTCCAGAAGCAGTAGCTAAGAAATACAATTGTGTGAGACACTGATAGGAGCAGAATGAAGAGGAGGTTCATGGAATTAATTTTTTTTTCTCTTGTAGTCCAATTACTAAAGATATTTAAGTTGAGAACACCTGAGTAACGGGGAGTACCTTCTGGTCCACCCATCCTTATGCTCTCAGAGATTGAATTCTCATTTTGGTGAGGATTTTGGAAACCCAGGCAAACTACTCCTCCCCAAAATCAACCATAGGAAATTTTAGAGAATAGAAAAGGAAGACAACACAGCATAAAAGTCATTCATATAATGTATCTATGATTCTGCAAAGCACAGTGCATTCTTGGGAAATGCTTAATGAAGAGTTCCAATCTGGTTTAAGTTCATACAGCTAAAATAGGGGCTTACTGGATTACCTGCTAGTCTAAAAGTCATGTAGAGTGATGAAAGTGAGAAAGAGAAGGTGAGATGTGCTGTTAACAAGGAGCTGGCAAAATTGCTAGAACAGATAAAACCAGTGTGTCCCAGAGCATGGAGGTTTAATACAGATGCTGCTTAATGGTGCATTTAGCCCTTTTTTTTGACAGTTTTTAGATCATCCGAGTAGTTTTATGGTGGATTAAATACTGCAATCAAGAAGCTGTTGTCCTAGGAGCAGCTACATAAAAGCACATTTCATGAGCTTTATGGAAAGTGAGATGAAAAACACATAATTATTGAAGACAGGAAATTGCCGATGAAAGACTTTTGAGATATTTTAAAGTATAAATTTTAGATCTAGACTGAGTTTGTGCACTAAGGCTCAAGTCCAAAGAGCACACTTGGACATTATTATTACTATTTATTTGCTAAAACTAAGTATGTTATTTGACACAGGTTTTTCATCAAGCACAGTTTTAAGTCTGTCTTCTCCAAAGATAAACATCCAGAAATCCTGTCAGAAAATCATATACCACTGATCACATATGAGAAAGTAATCAGAGAGTTTTTATTTCTGCAGTACTCTCAGACTTTTGCTGAGTTTTATTTGCAACAGAGTTAGTATTTGCTGAAGTAACTGGAGCATTTGCAAAGTAATCTCCTCACTCATCACTTAAAATTAGCTACTGGTTTTGGTTTGCAGAAATTCTAGTATTGGTAAGTGACTACCTGTATTGTATAGATCAAATGTTATTTTAACATTCCTTTTAATCACAGAGGAGCAAAAAGGACTTCAAAGCTCTGACTTTTGTAAGCATATTAGAACAGCATTCTTTTCTATTCTTGGAACTGTGAAACGTAGTTGATGTCTGAGCAACACATACAACTACCATGGAATCGAGTACCCCTAAAAGAACTGTTAGAGGTCCACAGCCTCAAATGCCTTTCAGTTCTTTTGTCTGGAACTAACTGCTCCATCTCTCTGGTACTGCTTGCAAAGGACTTGTTAATATGAGAGATAGATTTCTGTTTTAAATTTTTCACTAAATTTGACTTGGGAGGGTTGACAATATTCTTCCTGTAATGAAATCTGCAGGTGAATTCTCTATCCAGAACAGAATAAGCAGGAGGTCAGTTTTGAAAGCTCTCAAACAGAAAATTGTATTTTGCCTTGCTGAGCTCTATCAAAACTATCACATCTAGAAGGGTAAGGTCTAACTCAGTCTTTTTCTTGGTATGAAAGGGTTGGGGAATTATTTCCCAAGATCTTAAGGGTTCAATAAATCATGTCAAATTCCAAATAAATACATCTGAAGAGTTAGGGTGCAGTTATTCATTAACCATAATGCCAGAGGGAAACATGCACAGGAAGGCGATACTCCGTGAGCTTTAATGAAAACGAAAACACACACAAAGCACAGCATTCTCTAGTTTGGTGTTTTAAAACTGTGCTCTTCCCTTCAAATGTATTGCACTGGGACAGTCACAGGTAGATGCCTGGAGTGTACATCGGTGAGCTAGTACCACAGATCACCCTGTGGGTCCTCCATATGCTGGTATGATCTGGACAAGTTTTTAAAATACAAATTTTACCTGGTATGTTTTCTTTGACAGTGCAGCCTTCCTCATCTTGTTTTGAATGAATTAATTTACTCTTATCAGTGAACATGAACTTATCAGAAAAGTACCATATGCTCAGCTGTGACAGTTTTCAAGGATGTAATCTCAGACAGTCATAGATGACGGTCCTTCTGCATTTTCAAAATTCCAGAGAAACTCCATAAATGTGAGTGCAAGCTGGAAAAAACCTAACCTTGTCAGTGGGAGAGGACGTGAAGTTTAAAGAGTTTTTATTATTTCAAGTGCCACTACTGAACACAAGAAAGTGTGATGTCTCTTAAAGCATCGATTTACTTGTAAACTACCCCATTTGCTTTAAAATTTTTGAGTATGTTATCTGTACTTGTAAGGATCACTCATAATTTGGTGGAAAAAATATTGATAGGGACATCACAACATTATTTATACATAAAACCCAAACCAGACCTTATTATTAGAACCACAACCTATATTTTCATAATTACAAAAAAAGACATTGTCCTTAATTTGAAATTTGCCTACATTTACTGTGAGTCAAGTTAGTTTTCCATTCATAACCTAAAGGCTTAAAATATGGGTTTGTAGTAATAACATACTGAATAAACAGATGGACTGACAGTCTACCATTTCTTTACAAAATCCATGTTTTCAATAAATACACAAAAAATTCAAAACCAAGGCAAGAATATTTTTAGATTACAGTATTTTCACTTCCCTCCCATAAATTTAAGAATGACTTGACATTTGCATAATTGCAAAACAAATCACTTAAAAGTTAGGAGATTACAGAACGAAGTTTGCTTTCAGAATCTTAATTTAGACCCCTCTCTGCAATTCTTACAATGCAACTTTAATGACAGTGCCCCAAACTATTTTTTCTAGGGAAGCCCACTTCATCTGCTGCACTGAGTACATCATGACAGTACACTGCACAGAGTGCATGAAATAAATTCAGTATCTATTTCATAATTATTCAGTGTATGATCACGGGTAGGTCTCACCCAATTGGTGCTTTCCAGCCAATGCAGGGATATCACATCTCCATTTTTCTGCCAACTCCAGTGCTTTCGTGGTTACTCCAGGTCTTCCACCCAGGGGTGCAAATGTGCCACAGTACCAGCTGGTTTAGGTGTTGTTAGCTTTTGCTTATCAATTAAGAATTTTAATGAGATGGTGAGGCATTGTCTGTTTACATCAAATATTTTGTATTACATAAAAAATAATTGCTCTCCAGTAAAACTTGACAAAAATTACTGTACTTATTAAATGGAGTTAAGTGGAATGTGGCTGAAAAGAGAGGTTCTGGTGGATTATCCTCATTTCTTCTTCATGATTATTTCTTCCCTGCATACGTGTCACCAAGAAACAGCCCTATAGAAGTTATTATATATTCTTGTAAGTTTCAGTCTCTTAAACACTTTACTATTTCTATGGCCACTTTTTAGATACCAGCTGCTCTTGGTTTTGCCTTTTAATGTGATCTTAGAAAGCTAAAATTGAAGAGGTTTTTATGAGTGAGCAGCAAGCATTACACTGTTTTCTAATCAGAAAGTACTTCTTGAAGTGCAAGATGTTTATTTACAAAGCTCAGATTCATTTTGCTTTGTAAATTCACTTTTTTCTTTGTTGGATTTGCTTTCTGTTCTCCTTTGCTATTCAGCCTTCTCATATGATAGAGATACATTCTTATAATTAAGATTCCATTCCGTCTTGAGTAGAAGATGAGGGTGGGGAGAAGAGGAATGTTACTTCTCTTGTCAGATATTCAGAGGAGCAGTTAGAGTCACTGGAAGGAGCTGCACTTCCAAATGTGTTGAACAGCAAGTGAGCTGCTGAAATGCTTCCCTTGGACAATTCAGAGCATGGTTTCTTCTTTGAGACTGTGTGACTGTGACAGCTTAATGCCCAAATGGTTAAAAGAAATCTACTTGCAAATGTTTGCATGGGCTGTGATATGTAAAAAAATAAGTACTGATTTCTCTAAACTTACTAGCAATGGTCAGTAATTTCAAAGAATACAGTACCCTGAAAGCTTTTAATATGGATGATTTCTTTCCCCAAAGTATTGTTAATATTCAACTGTTTATTAATGTTAAATCTGTAATGATTAACCATGAAATTATTTGTATTAATTTTCAGCTTTGTGAATAGTAAAATTTCACACATCAAATTTTCATGTTTCCTATGGTCTGTGTATTTCTCTCAAACCTAATTCAGATGTAAAATATGTATATTAACTGTATCTTGAGCTCCAGAAAGGAGAAACATTCTTGCAATGAATCAAAAAAACTAACAATTTGAGAACTAGGTGGTTGGTACAATTAGTTTCAGATCTTTCTAGACTATGAGTCCCACTGACAGAACATCTAAAATGACCACTATAGCACAAATACAAGGAGATCATTATGGCTATTTCTGATGTACTTTATTGATTAATATTTCAGGTAGAGTTTACAACAGCAGAAAGAGGGACAAGAACAGAAGAGCAAAGAATCACATAATCTAAGAGAAGACCTTTAAGATCAATGTTGCAGCTGGTGGATAAAGAAAGTGAAACTTTCATCATGTGTTTGATTAATACTGTAATAGAATTGCAGAACCATTAGGGTATATGAAAAAGAGCAAAGCAGACAGATTACAAGAGCAAAGGAGAGTATTTCCAGCAATTCACCAATCTTAATTACAGTCCAGGGTAGTGCTTCTGAGTCTTGTTAACCTGTGCCTGACCTTGGGCAATCATATCTCCGAACTGTAGCAGTAAGGGATATGTCAGCTTGACTCAGGAGCCTGAACTGCTGCACTGGAGGATGGAGGCAAAGTCCGTGCACGCATCCAGGTGTGGGAAATGCAGACTCACAGGGGGCAAAGACTGGAGGGTATCCTGCCCCACCTGCAGATCTGTACTATAGAAGAGATTCAGAGCCCTGGTAGCAGATAAGGGGCTGGGATATCACCACCTGATGACACCCCCACATCTGGCAGACTCTGAGCCTCTGGCAGCAGCAGCTAGGGGGAGATGGGAAGTGAGAGCAAAGAGGAACTGTCTGTGGTGGGCAGAGGTCCTGGTGACCAGACTGACCCAGGTCTGAAGAGGTTTGCTGCTTCACATGGGTTCTGTGGGGAGGCTGCCAAGGCTTCTCTGGTTCTTGGCCAACTCAAGCACCACCCATGTGGCCAGGGGGGACCTGAAGCAGAACAAGAATGACTGTGTCGCTCTGGAGGTGAGGACCAAGGGCACCAGGGTCCTGTGGTGCCATTTGCCAGCAAAAGGAGGAATTTGAGGAGTGGACAGATCCTGTGGATCAACAACCACTTTTGCAGCTGGTCTCAGAGGCTTCAGCTTTTATGACCACCAGGCCATTTTGAAGATAAGGATGGATAATTGGTCCCATGTGACTTGACTGTGGCAGAACAGCTTCTCATGTCTGTCAAGCCTAGTGAGAAGAGCTTTGAATTAGGAACAGCAAGGAGGGGGAGATGATGATCCACCATCAAGAGAGGTAGTTGTGACATGGATTCACAAGCAAAGGTCTCAGAGTGATGTGGACAAGAGAGACCTTGCAGCCAGCAAAGGGCAGGAGGCTGACCCACACAAATAAGGATGTGCAAAGAGGACTGAATGATGGTGAAAGTTCTCACCCCCTTTCCAGAAAATCATGACTGGGCACCTCTACATGCACAGAGCATGTAGTCACTACAGACTTCATCTGATTGCCATGGCTTTTCAACAGCTTAGCAACATCTGCCAGCTCCCTCAGGATCTTGGGATGCATCTCATTAGGTCCCATGGATTTGTGGATGTTCAAAATCAAGGCTCATCAATCAAGGCAAAAACTGGGGTTTGTAAATTTGCAGGGGCTATAGCCTTTGGCAAGGGTTTTCTTGATATAACCCCAGAAACAGAATAGGCATTATCCATGTGTATAAGGTTATGTTATGGATTTTTTCTGTCTAGGTAGAAAATCTGTAAGAGTTGGAAAGTGAAAACACAAAGCTCTGTTAACTTCAAAATGAAATGTGAATTTCTTCCTGTGGCTGCATATTTGCTTGCTTCAATTACATTTTGTGGGTGGTAGAGTGGGAAGGCATTGCTGAATAGCTATAGACGGAATGGTAACTTCAACTCCGCTTCCTCCTCATTATAAGGAAGTTATGAGAAGTGTTTTGTCTCTTTATAGAAAAATGCAGCTAATGGTGAGTGCTATAAGCTTGAAACAAAACTTTGGAGGTCACAGGCAGGGGAAAGAGCTTCCTCAAAATTCAGGGATTCAGCCAAAGCTGATACACAATACTCTAATCCCTATATTCAAAGCTATGTATAAGGATGAAATAAATGAAGGATGGAAGAATTGTATTCCTCCTTCGTGAGTGGGTAGACTGAATGCTGGTTCTATGGGTAAAGAAGAGATGAAAAGGCAAGATGGAGAAATTCCTACTTGTCTTAGTGTGACTAAATCACCAAAGTCACTCTAGCACATAGAAAATTATATCCAGAGATTAAAAATAAAGGAGACTCTCTATGTACATAGTGACCCATATGCACATTTAATAAAGAACCCCCCACTGAGGGGAAATTACCTTAAAAAAAACCAACAAACAAATACTTACATTGTTACCTGGGGAAGTTTCATTACTGACTGTTCAGATAACCCTTATTGTCCACAATTAGACTGCAATTAACAGCTCTTTGTTTAAGGCAAGTACTCCACCAGAGGCCAATGTATTGCCATTTAACCGGCATTTTAAATAGTCAGTAAAAATATTTTCTGAGCAAAGCTGAAACAGGGAGGGCTTTTACTTCTTGTCATTAGATAATTCATTCACTTATAAAGGACCTGGTTTTAGATTGCAGGGCTGTGGGGTTTGATTGTTTTTTTTACCCAGAGAGGTATTACATATAATGTTGATTTTAAGAATTTGCATTATAATTGTTAGCACTACCAGACAAGACTTTCTCTTAAGACTGAAAGAGCTGGTAATGTTTTTACTTTTGAAGTCAACCTCCTTATTACACTCTCCCTCTTTGCTTTTGATTCACATCTCTGACTGGATGAAATGGATTTTTCCTGGTGGAACTAAAAGGGAAGAAATGTTTCAGAAGATCATGTAACACACTCCAGCTGCTGACAGTGGTTTGCTCTGGTTGAGCCAGTGTAGAAATAACTCAAAGAAACAGAAGTAGATTTCTTACTACACTTCTGCTCCCATCAGACCATGTAGAAGCAATATCCTAACACTTTTTTGAAGAAAGCTCTATTTGTCTTGCTTTTCTGATTTTTACCAGTCTAAAACCCCAAAGAAGAAAGTGTTTCCACTTCCTCTGTTTGTGTCAGTGAATCAGCCACATCAGGACTGCCAACCATACAAAACAATGCACCCAACGAAAGTCAAAAAGTAATCAATAGTCTGTCAAGAAGATCTGCTGACAAAGAAGAAACTCTTAGCACTTCTGTCAACGAATATGCATGCGGAAAACTTTCAAGGACTCACACACAGAGGGTAATCCCTGAAGGACTTGATAATTTTTGACTGAGGAGCCTTGACTAGCTGTGGAGAAAGGGCAGACTGATTGCACAGACACATCTGAATTGATTTTTCAGCAATTATTCTTATTATAGAGGAATATCTGTATCTGATTTCCCAATAGGACTAATTATTGATCTCTTTACCGTAATAAAGGCCACTTCATTTGCAAGAAGAGGTGAGACTTGTGACTTCTTTTTTACGTAAGTATTAAAAAAAAAAAATGGTGGCATTCCAAAGATCTCAAACACTACTGTGCAAGCCACATTTTAATGATTAGGGAGGGCCTTTTTACAGAATTTATAATTGCTGAAGGATTATAAAATTACTAAATGAAAAAAAAAATGTTTTTCAAAAAGCCTACCCTGGTAACAATTCTCTCTCATGCCTTCGGATCAACTTACTTATTTTTAAGGAAATCAGTTCACTGTGTTTTCAGGAGGCTGGGGAGTGATGACTGGCAGCACCTGAAGAAGCAAGAACTAGATGAAGGCAGGTCTTGCCAAACCACTGGCACTACATATAGGTCAGGAACAAGGGATAAGAGATGGCATCACAAACAGTGATGTACCTCACTTTTTAACTTGCCCTATCCACCACAAGGGTAGCCACCATTAGGCTCCCTCTACAGAGAGACAGGGTTATGGAAAGAGTTATTTCTCCAGTGCATCCCACCTACGGGAAGTGGGAGGGGTGTGTTTCAAACCTAACACACCCTTTGAAGGCAGGTCTCATACACTTCCAAGTAGACTGGTACGAAAAAGCTTAGCATTTTTCCTGAGAAAGGATAGCAGATGGATCTAGCCAGATAAAAGCTGATAAACCCAGCAGGATAAAGATTATTACAGTCACCTGAGAAGGCAAGAAACCTTGTTTACACATCTTCTTTAAACAATTTGGAGTGGGGATTCAAACACAGACTATCTCTTACTTTCTAGTCAAACACATTAACAATTTGGCTGCAGGGTATTTAAGGTTTTGGCAACCTCAGATGTTGAAACTTTTGCTTTCTGTAAAACACTTGCATGGTAATGGCAGCACAGGACACCAAAGAACAGCCTAAAAGATAAAACACTCTAATTAGAAAATACAGCCCTTGCTCCTATGCAGCCTTTTTCTATACTTCGCATCATTCACTGGAAAAAGTAAACAGTCTGGGATTTAAAGGCCAAAATTAAGATCAGAAGCCTTACCACTAAGACTTTACCCACTCAGTTTCTCTCCTTTGTCCCAACTTCAGCTTTTTTTTTTTTTCTTTTCTGGCCTTCCCCTGCCTCGCACAAACCTGCCTTGGGAGGGGAGAAGGGGCCAGGACAGCAAGGAAGGGAGGGCTTTGTTGCCTTATTCAGGTCTGCTTTCAAGAGAATCAAAGAGTACAGGCCAGGCCCAGGTCTGCTGTGAGGCTTTCAGAGGCCAAGGTGTATCCATCAGATAGGCCTGGGAGACAGATGGGGTGCTATGCAGCAAGTGCTGGATCAGCTGGCTTGTCTCGAGCAAGCAGATTGTCGCTGGATACAAACCTAGGCTGGAATTTAAAATGTACCCATCAGGGCTAGACTAATTTAATTTTAAAATAGCTGTCTGGGCTTCCCCTCTACAGAACAATAGCAGTAGGCATCTCCAGAAGGCAATTCAACCCAACCTACAATATTGCTATTTACTTCACTGAATACAGAGAAGGCTTACGTGTTTAGTTTACCTAATTTAGATGAAATACCTCTCAATCACTAAAGTATGCCTCGTCTCCTTTAAGGCAACTAAGACCTTGTTTGGATAAAGCTATCCCTTGGTAACACCACAGAATGGCACTATTCCATAATAGCTCCCAGCTGTTAGTCTCACCAGATGTGAAAGACCAAGACAGAAGAGGAGTTTCAACTTGCCTCTCCCAAACTCCAACAGAGTGCTTAACACCACTACAGTCTAAATAACTCTTACCATTATCTGCCAAACACGAGTGAGCAAGTCAGGTGACTGCCAAAAAAGTCCCACAAGTAAACCAGACAAATGAACAACATTTAAATCTGACTAGTGTGCAGATACAAACTCAAGACCGCATTTGTTTCCTCTGCTCAGCAGCAAAATACAGCAGCAAAAGCCTCCTTGAGAGGCTTTACTGGACTAAGAAGGAAAGCAGAGATCCTAAAGAAACATCTGGGTTCAAGCTGAAACTGTGTGTCTCAGTTTCAGATTTAAATGCTTGACACACCAAACATACATATAAAATCTTTCATAGATCCAGCCCTCAGCACATACTAGAATCAATGACATGTACATATTTTGTGTATTTAATGGAGCATTTGTCTACTGTTAGAGTGTAGATAAAAGTGGAAATTAAGCTTTAAAACTAGTGTAATCATGAAAATAATCCCTGTAAATGTTATTGGCACTCCACATATGACACAATGTCCTTTTTATATCTAGTTATGAGTTCTGATACACAGCCCAGCCCGAAGACTGTAATCAATCTTACTGTTCACAGTTGTTTACTATCAGCAGCTTTTAATTTCAATGAACTTTAGTTTACAAAGATAAAGAATTCAGAATCAGATCAGATGCAATTGTTCTACATCAGCATCACAAATTTACCTGCATACTTGTACTTGATCCGTTGCTATTTTGCTCTCCACAAGATGATAACTAATAACAATGATAAAATCTAATGAACAACACTGATCCCCACAATTCTTGTTTGTTTTGAATACATCTGGAGAGAAGTAGCAGCACAACACAGAGAACATTTATCTTGTAAAAAACACCTTTTAAAAAAAAGGGAATCATTACTAGTCCTGTTTGGACATTGTGTAGATAGCAGTCTGTAATAACTGGAATAGGGAAAGACAGAAAAGAATTCGTACCAGTCAAGATATAGATGGGAATTAAATAACCTAAGCATGAAAATTTCAGTAAAACACCACAGCTGTACTTACATGAAGAAAACAAACGCAAGATTGTAAACTGTTCTGTGAGTCTGTCAAAACAGAAGAAAGCCACAAGACTCTTGGGCTTTTTTTCAAAACATGTCCACTAATGAAACTCTCATTAGACAGTACAAAGCTTGCAACATTGCTCGCTTCACTTTGCAGTGTATATAAGTAAATAGGCACTTGCACAGCCTCAAAACTCATAAAACAAATGCATGGTAACCATAATGCCAAGGTAAGAAAATGTAAATAGTTGATGATCTATTTTCTGGCAGTACAGCAGCAGTCTGAAAGGAAATGCAATACTGAAGGGCTGTAACTTGACCAGGTTGTTCTCTCAGGTTGTTCTCTCAGGTTGCGTTCCACTTAACAGATGCTCTATACAGATTTTTCTTCCAGTCAGGAAATAAAAAAGTATTTTTGGTTTCACAGGCAGTTAAGCCTATTATTTCCTTTCATAATACACTTGTTTAGGAGTCTTCTGTACATACAAAATGAAGGATTAAGCACACAGTCTCTGCTCAGTCCTGCAACATGCTTCCTATAGAAGTTGCCAGACTCCACAACTACAGAGAACCATCATCAGCCACTGTTAGCATATAGTTAGGAAACACTCTGGTTAAGAAGATACTTAAAAAACTGTTTTGGATAAGCCACTAATATCCAAGGCATTGCCTAGCTTGTTGAAGACAAAGGCAAACAACACATAGTGTCAGTAACAGCTGACACGCTGTGGCATTAAAATACTGATAAACATGTTACACTGCCTTCTGCAGAGCTTATGGTGATAGATCAACACCTGGGAGAGTGAATCCTTGCAGGTATGACAGCTGCGTTCTGTGTACAGTAAACATATATATATTTAAAGCTCCCTTTTCTTTCTACAGCAATTTCCACAGATCATTTTGCTGATATATTTACCTCACACAGCTCAAATCCTAGCTGTAACACGAGCTTAGCAAAGTAACATTCAAAGTCGTCGTTTTTAGGTCTGTCTTGGTATGTATCTGACTTTTGGCACTTTCAATTTACCTTCACACTGTGCGATTAGCCCTGCAGATGAAATATTATAGCTTCCATATATACTTATCAGGTCATCCTGTTCTGTAATTTTATGGACTCTTCTATATAATTTTTTCTTCCAACTTCACTATCTCTTCTTTAGTTTTATGGCAAATAATTTTCTATTCCACGGTTCTTCTGGTCTGAGAGTTCTCCAATAACTTAAAAAGAGGATTTTTATAACACCTCTCAGGAGGAATGCAGCAGTAACACAGATAACTGTGCTAAAGCTCTTCTAAGTATCTCCACAAACATTGCAAAGGAACTGTACAACTGGTATCCTGAGGGGATGGTTCCTGCTCTTGGTTCCTCACACACTATCTCTTTAATAAACTGGCCTGGTTTACAGCTGCTGGTCATAAATTTAACTACACATCTTATTTAGCAGAGGGAAAACAACCATCTGCAAGAAGTATAAGAACTGTATTCAGCACATTCCTATCCAATATCCTATCCATCCTATTTGGCTAGGAGACAAACAGCCTTTATTTATAAATTGCCTGCCCAGTATGTGGCCTACATCCCCAATTTCTCTGCACCCCACCAGGGGTCACACCACATTACTGACGTTCCTCAGCAGGGCAGGCAACTATTCTTCTACTGTAATAATTCAAAATATTTAAACACTGCATAGCCACTCTTTCATACACACATATACTTACTGGTATACTGATGAACCACATCTAAAATGTTTTGCAAAGACTGACACACTGTGGGGTTTCCAAGCATGAAAAAAATATAAATCTGTAGGCTTCTAAAAGAAGACAACTGGTGGGTCTGTGAAAAAAAGCAAGCGTTCCCTTTAAGTTTAAGCTCTCTCCAGAGACCATTCACTAGCTTCAAAATATCCACGTTTGGCATTACGTAAAGCTCTCCTGGAAAAACCCACAAGTTAATTCAATTTAAAAAAATGTGTTAAACCAAGTAGTACTTAGAAGGAGCACTGAGTATTTTATGTGTAATACACAGTTACTCAGATACACACTTAAATATTTAATATGTAAAAAATAAAGTGCTCTCTATCAGGTCCCAGTGCAGGGACATTATAAAACATTTCAACAACTGTAAAACAAATAGATACAAAGAACACTGCATCAAACATATATGAAAACAGTTAACACAATATGTACAATCTGGTGGGTGTCCCAAGACAAAACATCCCTTCATATACATGGTATATACATATATACTCCTCTTTACGCAATATATTATGACAATATATATTTCAAAACTTTGTTTACAGACAAAAAAAAAACAAACTACAAAAACACAACAAGGATAAAGGACACGAGTCCAAGATGGACAAAGAATTTGCTATCCCTCCCCACAACACCAGCTCTGCTCCTGGGAAAGATATGCCAGTGCTCTTTTCTGGGATGCAGCGCCTCCACATCCTGCAAGGCACTGTGAGCAGCAGCCGTGAAGTTGGCATCACCTGTAGTGAGCAGGTCAAATACACATGAGTAAAAATAGATGTCCTTCACCAGCATCTTCTCATGGCATTTGGTGGTGGCAGTTTCCAGTGTGTACCCTGATCGGGGATGGGCAGCACTGCCCTGAGGAAGCAATTTGCTCATCACAGGCAACGGCAAGTGACCGCTGTCATCAATGCGTTCGCTGGAGGGGCAGCCGTTGACACAGAGCTGCAGGTCCTGGCCCTCCTCGTAGGCCATGACCAGTTCCCGAGGCATTTGGATGGCCAGCGTCAGGTAGTGTCCGAGTTGCCGCACATACACCGTGGTCCCGATGTGCCGGGCGTGCATCTCGATGTACTTCCCACTGACCTTCTCCACGATGTTCAAGCTCCTGGTGTTCCCATCACCTCCACTCGTTGTACCATCCACAAAAGCTGCAGGCAAGTCATCAGTCACCGCTTGATACACTTTCTGTTCTGTACAGTCTTGGTATGATTTAAAGATAATAGTTATCTGGAGGGGAAGGGGGAAAAAAAAAAAAGCAAAGTTATTGGAAAAAAACTCATTATCTCAACCCCTTTTCCATTTTGCAGCTGAGTATGTCTGGGACTGACCACTACCTCAGAGCCTGGTAGTTGTCCACAAGTCATGTCTTAAAGAAAAACAGACTGTACACATGCTTAAAGTAATACTTTATCAATTGTTAGATTTGTTCTTAGGTTGTCCTGGAAGAAGGACTAGTAACATGTGGCAACAGCTGTGATGTCTGGAAAGGAAAAGGCTTTCTATTTAATTAGGTATCAGAACTCCCTCCTGCCTGATAGTTTTTTAAAGCTCTGGAATGCCTCCTGCAATGACAGAGAAGTGTAAGTGCCAAGTAATTCCCACAATGTTGGCCACTGTGGCAAAACCAGAATGAGACTGTGCCAAATCACGGAAAGGTACAATCACTACCAGGAAGAACAACTAGTATCAGTTAACCAGCACACTTCTGCCCAATAGCTTTTGTCTCCTGCCCCTCTGTTTTGAAGTAAGCGGCAGAGGTTCAAAAAGAGCCGATTACAGACAATTCAGATAAAACCTCTACCCTCATTAGCCTCACCTCTCCATATTACTTGTATAAAACAAAAGTCTCCCCATCTCCCTCCTCCCATTGCATCAGTTTCTCCTGTGGAGTGTGCAGACTTCTTACTGCAATAAGAGTATTACATTTATTTTCACTGTTTGGCTTGTCTCAGGTGGCTGATGCTTTGTCCATCTTTCTGTCTCACAACACAGACGATACTTCCTATTTTGGTTTTGTATGTTCCCACTGGTGATGACTGTATTTTTCCAATGGTTTTTCCTTCCGTCAATCAGTTACACAGCTTGAGTTGTATCAGCTATATAGCTTAAGACCACCTGTAGTCAAGTCATTTAGTAAACTGATGTCTGTGGACCACAGCTAAGCTGTGGAATGCCTACATTCAAAATCCAGAAAACACACAAGTGCCCTCACCGCTGTAAAGACAACCTCACAACTCTGTGCTTAGTAAAGTAATCTCAGCAACTCAGAGAAGAGAAACCTGAGATCTCTCAAGGAATTAGTATTTCTGCATATAATCCAGACCTTCATGCAGTAAATCTGGTCTTTTATTTTGTATAACGCAGTTTTGATGAAAAAGACTTCTATCTCCACCTGCTCAGACAAAGAAGTATTCCTCTTTTCTTGAGCACATTTGTATTGCTCTGCAAGGAGAGAATGATTTACACATCTTGAGAAGTAAAGCTCTAAGTCTGCTCAGCACCTGAAGAAGCCTCAAGTCAAAAAGAGTTAATTGTTTTAATGAGACACAGAACTGGCTGCTGGATAAAAACATTTAAGCAAGGCACCTGGGAAAATTTTTCAGCAAGCAGCCACCAAACTGTTCTCTCCAAAACCCCCTCCTCTGCAACAATGAAATGCACACAATTTCAGATACACAAAGGGAGAAGAGAAGCCTGCACCCTAACTCAAGATTAGCAATAATATTACATGGTGAATGAGAGCTGAATGACTACAAAATGAATAAAGGCCTCCATGTAGGCTGCAAGAACACTCCAGAGAATCAAGAGATTATTAAGACTTTCCAAGGACATACTTGTATTTAAACACTGCAGCTCAAGACATTAGTTTTGAATATTGTGTTGTATGTCACATGACACCCATCTAATCCATAGGCTAGATTAGTAAAACCAGAGTTCTCCATAGTCTTTCCCTTATCACATACTCCTACCTCAATATCATGCCCTGGTATTAAGAGATACTCCAGAGCTTGTTGCAAAGGGAGATAAAGCAAATTTCCTTACAAAGCTTTAATCTAAGTTCTTAAGGTAAGAGAAAGCACTAGAAAGTGAAAAAATTATTTCAAACAAATTTAACGTGTGTTACATGTGTCTATGTACCTACAGCACTTTTTACACTCTGGCTGGGTTGCAAGAATACCTCCACAAAACTGCTTATGAGGTACTGTTTACAGACTAGAGACTAGCTGCCCTTTCTAAACCTAGGACTGAAAAATCCAAACACCAGATGAAGAAAGATTTTTGAAAGTACTGGTATCTCAGTCTTGTTCTGTGGTCACATACAGAGCTCTTCTGCAGTGAGGAACTCTGAAAGATGAATACAAAGGTTTCCAGAGACTTACCTGAAGATACAGTAAACAAACATCAGCTATAGTAAGAGTACTAAATCAAAAACAAACAACACACACATCCAATCTGCACATTTCATTTTGGACTTCATCCTCCCGCTGCTACTGATACCAGTACTGATGAGTGCACTGATCACAAAAATTTTCTAAATTGCACTGCACATCCAAGGCCTTTCAAACATGGTGTTACTGAGATGTCAAACTGCAGTTTCTAGATGACCTTAATGTATTTGTTAATGGTGCCTGGCTTTTGTGCCTTGAACAAAATCAAGACTTTCAACTCTAAGTTCTTGTACTGGTCTTCCCTAGTGCTATAATGCAATCACAGTGCTGTAGGTATCCCTATATGTTGCTATTTTACTATGCATTTAATAGAATCCTAGAATTGTTCAGGTTGAAGAAGACCTTTAAGATCATGGACTCCAACCATTAATGTAGCACTGCCAAGCTTGGGAAAGAGTGAGAGTGGAAAACAGCCCAGCAGAAAAGGACCTAGGGGCGCTGGTTGACAGCTGTCTGTACACGAACTGCTGTGTGCCTAGGTGGCCAAGAAGGCCAAGGGCATCCTGGCTTGGATCAGCAGTACTGTGGGAGCAGGATCACAGCAGTGATTGTTCCCCTGTACTGGGCAGCAGTGAGGCTACACCTCAAGCATCATGTTCAGTTTTGGGCCCCTCACGTGCAGAAAGAAATTGAGGTGCTGGAGTGTGTCCAGAGAAGGGCAACAGAGCTGGGGAAGGATCTGAGCACAGGTCCTACAAGGAATGTCTGAGGGAGCTGGGGCTGCTCAGCCTGGAGAAAGGGAGGCTCAGGGATAACCTTATCACTCTCAACAGGCACCTGAAGAGAGGTTGTAGATAGCGGGGTATCATCCTCTCAAGTAGCAAGTGACATAAGAGGAAGTGGCCACAAGCTGCACAAGAGAGGTTCAGATTAGGGAAAATTTCTTCACTGAAAAAGAGTTGTCAAGCATTGAAACTGGCTGCCCAGCCTCTTGAGTCATCATCCTCAAAAATGTTTAAAAGGCATGTGGCACTCAAGGACTGAGTTTAGGTGTGGAATTCACAGTGTCAGGTTTGTGACTGGACTCAATGGTCTTAACGGTCTTTTCCAACCTAAGTGATTCTATGATATCCTCCAACAAAACTGTAGTATGTACTACTTCTGAGAAAGACAAATTCATCTCCACCTTAGGCAAGATGTCCACAAAGATAAAAAGAATAATGACACATAACCAGACATCTGATGCTCCTACTTAAAAAAACAACTGAAAGGTTGGAGATAAACATTTTAATATTACTTACAGGAGACTAAGTACACTGTGATCACTCTGCAATGATTTCCTGCAAAAATAGAAACCATGCTGCAAAAGCAGTAAAAAGTTTGGTGGTTTTTTCCTTCTCTATGTCCTTACATTCACACTCTCACCCTCAAGCTATCTACTGCAAAACACCTGGATAGGAAAACCTCCATTTCCAACTAATGCAAACAAGAAGGAAAGTTTTCCACTGGCAAGCCCAAGCTTCTGCCTCATCTGCTATTCAAGGACAACTACTCTAGAGATATCTGGAACACCTGTCACAGAGATGAACGGCAAGAGAGACTTTATACACCTCCAAATAAAGCAAACAATAAATAAAATAAAAAAAACTCCAACCTTTTATGTAATGCATTCTGCAATACTCTTCTAACTTACTCCCTCTACAGCCCCTTGTAACAGACATTTATCCTCAGGAAATTGCAAAACCAGTTCCAAGAAAGGGGACCTCTTTATCTATAGCTGGAGAAATCACACATAAAAGATGCCAGTGACCTACTCAAAACCCATACAAGAAGTCTGGCACAAAGAAAAAGAAAAGAGGAGCTCGAACTCAGTTTCCCAGGCTCCTTGGTGATGATCCTGCATTCTCCACCTGAAAAGCCCTAGGATCCTATGCTCAGGGGCATAAGAACATCAGGCAAGCTCAAAAAACCTGGAGTTTCAAGTTTCAGCTCGACCACAGAATATACAATAGCTTTGTTCACAGCAGAAAAACAGATGTTTTTTTGGCAACACAAATATGCAAAACACCAACAAACAAATTGCCAAGAGCATTTTGTGAATAACTACACAACTCTCACAAGACATGCCCTTCCAAGTCCTGCTTTTCATACTTTCATGCCAGATGCACACTGGGGGGTGGGGGAGGAACAGTATACTTTTATTCTTCATGTTCTTACTTGAGGTGTCCTCCTGACCTTCTCTTGTCCTTCAAGAATTTAATGGATAGCCCTCACACTATTGGGGTTATTCAAGTCTCATACGTTTTGGAGAGAGAGGAAAACTTACTTTACAAATAACGCTCACTTAGTCGCTGACTCCCTCAAAGGTTGGTACACCAGAAAGCTCAGACAAATCCAAAAGTACCAACTTCCTACAAGGGCAACTGACGGTTTGCACCTTTCAAAAGCACACTACATATGGGGTGGAGATTAAATATTCTGTTTCTACAGCTTCATAAATCACCCTAAGAAAAATGCATACAGGAAAAACTAAATCTTCTACTCTTATTGCCCTTTCTTTCATTAGGTCTGCTTTAGAGTAGGCTAATTAGGTTAGTATTTGCTTTGGCTTCTACACAATTTAAGTCCAGCATATACCTTTCTTCTTATTTCCTAACAAACTTATATTTCAAATACTGCAATGAAAAAACAGCCAGACTAACAACGGATAATGTTTTGGAAACTTTTCTTGTGAAGGCAGAAGACCTATTTGGATGCTCTTAGCTAGGGATTACACTATGTAGATATCACTGAACTGTACCTCTTTAAAAGTCCTTTAAGCTACCCTGTGGCCAAAATTAGTCAAGTACACCCAGCAGCAGTTAGTGTACTACAGTAAAAATGGAATTCTTGCAGAGGAAAATGTTACAGGAATGAAATTAGCAGTAGCAGTACAGTTTAACAAGCCTTTTGTATTTCTTTCATAGCAGCCTGTTCCATAAAGAAACAAAAGAGGCAGAAGGATGCATTAGAGATACTAAAACTTATCTTGCTAAGTTACTTGTACATTCAAACAACCTCCATTGCCTACAAACAGGTGTGGTAAGTTTGATTATCTGCCAAAAAAAAAAAAAATTCAAGGAAAGACATGTATACTTCTGTTAAAGACATTTCTAATATCCTAAGCTATATGTCTTATTTAATTACTTCTTCACACTTAGCTGTATTTGTGCAATGACAGGGATGATAAAACACTACTACAGAAGAGAAAAATGTATTGCTGCTTTTCCCAGAATGAAAAGTCAAAGAAAAACACCAAAAAAAGGACAATAAATAAAGATAGAAGGTATGCCCTTTAAAACCATATTTTCCCTCAGTATGTACAAACATTTATCTCCTTGGGTCGTCCTCTTATCTGTTGGAAAAGATATATAAACAGCATAACATGCTACATAGTCAATCATTTTCAGAATGTGGCTAAAGTTAAGATCACCTATCTAACAACCATCACACCCACACAATTTGTACACAAGAGTCTCAACATTTTCCTCTACTACTACCAGGAACAAGGAAATAAAGAAAATTTTGCAAGAGTTTAGCAAAACTGAGGATAAAAGCTTACTGCAGTTTATGAAATACAGCTTTTTCTTGCAGTTCTTTAAGAGTCTTAAAAAGCCACTAGAACAGATTGCAAGGGACATCTTTTGCAAAGCTTACTCAGGTTAGCCTCATTGCCTTATTTTATAAACCTTCAGAACTCATTCACAATGCAGACTGCTCTTGGAACAGGCACAAGTTAATCTGAGTTTCAGTCCAACCTCTGCTTCACTCACACACGCAATGACATTAGTCAGTACCTCAGGATCCAGCACAAATTTAATAGCAAAGCTGATTTTCCCTTATTAATACTCCTGTACAGCCAACTCCATGGAAGATGTGCAGGCTCTAACTTCCTGTGACCAGCAACTCCTGCTTCCAAACTCTGTAATAAAAAACCTACTTCCAGGCTTACCTAAATGATGAAAATTCTCCAGCATAGATAGTGTTGAAACGGTGTTCGCACAGCCTGACCTTCACAATACAAGAGCTACACTACCACATCTTAAAAAAGGCCATTTCACTCCAAAAAGGGAATGAGGTATGTGACAGCATCAGCTTCAAATGTACACTTAAGTAATTTCTTTTATTGACAGAGACATCTGCTGCCTGCATTCAGCAGAGAGAGACAAGTATTTTTCTTAAGTTAAGGAAATGGCATAAGTTATCAATACTAGTGCATTTATTCCTCAAGTATGTAAGAGGAGAGCAATCTTAAGTCTTGCCTGTCTCAGCAGGGGCTTAATATGCTCAGCATAATTTTAAGGGTACTGCTTCTTTAGTAAAGCCAGGGAGCTAAGACCATCTGACAACCATATAGCTTCCACGCAATTGTTTTGCTTCCTTTAATTCTCTGCAGTTCCCTTCTTGTTTCTGCTCTGAACCATCTGTGTTTTAATAACCTGTTTGTTGTGCCACTGTCAGTATTTTTCATTTTCTACTGTTATAGCCATACCGTTTAGAGTTAATGAAAAGCAAAGACTTACACTATTTCCTTCTTTAAGGTTTCTTCCAACCCAAAGCATTCTACGATTTTTTAAAATTTCTACTTAATGCAGAGGCAGTCACAGATGCACAATAATCCAATAACTGTTTTGAAGTGTTACATCTAGTGTCCTTACAAGCTTATGTGGTGATAAGCACAAGTTTTCTTGCCATGGGCAGCACCAGAGGGAAGAAAAGAACCTGTTTCAAGTTTTGTTTGATGCTAAGAAGGAAAGAGGGTAAGAGTTTTACTCTATTGTACTACTGCACAGAAGATTCTCAAGCTGTTATACTTCTTTAACAGTTAAGAGCTAAATGACTTACTTTGCTGTCTTGGCCTTTTATTTCTCCATGCATGCACAGAGCTTAAAATAAATCTGTACCTTATTTGTAGCAGTAGCACTGGATCCTGGGACCACAGGCACGTTGGTCACTTGCACTGACAAGTAGTTATTGTCTATGAGGGGCCAAGCACCTTCCACTTTGCATGTCTGGAAGTGATCCTTAAAAGTCCTCAGATGTGGATCACCAAACAAGCCACAAAATAGATAAGTAGGAGCAGGAGTCTTCTCCCCTCCCTGATGTTCTCTGGCTTCTGTGTGGCCGCTGTAATTGCAAGGATCATGGGTCATTCCAGGGTTGGTGGAGGATGTTGGTCCATCTTTGGTACAGTTCCTCTGGGCCATGAGGTCGCTGATCCCAAGTACTGCAGAATGGTAGACCAGGTTTCCACGGCATACTTTGGAATTGCGATAGGTACACGCAGAGTACGCGCGCAGGGCCTTGCAGAACTCCAGATCAAAGTCCTCAAGAGCTGCGTTTAGATGGGAAGTGAAGGACACAAAATCAGTGGTGCACTTCTGGATTCCACAAGATGTGTGCAGCTGGCAGTCACCTAAGCACAAAAAGAGATGGCAGAGAGAAATCAAGCAAACCTCTTGGGTGGCAATACCCCATTCCACACCCACAGGTGCTGTAGAAAACAACCTGAACAAAACTTACAGTGCTCACCCATTAGGGAAACAATACATAATAGAGAAAAAGGTGTTGTGAGACAGAAAGATAGAGAAGAGAGAGTATCTCAGATGATGACAGGACCCATGCATGTCTTAATCCATCACCTGATATTGTCTAGATGAAAATAAAGAGCACTAGGTCCTGCCAAGTATAAGCCAAACATTTCTTTTCAGATATCAAGGTGATGATGCAATTCTTTGCTTCAATTAATCACTTAGTCAGTAAGAAAGTCTCCATTTAGTCATTCAATGCTTTACACAAGTTACAGAATGCTGCCCCTCAGAAGAACGTGGTAAAGGCAGCAAAGCAATATATGTTCAAGTGAAAATAGAATGAATGGAGCAGAAATCAAAGTTTCTCTTCTAGAAAGCAGGGCAGAGGGGAGGATGGTAGGAAACTGGGCAGGCAATTTGCTTTATTTCTCTGGCACTATCATACCTAAATCTTCACTGCTCATTTTTTGGAAGCTAAAAAGTGAAAAAAACCCACAGCTGTCCAGTGTGCAAGTTTCCAGCTAAGACATCTAAACAATAGCAGCCTCTCTTACACAGTAATTCAATAATAAGACTAGGGCCAAAGAAACCCTTTCCCCACGAAAGCCTGAAGTATTTACCAGATGTACACAACAGGTACACAGTTCACTTTACATGAAAAAAGCAGTTAGGCCTTATCTGATCACCTGACTTCCACAAAAGAGCACAATTACCATCCCAGTGAGCAAACTGGAGTTGTACAGTCCTCTCCTCCACAGTTCTCACAGTCATGATCTGAAATCCTTCCAGATTCTCACGGCACATAGCAATGGTCTTCTGCTGGTGCTTTTACCCAAGAACTTACCAGGAGCAGAAACGAAATGAACAAGACTGCACACACACTAAGGGAAACGGAGCCACAGGGTTCACAGGGCTTAAAACCGGGAGGACCCTAGTCTAGGATTCCCTCCCATCCAAAGACCCTTCATAAAGAATATGTGCACAACTTCATGCAACAGCTCTCCAGGCATGCAAAACTACGTACTAAAAACATGATGCATTGTTATTTTTATGACCTATAAAACTCAACTGTGGAAACAATAATCTGTAATTTCAAACTGTCATAAAACAGATTTTGAACACCACAAAAATGCCTCCAAAGATAAATGGAAGTGTGAAAAAAAAAAGGGAAAATGCAATATATTTAACAGAAACTCGTGAGACATGAGAAGTGAAAAAACGGACTGCAGAGCAGTCTTGTAGCACTTTCATTCTTAAACAGTTGTCTTCTGCAATTCACACAGAGATGAGAGGATATTAGCAATTTCTTTGCTCGCCCCTTAGCTGACCCTCCTGAGCCGGTACTCACATGACTTACTTTGAATATCCAAACCATGAATTTATAAGGGCAATGTTTTCCCAGTGATGCACAGCTAACACAAATCTCCTGTCAAAATCCCAGGACAACACAGAGTAGAATGAGGCACTCTACACCTACAGTGAAGTGTGACCATGAATGGTGTAAGCAGAAAGTTTTTCTCTTCATCTTTGTGCATCATTGTGCAATCGTAGAGTTGTATGTACCTTTGCAAAAAACAGAAAAAACTGCACAAAATCCAATCAAATTCTCTGTTTTCTGATACACAAACAAAAACACCCTATGTTAAGCAAAATAACACAGGTAATCGTGGGTTCAGAGACAGACTCTCAAAGCATCAATTTATTTCCCCTCAGTTGTATTCATGATATTGTTTTGAGCATATATAAATCAGGCTAGCTGAGCAAATCAGTCAACTCAACAGCTGAATAAATCACAGATTCGCAGAATTGTTAAGGCTGGAAGGGACCTCTGGAGATGCTCCAGTCCAACCCCCTTGCCGAGGCAGGGTCACCTAAGCCAGGTGACACAGGAGCGCGTCCAGGTGGGTTTGTAATGTCTCCAGAGCTGGAGACCTTCCTTGGCAGCGTGTTCCAGGGCTCTGCCACCCTCAATGTAAAGAAGTTTTCCTTATGTAGAAGTGGAACTTCTTGTGTTTTAGTTCATGGCCACTGCTCCTCGTCCTGTCGCTGGGCACCACCGAGAGGACTCTGGTACCATCCTCTCGGCATCCGCCTTGGAGACAATTTAACGAGATTCCCTCTCAGCTAGATAAACAGGCCCAAGCTCCCGCGTCTCTCCTCAGGAGAGGTTCTACCTGACGGAAAGGGGCTCCGGCTGCGCTCCCGCCCCAACGCCGCCCGCCCCCCGCGGTACCTGCGCCCGGCAGCAGCAGCAGCAGCCCCAGCGGGGCCAGGAGCGGCCGGAGGCTCAGCCGCGGCTCAGCCCCGGCGGCAGGACGGGGCCGCGGCATGAGGCGGCGGCGGCGCGGGCGGGCGACGTCCTCCTCCGTGCTTCTCCTTCGCCCTCCTCCTCAGCCCTTCCTGCTCCCGCTCCTCCTCCCGCTCCACGGGGCGGCCCCGCCAGAGGACAGGCCGGGTCGGGTCTGTGCGCGCACAAAGGGCCGGACCCGCTGCGTCACCGCGGCTCCGAGCGCGCTGCGGCCCCGCCCCGCCCGCCATGCCGCTTTCCATTGGCTTACCCTGCTGTCTGTCACGAGTGACCCCCCACTCCCGGCGCCCTCCCGTGGCCTTGCCCCGCCCACCCCCGTGCGTCACCGCGGCCGCGCGCGCGCCCGCACCGCGCTCAACCGGCCCTGAGCGGCGGGAGGGGCCGCACGCGGCCAGCAGGGGGCGCTGCCGGTACAAGAAGAGCTGCTGGATTCTGGAGTAGCCGTGGTTTGTTTTCCAGAAGGCAGGTGGGTATGTATGCCGGAGCCGGGAGCTGCTCCCCTGTGGACAGCATCTCCAATGCCACCGCGGACGGCTCTTCCCGCCCGACTTGCGCACCGCAGGTTTACTTTACGAGCAAAGGCAGAATTTTGTCTGTCTGGGTGTATGTGTGCGTGTAAGAGACTTGACGTGGGAGAAGACTTTGACCAGTTCTACAGCAAGCCTAAATGAAGGGTAAAAGTAACTTTCTTTGATATAGGCATGGTGTACTTTTATAGGTCTTTAAAGGAGAAAAAAACACTAGAAAATATACTTTATGTTTTGGGAATTACATAGGACTCTGTCAGAGAGTTCAAATACATTAATGTTATCTTTACTGCCATGCGTTGTATCAATTTAGCAATTTCCTGACCCCATCTTTATATATGTGTATGCTTGGAAGTTTGCCTGATCTATATGTGCTCATCACAATTTTCTTCTAGGCATAGCAGACCTGGATTTAAGAAATTGATCATAACATGCAAAACTAAATTCCCATTTAAAGGTGAAGTCCTACAAAGTTGTGGAAAAAAGTAATGATCACTAAAAGAAGTGATGCAAGTATCCAAGACCGTTTTTAGTATCTGAGTTTTTTTTTTCTACTTACATATTGAATCACAGTAACAAAAAGCCTAAATTTGAACAGTTTTATTTTACATTCGGCATGTGTGATATGCATTAGAAGACATCAGTTTAGATACTTCGTGATATAGATAAAGATACATGTACTGTATGGTGAACCACACAGTACTTCCTACATCACCCTGTGCTTCTGTACCAGGTTTAAGTACAGGAGGCATCATAGAAATAAAGCAGGCCTTTTAAAGACCACTTTTTGTCTACCTCCAGCAACCTCTACCAGTGACAATATATGTGACAAAGTGACCTTCTCAGTAGATGGGGGAAAGGGTGTGTCTGTGCATGCTTCAGTAAAGCATATGACACCATCTCCCACAACATCTCCTGGAGAAACTGGCTGCCCATGCCTTGACAGGTGTACTGTTCACTGGATAAAAAAACTGTCTGGACAGACAGGCCCAGAGAATGGTGGTAAATGGAGTTACATCCAGCTAGGGCCAGTTACCAGTGGTATTCCCCAAAGCTCAGTACTGTGGCCAGTCCTGTTTAATATCTTCAAATGATGTGGACAAGGAGCTTGAGTGCACCCTCAGTCAGTTTGCAGATGGCACGAAGTTGGGCAGGATTATTGATCTGATGGAGGGCAGGAAGGCTCTGCAGAGGGATCTGGACAGGCTGGATTGATGGGCTGAGGCCAATTGGATGTGGTTCAGTAAGGCCAAGTGCCAAGTCCTGCATTTGGGTCACAAGCCCAGGCAACACTCCTAGCTTAGGGAAAAGTGACTGGAAAGCTGCCAAGCGGAAAAGGACCTGTGGGTGCTGGTTGACAGATGGGTGAACATGAGGCAGCGTGTGCCCAGGTGACCAAGAAGGCCAAGGGCATCCTGGCTTGGATCAGCAATAATGTGGCCAGCAGGACCAGGGCAGTGATCATGCCCCTGTACTGGGCACTGGTGAAATCACACCTTGAATCCTGTGTTCAGTTTTTGTTCCCTCACTTCAAAAGGGACATTAAGGTGATGGAGCAAGTCCAGAGAAGGGCAGTGGAGCTGGTGAAGGGTGTGAAGCACAAGTATGATGGGGATTGGGTGAGGAAGCTGGGGTGTTTAGCCTGGAGAAAAGGAGACTCTGGGGGAACCTCATTGCTTTCTACTACTACCTGAAAGGAAAGTGTAATGAGGTGGGGGTCGACCTCTTCTGCCATGTCTCAAGTGAAATGACGAGAGGAAATGGTCTTAAATTGCATCAAAGGAGGTTCAGATTAGGTGTTAGAAAAAAATTTTTCACTGAGTAAGTGGTTATGTTTGGAAAAAGTTGTCCAGGGAGGTGGTGGACCCACCGTCTCTAGAAGTGTTCTGGAAATTGCACTTGGAAATATGTTTTAGGGGTGATTATGGTGATGCTGGGTTGATGGTTGGACTAGATAATATTGAAGGTCTCTTCCAACCTTGATGATTCTGTGAATCTGTGATATGGTTCCTCAGGAAAAGCATAGTCAATATACAAAATAGTGTAAACAAAATATATATACAAAATACAGCGATAAACTGATTCCCTTGGATTCCTCTTTATTAGGAAAGCTTCTGGAAAACAAAAATCCAAGAAAGAAACTCTTCATTTTATCAACTATGTCTATAACAACAAAAAAAAAAAAAAAAAATCAACAAAGCAAACAAAAACCCCAGAACAAAACAAAAATCTTAGCTTCATTAGCCATTAAAATGAATGTAAATTACCACAACCTAGGAAGAAAGCCTTTGACCTTTACTGTAAATCACTTGATATTCATCAGTGGAGCTGTGGTTGTGAGAACAGATGTCACATATGGTTTGCTTTTTTCTTCAGTGCTCTCCAAGAGATATTCATGCTTTTCTCCTGTACTAAGAGGCAACACCTACCTCCTTTTCATTTGGTATTGCTCTAGCAGAATAATAATAATTTCATAATAATAAGGTAGTAACAGATACTTGCATTCCCTGAAGCTGACTTTGATTTTGTATGTTGTCACAGCAAGGGTACATCTACATATGTCTTTTGTAGACTGATATGGGTTCACCCTGCCTATTCTCTCTGTGTTCCAGAAGCCATGTAGCTGTACTTGTGCATGGCACAGCTGAGTTACTGTCTACTGTCTCAGAGGTGTTTATCCTCACAAGATCCATATGTCATGGTTTAGAAATGGTACTCCCCAATTCAGTGGCTCCACCAAGATTCTCCAAATCATGCACCACTCTCTTGCTCTCCTATCTTCCTCTGCTGTGGCAGGATGGAGAGGAGAATTGGAGGCACAAAACGAAAAGATCACGGGCTTAGCTAAGAATAATTTACTGGAAACAGCGTGGGGTAAGAAAACGAACAATAACAGCAACAATACCAATGACAGAGAGTATAAGAAAATAAACGACTCAGATAGGAAAAACCCTCCGACAATAGACAACTTTGGGCAGCTTCACCTGCCACATTTTCTGGACCTGAAGGAACTTCTTCTTTGGAAATGAGTCCCTTTCCCCTCTATCTGGCAATGACATGAGGTGGCATGGAATAACATCTGTGTCCTAGCCATGCCCCCTCCTGGCTACTGCAAAAATTAACCCTATTCTGGCCAGAACCAGGACACTTATCCATGCAATAGTGCAATTATTTCCAAAAATATTGCAGAATGAGGTGGTATTTTTGAAAGTTGGTATCAATATTTGCTATTTCATGGCCAGAGTGAAACAATGACATGTTTTATATATTTATTTAGTAATATTTTTTCTGGCTTGGCAGAAAAATGCACACAGTTTTAATGCTGTAAAAAGAAGGCAGTGAAGTATTTAATAATAATTAACTCTCATTCTGGACTTAGGTGGATGCCATAGAAGTTCTTAAGTGCATGTTTGTTCTTACCTTAACAGCTGGTTTTTTTGGTATGTAAAACTTCAGTGTAAGGAGTTTTCTTTTAATGATCTTTCAAGTAGAAATAGCTTCTGTTTAAAAAAACCCAAAAAACAAAAACCAAAAAAACAACTAAAAGAAAGTGATTTTCTTAATATAAATGTTGCCATGTAGTACTGGGTTTTACTGCTAGAAATTGTTTGGTTTTGTTTAGTTAAAACAGAAAAAGTCTCTCCAAAGTTCTTCACTACTTGAAGGGCTGATTATCACAGACTCATAGGAAGGCTTGGGTTAGAAGGAACCTTAGAGATCATCCTGTTCCAACCCTCTGCCTTCAGCCACACACTCCCACTCCCCAGTGGAGCATGTGACCTGCTAGTTTGAGATAGCCTGTGCTTATACTGTTTTGTGGATTTCATGGGTCCATAAAAAAGACTTCTCACCATGACCTGCTCTGTTTTTTTCAAGGGTTTTGCATAGAACCTCGTACGTTGACAGATAAAAGTGAACCTAGAGTAGGTTACTTACTCCTAAATACTTTTTTCTGCCCTCCCAGAAAAGGAGCAAATTGATACCTGACTGTAAGGAAGAAGGATGTATCAGAACTAGTCCATAGTGGGCTTTATGACTTGACTCTCCATACAAAGTATGCTGTATGGAGTTTAATTCAGTTTTCCTGTCACAAATAAAGAACACACGAAACTTCTGCCAAAGATGGAGTGAGGAAATGCATGTGCTGTTGAATCTGGTATGTTCAGTGTGTCTTCTGATATGGACTTATCAGCCTACAATCCAAGTAACAAAACAAACCCCTTTCTGTTCTGTCTCCTCCCCTGTCCTGATTGACACCCTTCCCTCCAAACAAACACATTAATTTTCTAGACTTCATATAAGTTGTGTGGGGTGAGATTGAAGAGACAGCTGTCACTGTGATCCTGTGTAAGAACACCCTCATAAGGAAATGAGGCTGGCTGTTCTGCTTGTAGAAATTCATGTTCTTGATCAAGCAAGAAGTTTATTTTTTGTTTTTTCACCTCATAAAATAGATTTTTAAAATTTTAAAATAGAGAGTGGTCTCTTCCTAAGAGACTTCTTGATTTCAAAAATGCAAAAAAGTTCACTGGAAGATAAACTTCTGATACAATGTTTGTTTTGTTTGGTTTTTTGGGGGTTTTTAATGCTTTTAATAAAATTATTGCTTTAACAGTTATGAGTGTAAGAGTTATGTTGTGTTTCTGTGTGCAAGCTGGGTGTAGTGGACAGAAAACACTTGTACCAGTATGGCTTGTTTTATTGAGTGTATCTGATTCATGATGTGCCTGCTTTAAGTGCTTACTTTGCTATTTTTTTCCAACTGTTTCATTGTTTAATAGGATTTTTTAATGAACAGAGGAAAGCTATAACGAAAGTACTGAAACACAATTCCTTAGGTATATAAGGCATAAACTAAGGAGTAGAGTAAAATTTATCTTTGCTTCTCAAGAATGTATTTTTGGTTCTCCTAATCTATTAGTCTGTGTTTGGCTTGGTAAAATAGAGCTTATAAGTTAGTGTATCAATCTCTTAATCACATTAAAAATGTATAATTGAATTTACAGTAAGCTTTCCATTCTTCCGGAAAATAATGATTAAGGAAGTATAGAATAGCATTTGCAATGCTGAATGTGAAGTAGTCTCCTTAGAAGATGTGCAGATTCTTTGGCTACTTATGCATTGCTCTCTAATACATCCCACTGTGCTGCATGGGTCCAGAGCTCTAGATATAGCACAGGTCAATTGGTATGATTTAAGAACAAATCTTGGACAAGACCATTATGTTATGTAAGACTGATTGAAAGGAGGACATGAAAGACCAGGGAGGATGTGAAAGAAGGCATATGAATCACAGTAAAGTTACTTCTTTTTTTGTCAGGCTACACGCTTGGTTTAACTATATAGTGGATATTTCTGGGCAAACTGCTCAGATGTGAATGTGTACACAGATACAAAGGCCAAGAAAATACACCAGCCTGGTTTAGCTTAATTTCTATTTCCCTTTTTTCTACTTGTAACCTTTTTTGTCTGAGATCAATGCACTGGGATAGTCTGTTTTTGTTCAAAGTGCTATGAAAGGGGTACCTCCTTTGAAAAATATTTATTTCAACCCCCGTAACAGGACGTGTTGCTATGAGTATGAGTTCTAAGTGTGTGATGGGCTTGTCAGTTTACCGACAAGTGCGTAGTCTTGGTTTTGGAAATTAGACTGTTTTGCTATTTAAAAGCTTGTTTGTCTTTCCCCTTCTCATAGACTGAAAGGCCTAGCTGCCCTTGAGAGGAAGCACTCCCTATTACAGAGGGAGCTGGGAGTTGTGAGAGAGACACTGGAGCAACCACAGCTTCAGAGGGATCTGCTGAGAGATAGAGAAGAGAAGGAGGAGTTTGGCCTGGAACTGCTGAAGGTATGGTCACCTTCTTCCTAGGCAGCACTTGTGGGAGAAGAAGTTGTGGTAGCCAGACCACCACAGATGGATGGTGTTTGGGGCAGTAGAAGACGGGGACAATGTTGTTCTCCTTCTTGGAAAATGGCAATCCAACTACACAGGCTCCCTGGGGTGGTTAGTGTCCACGAGCTTATTGGGAGCACTGAGCTGAGAGTACGTCAGAGACACACTGGGGATGTGGAGTTGCTCCTTGAAGTCAGGGATTTTGTTGCCTTTGTTGTCATGCTGTTCTTTGGTCTCCTCAGGTGGAGCAGTCAGTAGCAGAGCTGACAGGGGCTCAGAGTCAGCTGAGCGCAGAAATAGCAGATCTCCATCTTGCAGCAGTGAAGATGGGTGGCATCTGTGGGGCTCTTGCACTGCGTTGTGTTCACCTGAACCAGCGTGTGCTGCAGGTGAGCAGAGCTGCCAAGGGACTTTCCAGCTGTTTGTCTACAGCTGCTTCTCCTCCTCAGACCTCTTGCCTTCTGGCAGCATGACTGACTGACTATGGCAATGTTCCTTTTTTTGTGAGAGCCAAACGTTCTTCATAGTAAATCTTCCTGTATTTGATTTCCTCTGTGCTTCCAAGTGTAGCTGGAGCAAGAGAAGGAAGTTCTATCAGCTGAAGCGGACAAGACGGAGAGAACAAAGATCCCTATGGCAAAGAAGATGAACTTGTGTGAAAGAGGAAACAAAGGGATCTGTACGAAGAAGACCTACTTGGAGCAGCTGCTGGAGGAGGCAGAGGAGAAACAGGAGGAGCTGCGGGTGGATCTGCTGATCATGGCTGATGAGAAGGCAGAAATCCAAGAGCAACTCCAAAAGCAGAGGAGAAACAGGAGGAGCTGCGTGTGGACCTGATCATCATGGCTGACGAGAAGGCAGAACTCCAAGAGCAACTCCGGGAAACAGGAGAAACAGGAGAAGCTGCAGGTGGATCTGATGATGATGGCAGAGGAGAAGGCAGAAATGCAAGAGCAAGTCCATCAGGTGAGACCAAAAGCTGGTGCATCCAGGTGGGGATCTGGCTTCTTGGCTCAGTGAAGCTGTATCTGTTGGACCGGGCAGTGCCCTTGTCAAAGGGCCATGTGGTAGTGCTGGAGGTCAGAAGGCTTTTTTTACTCCTTTCTGCAGACCTGTGGATGGCTTGCAGAGCTGTTCTGTAGTTCTCTGAGTTGTCCTCTGCTTCTACAGAGCCTTTCAGCGCACCTGTCAGTGTTGGCCTCCTTTTTGGCTTTTGATATGCTGCAAAGAGAAGATTGTGTTGTGCTTGAATCTGCGGGGGGCTACTCTTTGCATGTGTGGCAAAAGAAACTCTGCAGTTCTGATGCCTGTTTCCGAGGCAGAAAACGGCTGCCTGTCTCTGCTGATCCTTTTTGTTGTGAAGTCTGCAACTTTGCATACTCCCTTTGCTTGAGCCTAGAGAGAGGGACAAAGCTGCAAGTCCATGGCTGCTGTCTTGTACTGCTCAGAACAGGAAGGACATCTTGAAGTTTTTGAAATTGTATTTTAAGGCATACGTGCAACTTTGTGGCTGGAAAACAACCTTGCCCTAAAACCCACTGAGCAGACTGGGGCATAACAAGCTCTTAAATGCTTCTCCTCTCTAATTTCTGTGTGTGTATAAGATGTACTTGGGCTATGAATAGCTTTGCTTTCTGCAATAACAGAATATCAGGGCCATTTCAGACCATAAATTCCTCGATATAAAAATACGCAAGAAAACATGTAGTACCCTCCGCAACCATTGCTGGTACTTTGGTTTTTCTGTCTGAACAAGTGGATTTTATTGAACAGATACAAGACTAACTTAACTGCAATTATCAATATGGCTTGTATTGCTTCACTGGCTGGTAAAGAGAAATGAAACTTACACAGAAAGCCTAGACAGAATAGTCCAAAGACATATTTTCTCTTTGCTGTATTTGTAATGTGAGAAAAATCTCTTCTTCCAATTTATGAACTAGCAAAAACACGTGCAGGACAGGGAAACTTACAAGAAAGAATACTTCATTGCAGCACTGGGTGCAGTCCCAAGCTACATGCCTGGAAAAAGCACCTCGAATTCAAAAACGCACACCCCTTTGTACTCTTGGCCACCTAAGATGTTGAATATTCAACAGGTGACAGGTATTTCACCTTAAAAGGTAATTTTTCAAACTGGGGAGGGGTGTCGCCCTCCCGCCTGATTGGTTGATGACGTATCCCCCTGTACAGTACAGGGGGGTGTTTTGCATACAAAGACCTACCATGTGCCCGGAGTAAATTTTTCGTTTTTATATATTGTATCCTACCTCTGCCGCAACATTCCCTTGGTGTCAAGCCCTGATGGGGCTCTTCCACCTTACAATCTTTGCGGGGCACCTAAATTCCTGTAGTCAAATGAGAGATAGGAAAAGAAAAAAATCCCAACACCCCTGCTTTCTACTTAATTCTACTTATAATAAAACCAGACTATTTTATTTCTCATAGTAACTGAGTGGTCTTGGCATCTCACATGTCTAATAGCCATGAACTTAAAATTCTGGTGAATTGAAACTTCTGTTGAACTGATAAACAGTTCTTCCTGCTGGGTGCTCTACACAGCAGGTCTGAATTTCCCTAGTTTAACCAAAAAGGGTCAGATGAAAGATTATGGACCTAACCTGGATGTCAGACCAAATCCAAAGTGAAGTCTTTCAGCTCATCAGACTCCAAGAAATTTAACACTTTATCTGCCGCCTAGGAAATCAAGTTACATATTCTTGGAATAAACTGCTTTTCCATGTCTTAGAATCATGGAATCAATTAGGCTGGAAGAGACCCTTAATATCATCAAGTCCAACCCTTAACCCAGCACTGCCAAGCCCACCACTAAATCATGTCTGCAAGTGCTCTATGTCTATCTGCACATCTTTTAAATCCCTCCTGGTGACTGCACCACTGCCTTGAGCAACTTGTCCCAGGACTTGACAACCCCTTTCAGTGAAGATGTTTTTCCTAGTATTCAATCTAAACATTTTCTAGTGCAACTTGAGGCCATTTCCTCTTGTCCTGCCACATGTTACTTGGGAGAAGAGACCAACCCCCACCTCATAAGGTTCCCCTGAGCCTCCTTTTCTCCAGGCTGAGCCCCCTCAGCTCCCTCAGCTGCTCCAGACTCTTTCCCAGCTCCATTGCCCTTCTTGAACATGTTCCAGCACCTCAGTGTCTTGCTTGCTGTGCGGGGACAAAAACTGAACTCGGGATTCGAGGTGTGGCCTCACCAGTGTCCTGATGATCACTGCCGTGGTCCTGCTGGGCACACTATTCCTGACCCAAGCCAGGATGCCATTGGCCTTCTTGGCACCTGGGCACACACTGATTCATTTTCAGCCAGTGCAAACCAGCACCCCCCGGTCCTTTTCTGCTGGGACCCTTCCAGACAGTCCAAACCACCAAAGTCCAAACCTTTATTCTGAAACAACAGAGACTGAAGAAAGGAATCAAAATTCTTAGTGTTAAACTAATGGAGAAAGAAATAACGTTTGATTTAAAGGTTTCTACTTGCTCTTATTCTCAAACATTCCTTTCTCATCTGTTAGATGGAAATACATTTCTTGTCATACATCAAAAATCTTGGTGTTTTTTACATGTTCTTAACTAAATAAACTCCTAAAAACCTCATGTGTTATATACTGTTCTATATGGTCATAAAAAACATTCAGATCTTCCACCACGTTTCTTAGTTTTTCTACAGTGTGGAAAAGAAGCTTGATAAAGATCCAAAAGCTTAGCTTTCTGTGGGTGAAACAGTGATGTCATATAGACAGAAAGTATGATATTATACTATTTGAAAATATGAAGCCTTCTACTACCTAAAAAATATGGTAAAATGGGAAGTATTAAATATTGATATAAAAAGATAAGTTATACAACTTCAAGAACTAGGGATTTTAAAACATAATGGTATTTTATAATATTGTTCCTAAATGAAAGCTTAGAAAAGAGTCATAGGCCTGATGGAAATGGTTTTACGATGTTTTGACAAAAGCAGAAGGAAGAAATAACTAAGGAGTTTACAAAACTGTTAAAAGAAAATAAATTGCTTTAAGATTCAAGAATAAAAAAATATTTACGGTTGAATACTAAGCATTTGCTTTAATGGTACAGTTAGTGTATTTTTTTATCATCTTTGATAATAATTTTTGTTCATCTTTGAAAAACAAATTTTGGTTTAGTCCTTAACCCATCAAAGAACTTAATGCACTCAGATTATTTTAATGCCTAGAATTTAGCAGGATCGGGGCTTTCATTGTTTTAAAAACGTAGATCTGTTCTTTTATAATCTAACCTATGTTTTACAAGACATTTATTTACAAGACACTTGTAAATTTCCCAGATATGAGTTTTATGAATTGGCTTGTTTGCAAATCACATCACATATATATTACTGTGTCGTAATTTAGTTTCTTGGCTGGATTTTATGCATTACTTTGTAATCTGGAGAATTAACTTTTTAAAGCATGGAATTCCCCTTCCTAGTAGTTGGTGAATTTTAAAGTTATTTTCATAAGCAAAAAACCCAGTGTTCTCCAAATGGCCTGTAGATAAGATGCAAAAGTTTATGTGTCTGGATTAAATAACACTATGGCTATACAAGTAAAACACTGTGTTTTGTTTCCTGCCAAGAAATGTTCTAAAATTACTTTTCTGCACTCTACATAATTTTCAAAGAACTTCTAAATTCAAGGTGGTTTATTACCAAGGTAGAGAACATATACTTTCAAAGCGGCAAACAAAGTCTCAGAGACAATCATTCAGGGACTTTTACTGACATAGTTCTCAAAATTTTAAACTTTTTATGCTATTTAAAAATTAGCATGAGTTCAACCAGAATAATTAACATGTAGACAAGTAGAAGAAATATTGTGCTGTGAGTTTTCTGTTATTTTAAAGTTATTTTTACATCTAATAAAACCTAAAAACTTACCATGTATGTCTCATTATCAAAAATATATTGAACCAACAGAAAAAGGCATGTGCTTACAGTCCAAAGACAAACATAACAATTATGTGACAATTATTCCCTTCATTTCAGTTGCCTTCAATATTGCCTAAGGAGATTTTATTCCAACAATTATCTCTTCTCAAATTTTATTAGAATGACTAAAATTACATCCCAGATAACAGTGGTATTTGAGTAGATGGACTTTCATCCATGAAGTCTGTTTTTGGGGTTAGGTTGTCCATTTCTAGGTTACTTTGTGAATAAATGAGAAGAACATCAGAACTGGACAAAGAGGTCAGTTCTGGCAGAAAGCATGAACAGAAATTTCTAATATGGACTCACCAGTTATCTGTCTCTTACTGGTCATTCTGTTATAGAGTGCCTGACTCTGTGAGTCTGTACCTAGAAGGCTGTTTTTTGCAGGTGGACACACGCAGGATCTGCTTTTTACAAATACTTCTGAAAGAATGTAAATTTAGAGGCATTTATGAGATCAGGCTGGGCAGATATAGACCTAATGAACCTTAGGCTATTTCACTGCTGCAAGGTTTGCTTAAAATACTGATTGTCATGTAAGTGCAACATGACCAGTTCATGTTCCTTCCCAGAACTTGGGTTCTACTTTTCACATCAACCAAACATAAGGTAGGTGTAGTGGGTTTCTGTGGCTGGGTTTTGGTAACCAGCGGGGGACTACAGGGATGGCTTCTGTTAGAAGCTGCTAGAAGCTTTCCCTGTCTCGTGGAGCCAATGCCATCCAGCTCAGGATGAACTTCCTGCCACTGGCCAAGGCCAAGCCAATCAGGAGTAACAGTAACACCTCTGTGGTAACATATTTAAGAACAGAAGATTGTTGTGCAGAAGCAATTCCAGCCAGGGAAGAGTGGAGTGAGAACATGGGAACAACCAAGTAAGACACCAAGGTCAGTGCAGAAGGAGGGGCAGGAGGTGCTCCAGGCACAGGAGCTGAGGCCCTGCAGCCCGTGGTGCAGACCATGGTGGAGCAGCTGTGCCCCTGCAGCCCAGGGAGGAGCCCATGCTGGAGCAGGTGGATGCGTGAAGGAGACTGTGACCTTGTGGGACGCCCAGGATGGAGCAGGGTCCTGCCGGAGACCTGCAGCCCATGGAGAGGGAAGCCCACGCTGGAGCAGGTTTTTCCCGGGTAGGACTTGTGACCCCTGGGGGGGACCCACATTGGTACAGCTCATTCATGAAGGACTGCACCCCATGGAGGAGTGACCCACGGGACAGCAGTTTGGGAAGAACTGCTGCCCAAGGGATGGACTCACGCCAGAGAGGTCCATCAAGGACTGTCTCCCATGGGAGCGACCCCACAGGAGCAGGGGAAGAACTCCTCTCTGTCTGAGCAGCAGCAGAAACAACAACTGACCACAACCCCCATTCCCCGCCCCCCTGCACCGCTGGGGGGGAGGAGGGAGAATATGGAAGGAGTGGGGAGGGGAAGGTGTTTTTAAGACTGTTTTATTTCTCACTCTTTGGCTCTTATGCTGTTACTAATAAATATAAATACTATCCCCACTTTGAGTCTGTTTTGCCCATGAAGGTAATCAGTAACTGACCTCTCCCAGCTGTTATCTCAACTCATGAATCCTTAGCTGGTTATTTTTCTCTCTCCTCTGTCCAGCTGCAGAGGGAAAGTGAGAGAGTGGCTTTAGTGGGTACCTGGCATCTGGCCAGGGTCAACCCACTACAGTAGGGTACTGGCACTGGCACCAATATTCCTATCAATCCAAGCACTACGAGGAAACTCATGTTTTGGCTGACTAGAGACTTTTAAATAGTGAGCAAAGTATAACTGATGTTGGTTTGGTGTGATCTTGAGTCAAATTATCCACATGGACACATATTATGAACAAACAAAAAAAACAGCTGTGAAAAAAATCTGTTTGGAAATTATCAGCTTTAATCATCAGAAGAGAAAGATGCTGACAAAACACATTGTGAAGTTAGTGTGTAACATATACATTTACAAGAGAGCAGGATCAGCTCTCATCAGTTTAGATGAGCTATTGCCTGATGTAGCAGACAGCTACACTCTGTGTCTACTGTTACCTTAAGCGACTGCAGAGAAAAAAAGACTCCAGGCCAAGTTAGTATATTAGATAAAGAGAGTAGGCCTTTTAATCTCAGGCCTAAGGCCCAGGGAATACACATGATGCATGCACCCTCAGACAGTGGTTCTATGATTTTGTAATAAGGTCCATCCAATCCCAGATCTGTCCACCCCGGTTCTGCCCCCCACCACAGCCCTTCGGGAATTGGGTCTGGGGTCTTTGGGACCCCTTCTTCCTCATCTTCATCTTCTTCACAGTCCTTGGAGTTCCTCCAGAGTTCTGGGCTTGAAGGTCCCTGTGTCTGTGTGATATCTTCTGATCCACGCCTTAGGGTGTTTTTCTGCAATTCTACCTTGAAAAGAAGACTGAACACGCTGATGGAATTTAGAGGGATTGATATGGAATGGGGTAACAGAGTTGGGTATGTGTAACTAATATGTTAAGGGTAAGGGATTATAATACAGCTACATTAAAATCTACATTCACTACACAACCACTAAAATCTACAAAAGTTAAAAAACCAAAAATCTCTGAGGCATCACTTCTACTAATTTATTATTATTATTATTATTACAAATGTTATATTTTACTTTGTTTCTATTATTAAACTTTTCTTACCTCAAACTAGGAGTTTTACCTTTTTGGGTTTTTTTCCCCTGATTCTTTTCTCCATCCTATTGGGAGAGGGAGGGGGAAGTGAGCAAGGCACTGCATGGTGCATTGGTTGGGGTTAAACCATGACATACATAAAAATAAAAGTATGTGTTGCAAGTACAAATGTACCATACTCAGGTCCCTGCTTATGGCAATGTCTATTAATATTTCAAAATTGCTGGTACCTTTTATGCCAAGCTTGATTCTTTTTGTGAATCAAATGGCTGTGAGTGGCTCCAGTCCTCATCCAGTTAACACTTGCTGACACCCAGTGGAAGGGCTGCTCAGTTCTGGTTGTGGAGGATCAGGCTATTTGGTGCCTTGAGATCAGGCCCATCCATGTATGGTGAGTGCTTACTGGAGGCTCTGTCTCACAGCAGAATTTTTCATTATCTAACACTGGTCTCAGTGATCTCAGGATGGGCTCTACCAAAGAGGTGAAACTGGCAGAATTAGAATTAGAATTAGACTACTGGAATAAGTCTCAGCCTGTGGGAGAAGGACACTGTAAGACTCTTCCCAACTGATAGTCTCTTACCTATATTGTTGTTGTCAGTTATATACCTCAGGTATATAACTATCTTTCTGCTACTAAAAGTATCCTTAGGTGATTGGATTTTCCATTTATTACATGATTCTTTTGGGACAATCACACCTCAGAGGCATTGTGAGTGGGACTTCAAAAAAAAACCCATCTCATCATACAGGAAAGCAGCACTTCCCACCTACTCAAGTGAGACTCATTGATGTCAATATCTTTTAGTTTCAGAGTTGCTCATTTGATTTACAACTAGGATTGCATCATTCTGTGGTCTGAGGTATGGAAGAATTTTTAACAAAGGAAATGTGCACTGTGACCAAAGCTGTTCAGCAAATTTGATCCAAATTTATGAATATTTTCCATCATCCTGAACAAACAATCTGTACAGAGTACTGAAAGAGCAATAGTGAGAAACAAAAAATTACACAGTTCTCTTATCAAGCCACAGCTCTTTTGAACTAAGAAGACAAGTATCACATGCTGGTACATGACAGTATTATTTTTCCAATTTATTAGGCTGACAGCAACCACAGTCCAAGAGCACTTTGCTCTCTCAAATTAAATTAGAAGTTCAATAGTGAAAGCCCTTGGAGATTATACACCAGGAAAGGTCATGAAACAATACAATGCACACATCCACAGTGCAGCAACATAGAACCTTTCACCTAGAAATACACTCGTTATAGGCTATAAATCCCAGGAGTGGTATTTTTCTTCTCCTGCTCCGCTGTGGGAAGAACGGAGTTTGAATAGGGAAGGCGAAGGGAATCAACTAGCTTTACAAAAAGTCTAGCCAGCAAGGCCGCATTCCCAGCTAATGGCCCATCAAAGGCTGGAGTGTGGGGGGGAAGGAGTTTGGGATTTCGGTAGCTGGCCCAGCTCACGGGGGGAGTTGCTGGCCGCCTTCACACAGGACAGGTCAGACTGCTGAGCTCTCTCACTGGGATGGATACAGAGGTCTGCATGGGTGCATTTAGAGAAAAGGCCTAGAGGTCTGTCTTTCTGGCTTCTCACCCTGGTGAAGCCGGAATCACTGGTCTCGGCTGGCTTTGCACACTGCCTCGTGACTCCAGCCGGAGCCTACTGTGTTTTCATCGGAGAGCTCTGTGCCCACTGAGGGAGAGAGAAGAGGAGCCTTGAGACACCGTCATCTGGGAACGACAGTGAGTTCCATTGGGGATGGACTGTTTTCCTTTCCCCCTTTCTTCCACTGGGGGAAGGGTCCCCATTCTCTTTTCGGCTTCTCCCGCGACCCGAGACCACCCCCAGACCCCTCCCGTGTGGTACCGCCAGAGCCCGACAGCGCCCCCTGCAGGCCAACACCGAGCACTGCAGGCTCTGCACCTCCAGTGACCCAACAGCGCCCCCTGCCGGCCGTGATTGGAACTGCGCTAAGGACAGAGAAGTGTTCAGACTTTTTCTTTTGTTTGAAGGGAACTTCTGGGTACAGGACTATTGTTTAGTTGTTTTTATATTCTGTTACTGTTCTTGCCAATATACATATATCTTTTAATAAAGGGTTGTTATTTCTTCTTTTTTTCCACACTTCCTTGATTAAAGCCCCTTCATTTTTGAATTTACAGTTGAGAGAGGAGTTTGGTCTGTCTCATAACTCATCCTCTTTAGGAAACATTCAAGTCTCTTCAAACTGAGACAACACTTCAACAGGAAACACAGAGGATTTTTTTCCCATGTTTTGTATAGCAATATCACATCAGTAGCTTGGAAAATATCAAATAATTGCCTATATTACTTCCCCTTGAACAGAAATTCTATCAAACCTAATGCATAACTTTTGGTACTTGCAAGACTGCTAATATTTTGTCACTTCCAGGATTTTTTTTGCACTTGAAAAGAAGGTAAAATATTAGCGGAGTAAAATATTAGCAGTAGCTGCTGAAGCAACCACAGTAAGCTTGTGTAAAAGTATTCTTAAAACCAAATATAAAGTCTTCCTTGGGGGTGGTTCACCATTTCCTTTGGCTGTCCTGCAGGAACTCATTTAAGCAGAGAAGATAAAAACAACAGCTACATGCAGAATAGTTTAATGTTAATAATTACTCTGGAAGGGGATTTCTTGACACTATGTACTGGAGAATGACATTGTCAGTTGTTTGTGATGCATATATAGGATACTCCACATTTGCTATGTGGATTATTTATTTCTCTGTAGTATAATTTTGGTTTTATGATCTGCAATGACCGTTTCCACTTAGGACGTATATAAACTGCAGCATAAAGAGAATATTTAAACAGAAGATCACCCAAATAGAAATAAAACTCATAAATCTTTGGCTTATCTGCAAGAGACATATTTACAGTGATTATTTCTCCAAAAAGCCCTTTGTATTTGCATCACACCCAAACAAAACAGCAGAACTTAGAATGCTAATCATAAATGTCTTCACTATCTTTTCGGTTATTTTCATATTAATGAATTTCCTCTTCATGCTAGAAGCATAATTGAGGACCACAGACAAAGAGCCATTGAAATGGCATTCCTTTTCAGGCAAAAACTGTGACATAATGTTTATTTTGAAGAGAGCCTAAGGTGGTTGTAGAGTTTTCAGTACAGACACTCAACCAGAATGAAAATTGTCTGGTTCTCTTAAAAAGAATTCACTCAAATCCTATGAAAGGCCATAAAAACAGGTGAAATAATTACTCTTTGAGGAACTAAAATGAAACCTGGCCCATGAAATAGGTAGAAATCACTGTGCTAATGTAAGGTCTGAATACCTTTGAAGTGACAAATCAGAACCACAACTAGGATTTAAATCCCAGTAAAGAAAGGGCTGCTTGTTACCATTAATTCTATAGCGAATATTTGAACTAAGGGAGTTTGAATACCACTCGGTGTGATGCTCAAAGAACATTTACTTATGGGAAGTTTAGACAGAGCCTAAATGAGACCATCACTCAATGTAATTTTCAGAATACACTTTGAGAAGACACCTTCAAAGGCTTGAAAAGAATTTCCCATTCAGGAATTTTAAGAGAATTTCTTTTCTGAAATACATGTTACCTGAAGGAGGGATATAAAGTTTTGGTTGGTAACATATGTAACCCTTCAACCTCATACAGCACTGATGTAAAATTGCCGCCATTCAAACTTACAAGCTATTTTAAATTTAAATGTTATAATTTATCATCTCATGACCTTCCATTGTCTTCATGGATACTCAAATCCAGTTCAGATACATGACCTTTGGGGAGAAAAAAAATAAAGAAATTGTTATTTTGGGCACATTTCCCACAATCACAGTTGGTAGATAAACATTTAAGGGCATATCAAACCTCCACCACAAGCACACTAACATTAACACTAGCACTTCAAAATGGCACCAAATAGCCTGATCCTCCACAACCAGAACTGAGCAGCCCTTCCACTGGATGTCAGCAAGTGTTAACTGGATGAGGACTGGAGCCACTCACAGCCATTTGGAATTCAGCTCTAATAGCAGAATATTTTCAGTTTCTTAGCAAATCCTATGAACCAAAACCACACTAATTTTAACAGGTTTTGAGTCTTAATGCCAGGGCAGCTGTGCTAACTCCTTAAGTCCCAGACCACCTGCCCTCTTGAAGGAAACACTGTGAATTGTTATTGCCACCCGGTATCTATCTAGATGTCCTCCTTGAATACCACATGTACAGCAGGTGCTTTAAAGTTGCTGCTGGAATGCACCATGCCAAGCACATCAAGTTTATGTTCTTTTAAATCTGAAGTCTGTGAACACAGAAGTTCTGAAAGCAACCTCCAACAAACTGTTCTGAAACAAAACCAACTGAGCCAAAAATATTGCAATGCCCCACAAGAGATTGGTGTTATTTAATAGAATTAAACAGAGAACAACACTGACATTTACCATCAAGATCGTACAAGAGGCTTCTCTGTAATCATTTCCACCTTTATAAAGGTCACTGGGAAGAAGGAAGATGGCTACAGGCATCTTGAAAACATTGCTCCACTCAACATGTTACCAAGGATCACAGAATGGCTCCTGCTGGAGGGGTCCTCAAGAGATCACCTGGTCCAACCTTTCATGGAAAGGGAGCCTAGATGTGATTATCTAGCACCCTTTCATTCACATCTGGAAAATCTGTTGTGATGGAGAATCTTCAGTCTTTCCTCATTCTCCAGCCCTTTGATACATCATAGCTTAGGTCGTATGCATCAAGCAGAGCAGCAAAGACAAGCTTAGCATGTGTTACCATGGTGGCTGAAGGCAGGACAGTCCTTCTGGAAAAACAAATGTCATCCCTGGATGCAAACCTGGGCATTTAGATACAAATCTTTGAAAAGTAAATGTAAGTAATCTTCCATGTTTTGATGCCTATAAATTACTGAGACATGCTGTATATACAGCTTTAAAGTTTTCACTTTTCACTCTCAAAATACGTTTCTAGAGTTGTTACCACATGGCTCTAGCGATTCTGTTCAGTGTACAGAGGCTGCAAATATTCAGTGCAAATTTTTTGAGCAGTAACTTTTAACAATGTAGGCACATCCTACCTGTCAGCTGGTTGAGGCTTCAGAAATGCGCAAGGAAAAATGAAGGAATGCATTTCAAAGATGTGTGCAGAAGATAAAAAATTCACATCCCATTTTTTAATGAAACTAAGCAGATATTTGTGCATTCCTTGCAGATTACTTTGTTAATCCAGCTTTTATCATGTGAGTGGATTCAATACTTACACTAGCATTGCTGTGTTCACATAACTCTGAGACCGAGTCCTACTGCACAGTTGCACTGTAATACTCAATAAAGCATCAGAAACCACATTATTTCCTCTTCTTGTGGAAAGAACTCCATTTATTTTTTAATTTTTTTTTTACTTTTGCATCTTGTGAGGTAATTTGTATGTTTCCAAAAAGAGTCAGAGTTTTCTATACTGAATTCAGACTTCAATTCTTCATCTCTCTTAAAAACAGCTTTGTAAATTGGGAAAGATCTTTCTGCCCACATATTAAACAAAACAAACAACAGATTATTTCTCAATTATTGCAATTTGTTGCAGCAGCAAGAACTGAGATTGTGAATATTTAAATATACATATGAATGGATTTAACTTCAAAATTCCATTTTATTAGCAATTTACTAGCAAAGCAAACAGCCATGCTCTTAACAGGATAACAAACATGGATATAAAATGGTGTAATAATCTTTCATAGATGATAGCTTTGTCAGTTCTTAGAGGAAATAGAAAGAGTTTATAACTTTTCTTCTTTTAAAGACTATATTGACTTCATCCTTATGGTAAGCAAACAGTAAGACAAAAAAAAAGGACATAAAAATCTGCTGGTTTTTTTCCTCAGATTTTCACAGGGTTCTAGATAGAATTAAACAAGGACCCCAAACTCTAAAAATTTAAAATATCCAACTCCTTCAAGCAAGGAAAACTGTAGGTTCAGATTTGAAAATCTACAGGTTGAATTAATAGTAATTAACAGTATCAACTGTTTGAATAGCAATGTTCTGTGATGATTTATTCAGGTTATTCCACTATTAGTGTTTCCTTCTCCTGACTTGAAAATAAGTTCAACATCAACTCTTGTATTCACCTGGATTTTTCTCATTTTAAAAAGAGATAATTTCAGATTTTTTTTTTTTAATGAGCTCTATTTGTATTAAACTAGTGCTGGTATACGAAATACCACATTGTACATTGGGGATTTGAAGTGGCTTTCAGATCTTATACTTAAATTTTTCTTTATTTTCCATTCTCTTGAACCCAATTCTTCAAATTTCTGACACTCAGCACTGAAACATGCTTACCGTTTACTGAGAAGCCATAGTGTTGCTAGCTGGAATAAACTTGCATGTATATATAACTTAAGTAAAGCTGAATCAGATGGATTTTAATGAAAGTTTAAAATTTTAAACTATAAATTGTCCCCAGGTCAGCAATCAGGAGGTTGTTACATCTTTCAGCTGTGACAGACACAGTCAGATGGGAGGGGACACAGCCAGGTCAGCTGACCCAAACCAACCAAAGTGATACCCCCTGCTATATGACATCATGACAGCATTAAACTTGGGCAAGAAAGAACACTTTGTGAGAGAGTTGCAAGTCTGAAAAGACTTAGGACTGATCCAAATGATCAGTTAGTCTTACTGATCCCCTTGAAGCAAACATTTTGTAGAAGAGAAGACAGAGGGTAACAGACACTTGGGTCTACCAATTAATTGTTCCACTGATTTATTTTTTCTTAATATTCCCATGGCTATACTATACTGTACTATATAAATAAATATAAAAGGGAGTAAGCTAAAGACAGTCTTACACTGAAAAGCATTAAGATGTGGGGAATAATGTCCTTCAGCCAGCGTTTTGGGTCTCCTCTTAAGAAGAATAACACCATGTTAAGAGCAAAAATTTATTTTTAACTGGTAGCTGTTTGATAGCCTCATGAATGTTTTCAGTGGCATCCCTAGAGGACAAGGACTGCATCAGAGAAACCACTAGAAGAGCCAGATATTTCTATAAACAGTGGAAGCTAAAACCTGAGAGAAAATGACTGCTGAAATACCAGGAAAGCAAAGATCATCTTGTTCCAACCTTCTGACCCCACTGTCATTGGCAGGGACACTTTCCACTAGGTGTATACTTACTTTCAGTGAGTATAAAATAAATAAAATCAGAATCATATCATAATTGTACATTGTAGAAGACACTGAATATGAGAGAATGAAACTAACAGCAGTACTAAAAGGTATGTAAGGCTGCACGTCATGCTTGGAGCAAACAAAAATACTTTCACTTTAGAAAAATGAAACGAATTTGAAGAAATTGGGCTGCATTCCTATGGGGATGTTTGCTTCTGTTTCTTGACTTTGATTCTCTTTCAAATATATGTATTTCTGATACTTTTACAAAACAAATGAATGAAGGATGATCTGCTTTACATTTATTACTGTACTGCACCCAGACAGCTCCTTGGTGACTAACACAGACATGAGTTGATTTACCCTCACTGAGAGTGATATTTTCTCATTTGCTGTAATATGACATTCTAATGTTCCAGCAACCTAACAATCCCCAAAACATAAGGTCTCAAAGACAAATGATCTTATGAGATGAAGCTTTGATCAATTTTGTATAGCAAGCGCTAGTACTTGACACCATCGATGAATCTATTCACATGGTCTCTTGCTAACATTTGAAGAAAAGATTCAAAGCCTGCTGAAGTCAATGTACACCTTTTCTTTTTCTGCATTTCACTGCAGCTATATAATCGTAATTCACACTTCATTATAAGAAAAGTGTTTTCTCTCTTTTCCTCTCATCAAAACATGATGACAATAAGTAGTTTAATAATAGAAAAGAAATAAAGTTCATATTAGGTCAAATGACAGATTTTATTTTAACATCACTTCATGTTGCCTCCACGGGAATGAGATAAAACACATTTGCCAGTATATCAGTGCAAGACAATTCTAATACATAGCTGTATCAGCAGAAAAATCTGATTTCTACCAGCATGGTGAGTCTGAATGCATCAAAAATAACTACAAATTCTCTGACAGCATTTTGTAAAGGTGGTGCAAATGACATGTCAATTTTAATGACTCACTCTTAAGTACAGGATAAAGCCATTATCATTGAAATGCATCACAATCTGAGGAAAAACTAGGTATTTTTGAAACATACTCAGAAATAGCTAGACCTCTTGACTAAAAACCAATACTATATCCCCCCAATGAAACGGGCTCTCAAGTTTTAGATACATTTCTTTCTTCATTTAACTGAATTTTGTTCCTTTGCCATGAACTCTGTCTTTCCTGTTAATATCGAAGAGTATTAAAGTGTGGCAATTGCTGTGGCCATATCCAGGTGTCAGGCAACTTCTTCCTTCTGATACAGAAACAGCCCACCCCTACCCTCACCTGAACATGAGCAAACACCCAGGTGTGCTTCACCCAACTTCCAGAGAAAGCCAAATGCATCTTCCTCCCTTTGCCACAGAGTGCTGGGCTGTTACTACATGTCTGCGTGGGTGGCAAACAAGGCTGTCAGCTGACATGACACCCCAATTTCCTGCTGGTTTTGGGAGCCATCATCCCCGGCCTTCAGTAGCCAGACTTGCTGGTCACAGATGAATAATCCTAAGTGGACTTTCCGGAACACAGCTGTAAAATGAAAAATTTACTGTGATTCCTGGGTGTTTAAACAAGAAAATGTAAATTGGGAAGATTATGGTAACATTTTGTTTGGTGGTGGTGGCACTGGTGCTGTGTGTGTTCTGAAAAAAGCAAGAGACCTCAATGAAGAGTGATGTGCAGCAAAGTTCTCATGGTTGATGTTTCTCTGATATCTTTTATTTAGCTGTTTCTATTTACATATTTTACATGACCGAAGTCCAAATGCACAATGTATACTGAAAGATTTAAAAGTATGTCACTAGTTTAAAACTTGCAAGATCACCTACAGAACTATTTGCTTCACAGTGGCCAGAGTAACATTCCCATAAACTACTTGAGGGCTGTATCTAAGTTTTGTTCATCTCATATGCTACATCAGAATGCCCAATTTTCAAGCATACCTTACTCTCTGAAGCAAAGATCAAATATTGTCATACATAAAATGTAACACTACAGATAGTAATGTAATTGAATACAGAAAAGAGAAGACTGCTACAAAGCAGAAAAGGATGAAAAGCAATAAACAATTTGACTGTCATTTCCAAATCCACACCAAGCAACAAAGGGTGGTTGCACAGCAAACATTTCTCCACAAGAATGTGTTACCTTGAGTAACATAGCAAGTGGCACTATTTTAGCCTTCCACTGTGTTGCCTAAAAGAAATTCAGGGAGAAAAAACTCTGAGACAATTTAGTTTTGAAGGTGAGATAAGGAAAGGATTTAATTTGTGCCTACGCATAAAGTTGCAAGACGCACACTCTCTATCTCAGATGTTACAATTTTATAAGACTCTCCATCCAATCAATGATTTTATCCACCCCCTGGCCTTTGCCCTGATCCACCCCCATCCTGCCCCCTGGGAATTGGAACTGGGGACTTTTTGAGACCCTCTCTTCATCAATCTTCATCTTCTTTGGGGTACAGAGGGTACACGGTGACTCAGTTTCTGACCATGTTCTGCAGTTTAGGCTAGGATACAAGCATTCTCCAAACAGAACAGGCCTATCTTAGAGTGAGACTAAACGTGTTCTAATGGAATCCAGGGGTAGAATTGATATGGGGAGCATAGAATGGGGTTAGAGGGTAGTTTTTGTGCTAAGGGTAAGGGAATAAGTCCTGCTGCTTCTCAGTCTACTTCTATTATATATAATTACTTATAAAACTTATAAAAATTAGAAAAATCAGAAAAACAGATGGACCTTAAGGCATCAACTGTGACATAACTGAGGTTGATCAGCATGGTGTGAGATATTGTACAGAAACTGGGGAATTGTACAGATATTGGGGAAAAAATCTTCTTGGTCCTGTTGCTGTGGAATCTCAAAAAAAAAATTAGTGTCTTTAAGCATAGGATTGTCTCAATCTTTATCCTCTTCCAGATAATATTCTTAGTTATGAGCATCCATTTCTTTCAGATCTGCCTTGGTACTTACATAGCAATTAAACACTGGGTATTATTGACCCATGTATCTAATGGTCTGTGACACAATTTATTACCTTGCTTGTTAGGCTCAGATAAGAAAGCACACTTTTTTTTTTCCCCACATGGGTGCATTTTTTTCCCCCATGTACTCATTCTGAGTAGCTTTTTGAAGACCTAAAAATGAAATGAAGAAGTAATTTTTAAGAACTAGGCTCTATGTCCTCAGTGAATTTTTAACTATTAACCTGCTCTATCAGCCTTTTAATGCGTATCAGTCTTTCTAGAGCACTGCTATATCATATAATCACAGAATCACAGAATGCTCTGGGTTGGAAGTGACCTCAAAGGTCATCTAGTTCCAGCACCCCTGCTATGGGCAGGAACACCGTCCACTAGACCTAGTTGCTCCAAACCTCATCCAACCTGGTCTTGAACACTTCCAACATATCTCAATATACTACTAATGCAAAATACTATGCCTGTAAAAAGGAGAAAGAAAAACGTCAGTTATTGTACTCTTTTCACATATCTAATTGCTTTACTGTTTTTAGCTATGCACTCAAAACACATGAATAGTAGCCCAGGAGATGCTAATGATTACTGATGTCATGCATTATAAAAGCTTAAAGGTTTGAGTTAGTAAATATTTTTGTTTCTTATGTCACAGCTGAACTGAAGCTCCAAATGAGCTGAGAGTAGTTAGAGCTGAAGGCATCTGAAAGAAACTCAGGCAGATGCCCAGCTCACTGGAATTTGAATAAAAACAGCAAAACTTCCTTTTATCTGTAACAAAGAAAGAGACACCACCACTGAAGTATATGAGGGAAAAGAGGGGGTGGAGGGTGCCACATACAGCCCTGAAATAACTAACTAACTAAAAAAAAAAAAAAAGCAGGACTTCCAGATTATTTAATACTAATAAAAAGGGTAAATTAACTTCAGTTCAGCACAAGTGGCAGTAAGAAATTATTTCTTTGTTCTTCTTTATCTTTTCTGTTTCAGAAGCATTAAATGAACTGAGAGCAAGTTCTTTAGGCTTCAAGCTATAACTCATTACCTGCAACAAAAAAATCTCAGATAATGGAAAATTAAAAATAAATAAATAGAACCAGATGTATGTTACTTTTATAGATCTTAACCTGACAGTGGCAAGAAGGTGAACAATTAAATTAAATTTTTTGTTTATGTAATATATTTGGTCCCATTAATAAAGTAGCTTCACAGGAAAGGCTAAGTATGAATGCCATAAATTATATTTATATAAAATCTCAGACTTCACATTGCACTAAACACTACTTTGGTATTTACTAAAATGTAAAAGTAATATTTCTTTGACTCAAAAAAATCTCCCCAGAACAAAAACAAATTAACAAAAATACCCCACAAAACTCCACAACACCAAACTCTATTAATTTCAGGAAGTTACTGCTGATTATTTTTACCCAATAAAATCAAATTCTATGCAAGGTCTTTTTTTTCTTCTCTCTGAATGCCACGCATAGGAATTGAAATATGCTTTCATTGTGCAGCAGCTGTATCAGCTCTTTGTGCTTTTTCTTTTGGTCTACTGTTTCTTCATTTGAGGCTTGTAAGAAGAAGCACAAATGAAGAAGTAAGCAGAGTGCAATGTCTCATGCACATTCTTCCTCACAAAGAGAGGAGCTGCTCTGTGTAACTCTTCTGTTCCTAGAATCTATTTGGGGGTCATACACCTCTGAAAATTCCTTCCATGGCTTTTCAGCACAAGGATCATACTTAAGCTTATCTGCTTGTTTTAAGAAATACAATACTATGTGTGGAGAATAATTTATTGATGGAGATTTAACACGTTTGTTTCACAATAGAATTATACTTTCACTGTTTAATGCATTGCACCATAGGGTCTGCCACCTTCAAGAATCTATTGAACTTCAGGTCCTGACTTAAATTTCTGGGTTTAGCTGCAAAATACCTGTCCCAAATCTCTAAGCTGAGTACATGCTCATAGGATATATACATCAATGATAGCTTATCTTCTACTCATACTTCTTACACCTTTAGGCTACAGCATTTAAAGCAATACTGTAACTACCTAGAAACACTTTCCTAGAAGAGGAAGTTATATGTCTATATGGAAGGTTGGGCAGAAGGCTATACAGAGAGAGGATTCAAAGGCTGCACTACTTGTTTGTTCAATTGTATTGGGCCTTTGATATAAAAAAAGACAGTTAAGACACTGAAAACAGTAAAAGAGAAGGGAGAGAAGGGGTACTGGATGAAATTAAAAGAAGTTTGGTACTACTATCACACCTTCCAATTTTTGTTTTTATTATTATTATTGTTATTGTTATCAGTGTTACTAGTAAAGAAGATTAGCTAGTAGTGCTAGTTCAGTCATTGCATCCTGAAATTATCCTACCTGATTTACTCAACAGGTTTCTTGTTGATTACTTTTACTATTGCTGTAAGGAACAGCCTCCTCCTGTCAAACAATCGGAGACAAAGTGCCAATTCCATCACTGACATAACTCCAGTAAGTCAGATAACAATATGGGGGGGTGGAGGGGAGGAACAAATATCTACAATAATTCATAATATATTGTACTGAGTGAGGCCACATCTTGACTATTATGTTCAATTCTGGTCTCCACCGCATAAGAAAGACAAGGAGTTACTGGAGAGGGTCCAGTGGAGGGCCACAAAGATGATGAGGGATCTGGAGCATGTCTCTTACAAGGACAGATTGTGAGAGCTGGGCCTGTTTAGTCTGGAGAAGAGAAGACTGAGAAAGGATCTCATCAATGGATATAAATATCTCAAAGGTGTGTGTCAGGAGAATGGTGCCAGCCACTTTTCAGTGATGCCCAGTGGTGGGATGAGGAGCAATGGCCATGAACCAAAATACAAGTGACACCTCAGCATGAGGCAGAACTTCTTTACACTGAGGGTGGCAGAGCACTGGAACAGGCTGCCTAAGGAAGTTGTGGAATCTCCCTCTCTGAAGACATTCAAAACCCATTTGTGAACATAGCTTGGCAAGGGAGTTGGATTAGATGATCTCCAGAGCTTCCTTCCAACCCTAACTATTCTGTGATTTTGTGATATTTTGCTTCAAAATGTTATCTCTTTTTTTGTTTTGTTTTTCTCTAGAGGTGACAATGGCATGATTTGGAAACTGAAAAGTCTGGTGTAGATAACTCACATGTTAAGCGAAATCACAGAAACAGCATCACGGCGGAAATTACATTCTGAGACAGACCTTTAATGACTCAGATATTCTGAATTACCTTTCAAAAGGAAGTGGTTATTTCTGTAGGGGAGGAAAGGATATCAACTGTCACATGACACTTCACCATATTTATACTCAGGGCTCTAATGAAATCACTTATGGTTGCAAAAAAACCTGCATGAAGTACTTAGCACATTTCTCAAAATTGCCATTGCAGGAGCAGGAGAAAAGAAATTTGTACCTTATCTTAGTTCTCCTGCAACAAAAAATTATCTTTTCCCTTCTTTGCCTTGAACTAGCCTTCACAGTGAGAAAGTTCTGGCTTTAAAGGAGAAGTTGCAGACTCTTCTGATGAGACTTGATTCTCCCCCTAACCATTTGCTTGAATAAACACAGGATCAATGAAAACAGCAATGGGACATGGCTTATGTCATTTTGTTGAATCTCCAGCCTGGTAGGTTTCAAATGTTAGAGCTCACAGCTTTCATATGGATGGAGGACTTGCTGAATTCTGTCTTGCACATAGACTTGGAGAAGAAAAGTCAGACATTCATTCTCTATCATTTAGAAAGGCATCGGACTCTGGAGGAAGACCCTAGTAAGCTAACATTATTATAGAATTTTGTATGATACAAACATCTTAATTTAACCTCAAAATCAAATGACAAACCAGGCAGTTATTATTGGTCTTGTGAGATTGCATTTTTATGCCTGAATTCTTTCAAGAAGAGGTAATAACTCATTAATTCAGTGCTTGCCCACGCTCAAGTCACAAGAAAGGAGTTAAGATCTCTGTAAATGATCTGTGTGGTGAGAGAGAGCGCACCTTCAACTTGCTGCTGCTACTACACTGGGAGGGCTGGCTGATATTTGGAGGAGAGCCTTACATGCCAAAGGGTTGTTTTGTCATCCAGAGGGATGGAGAAATGGGCTGACAGAAAGACTGTGTAGTTCAACAAATGCAAAATCCTGCACCTGGGAACAACAACTGAAGGCACCAGTATGTACTAGGAGACACCTAGTTGGAAAGCAGCTCTGCAGTGAAGGACTCAGGGGTCCTGTTGGACTAGAAGTTGACCATCAGTGATGTTGTTTAAGCAAGCACCCCAGAGTCATAAAATGGCAGAACTGAGAATAATGGTCCAAACTTTATTTTTTTCTTTTCTTTTTTTTTCTTTTTAATGTGTATATATGTTATGAAGTTGATTATTAACTACTTTGTACATTTTCTTCCCTGTTCCTTCTGGGATTTTACATATAAAAATTACATTGGAGCATTTTGCTCCAGTTTGTAAAATCTGCTAGTGACACGTAGAACAAGGAAAAGTTTTTAATGATTGATTATAAATATATAGCTCAGTATACAAGAAATAGTATTCTTATAAACAGAATTAACATAACCTTCTTTAATGCTACAGCACTTCATTTTTTATGCCCTTGACAGCTTTTTCCCTTTCAGGTTAATCTCCCGAAAGCCAGAAAATAGGTTCTCTGTATTCCATTAGAAGCATTAGGTGTTCCCTTGCATTTGTTAAAAGCTGGGTATATTTCACTCAGGATGGCTAGATTTGCTCTTCGTAGGAACTGATATTTCAATATTGTAAGACAAAACTAAAGGTTAAAAGACATACTTAGGAAAATAAATGTTATCCACCTAATAAAGAACTTCAAGCGAGAAGAGAGGACATTTATTTCCACTTCCTTTTTGCTTTTCCTTTAAAGAGCAATGAGATAGACCAAACTAAACCCATGAAAGACAACAAATGGAAAGAGAAATCACTATCTTGTTTGATTAGCAATCAAACTTATTTTAAGAAGGATGTGTGTGAACAAACATCTACCCTTTCTATAATGCTAGCTCTTATTGGACAAATGGAACACTAAATAATGACAATATACCTGTACTGCAGTAAATGTAAAATATAAACAAATAAACATGTAAAAGCTACAGTCTTTCACCTGCAAATGTAAAACCTTTACTGTTACCTTTAAAACCGAGTGGGAGAGAAAATATAAAGAACACTAATTCTCTCATCAGTGAGACACAGTGGCATTCTTCTGAAAGATAAGTATAACAAAAAAAAGTTACTGAGGTTTTCAGTGAAAAATAATGCCTTTGTTCAATGGCACAGTAGCTGATTAATGAAGGCTTTGGGTTTTTACTGAGAATTGCAAAGCTGATTTAAGAACATTCCCAGATAAAGGAATCAGTTAACACAGTGTCTTTAGTCATGGCTTCCTCTAAAACTATAGATGGACAGTGTGGGATATGGTTCTGTCAGACAAATGACAGACAGTCAGCTGAAAAAAAATCTTAAAACAAATACTATACACAAGTCTGCTATTTTTTACTATCAGCCCATCCACCTTCTGAACATGAAAGCTTCACCTGCCTCCCCCTTTTTACTCCAGTGGGACAGCTGTATTGAAGTACGGCCAAGTATAACCATATATATGAAGTGTGTATATGAGTATACACATATATATAAAGTGTAGCCAAGATCTAAAGAGAAGTAAATACACTCTTCCTTTGGTGGAGTGTGATTTTGCCTGAGTGAGAATGCTTAAAACTAAATTTCACATGTCTGTTATAACATACATTAAATAATTGCAGTAACATTTATTAATTTGAAAAAAATTATTCCCACATTTCACATTGATTAAACATGAAGTATTGTTTTTTAATAAAACCAGAATTAAGTTGTAACTGCCACAAGCGAAAAATAACTTGACATTAGTCATCTAAGATATATAAGATCTTTTTTTTGTTGTTGTCCTAATAGCAGCATATAGATTTAAAGCAGTTTATCCAGTCTCCGCTTTGTCTTTCTCAGTTATCTCCTTTTCATGTACTTTCTCATCTCCTGTGCTTCAAATGTACTCACAACTATTCAAATAACCATACTTATTCAAGACCTATTACGTATTGGTTTTAGGGAATCTAACCTGCCCCTAGATGCACACTTCAATAGATTTTAGTGTTGAGTTTCGCTGCAAAGGATTTGAATGTTTTCATATAAATTGTTTTGCTATTTTTTTTGTAGTTCAGATATACCTCTATCCAGTAAGGGACTACAGATGTACAGATGCTTGCACTCAAAAAATTCAGTTTTTGAAGAAAAGGCTGCGATATAGTACTTCAGATGGAACATTTGTACATTTTTTATTTCAGACAATATTTTGGATTATTTCAATCCCTGCTCTCACAACCACCTCTTCTTTTGTTTCCATGTAAATGTCAGCCAATTTGACATGTGTCAAATTGGCATACTTCCAAGCAGTTTGTGTTATCTGCATAAGAGACAAGCTGATCTTCATGCAAAGAAAAAAAAAAGGCATAATTACACATTCAGAGGGCATTAGCAATTGTGTAACACATCCTCTGAAACCATGAGTCAAATTATATGTGGTTTTCACTACAGCAGACAGAGAAGCCTGTAGTGGATCAGACTCCATCTGAACAAACATTTTGACACCAGCTTATGTGAGGGAGAGGTTATGATGCCGTTTTTATCTATATTGAGTGAAAATCTAAAAAGGTTGAAATATTTCTTAAAATACAGAGTCTTTGACAGTTGGCTTTGCTCGAAGTCAGAATGAAAATCTGGCTCTATCAAATTCTCTGAGAAAGAAAATTCAACAGACTGATCAAAACTTTTCATTATGATAATATTTTGTATTTGCTATGCAATATGAAAACCAAAACAGAACCAAACTATTTCAAATGAATAGAAACATTTCTTTTCAAAAGCAACAGAGCAGTCAAAACCAGGGTGAGTCAATATCCATCCTTGGTTCCAGAGCTTAAAGATTTGAAAGTGATCCCAGAGGCTTTTAAAATGTTTCAGTATTGCCCATTTTGCATAACTCTGATGTTCCACTGAAATGTCTCTTCTAAATTGAATGGGTCTGTACTGGAATGCCATTAGAAGGTTTTGTTCCTTATCTTATCTAATAGGTTTTAAGGAATGACACATCCCACCTGGATCTCTTGGTCACCCTTCATCTTGCATTTCTATGAATGATGTGAAACAGTTCTAGAAAAAAGAGATTGCTTAGAATAGGTTAAAAAATTACATCTTAAAATTGCTGAGACAGTCTAGAAATGTGTTTAAATTGAAACATCTATTGTTTAATCCCACATCAAGTATATGATTTTAGTAACCTGTTTTTTCATAGCTGATTGGCCATCATCCCACATGAATTTCTTATACACATTACCATACCTTTTATCTTTGGCACTGAATGGCATACCGTGGTGACAGAACTGAGTAAGGCAACACTTTATATGTTTTACTAGTTTGTGTACGTGTAAAGTATTGGTTATATCAGTGAAAAAATAAACCACATTTGAAAAATAAGACATGAAACGTATAAATAGCTTTTAAAAGTTACTATATGCTCATATCACTTTGTATTAGCTCATGCTCAAAATTAGTCTATTCCAATTTGCTGTGTATTAGCATCTGAGAAATATTATATATAGTATTACAAGAATTGTCTTTTGGTCATTAAGTAATTTATACACAAATTTCTAAATTAGAGGAACCAAATTATTCAAACTCTAAGAATTGCACTATAGTTCTTTTACAATGATTGCTTCTCCTGTTGTGGAAGGAGTTATATGGGATTACATGTGACTTGAGAGGGTGACATTTTTTGTACATTTTTCTGTACTTTCAAGAAAATGGAAAAACAGTTGAGACTGCTGGTCTGTGCATTATTTGAATCAGTTCATTTACACATGGAAAGAGCTTTACTGAAAGCATTGTGCATAAACCTGAAGCATTGCACAGATTTTTACGTAATTCTGTGAATTCTGCATACATACTCAGCTTTATATATAATTCACAGTGAAGAGATCTTAATACTTTATCCAACTACATGGCAGTGAAATTACTTTAATTGTCTATTTTCCAATCTGACAATTAAAAAGAAATTATAGGCATATACTAACTGAACCAAAACATTACAGTATTTCTATGCAGTAAAATCTTCAATTTTTTTTCCCTTCTTTTTCTCCCCATTTTTTCTTCCAATGGAGGTCTTACTATACTTGGAGGAATATTTAAAAATATGAACACTAACGCTAGCCTTTGATCCTAGCTGTCCCAGTCCAACCAAACAGCTGAGTTTATATATGAACTCTTTTATACTAAGGTACTATTCTTCAGTGTCTTCTAAAGCCTCATTGCTTTTATAAGTTCCATTAGCATTATTGTTCGTCAGCCTAAAAGCTCTGTAATTTGAAATTTCACAGCATTCTCACCTGTTCACCATAATGGAAAAAGACTGAGTTGTCAGCAAAAGTTGTACTTTGGAAACAAATGGTGTTGGCATCCTTTCACTATTCCAGAGCTCTTTGCCTGTCCTCCAGCAGTATGGCAGATGGAACCTTTTAATCAGATTGGAAAAGAATTAACTGTCACAAAATGAGATGCAGGATGATAGAGGGGTATGCTTTTGGGAAACTGATGGGTAAACAGTAAGTGTGATCAGGAATCTCAAGGCAGCAAGCAATGCCTGCTTTGAAAAATGAGAATGTGCATCATCAGTCCCACATGACACCTGAGAAGAAAAGGAGAAAATTTTGCAGAGCTGAAATGTTTTCTACAGCAGTTCTCTCTTGGTCAGTCAGAAGCACGTCTGTGTTCCTGCTTCGGAAAAGAAACACTTTTTTTCAAATATATTCACAATTTTACTCTATGATGTGCATTTATGGCATTTATTTCCTATGACATTTTCCTGTAGAGTTAACATGCCTGTCAGGCTACTGTGACTGAATCAGAATTCCAGTGAGGAAAATGGTGGAATGTAGCCCCATGGACCACAAACACCAAAACCAGTATTTACTTGCATGTCACCAGTACCCCCTGTTAACATAGTCAGCATAGCTAACAATTTTATGAGACAAGCAGACACTTTCTGTGACCGAGTGGGTCACGTATTTTTTCCCTTCCCCTCATTATCAAGGCCTGAGAGTCTTGTGCACCAATCAGACAAACCCCTCCTCACCAGCCTTTGACTCCCTGCTCTGCTCTGGCAAGACCCCACCTGCAGTACTGTGTCCAGCTCTGAGGTCTCCTTTTTAAGAATGATGTGGGCCTGTTGGAGCTAGTCCAGAGGAGACCACAAAGATGGTCAGGGTCTGGAGCTCCTCTGCTATGGAGACAGGCTGAGACAGGATTGTAAAGCCTGAAGAAGAGAAGGTTCCTGGGAGACCTTAGAGCCAAAAGGGGCTCCAAAAGAGCTGGAAAGAGATTTTTGACAAGTGCATGGAGTGACAGGACAAGGGGAAATGGCTTTAAATTGTCAGTGAACAGGGTTAGATTAAATATTAAGAAAAATTTTTACCCTGTGAGGCTGGTGAGGCACTGGAACACGTTGCCCAGGGAAGCTGTGGTTGCTTCATCCTTGGAAGTTTTCAAGGCCAGGTTGGACAGGGCAACCAGGTCTAGTGGAAGGTGTCCCTGCCCCATGGCAAGGAGTTGGAATGAGATAGTCTTTGAGTTCCCTTTTAACCCTAACCATTCTGTGGGTCCATGATTCTATGAATTGCTGAGCTAACTTTTCACATTCTTCTAAGTTTTCAGTAGTTCTATTAGCCTTTATTATGCTGTTGCCTTTTTAAAACAAATGAGCTGCAGCTAACATTAGTGCTTTTCAGGATTTGGACAACAGTCTGCAATATTAAATTTCCATAACACTAAAGACTAAAGAATGTTAGCACAACTTTTGTCTTCCCAGAACCTTGCTTGTGTTGCTTGGTTCTTTTGTTTGTTTCATTTTTTTGTTTTTAAATAATGAAGGTAAATCCCTCTCTACCTCTCTTTCTGTGTACTTTAAAAGCATGCTGTGAAACCACCTATCTCAGGGATATTGCCATTAGCTGAGTACAGCCTATATGCCATATTGGACACATTTGATGACAGATGTGCTGTTCTGCATTTAAAATAATGATAACAACAAAGGTGGCACAGATCTTGAGTGCCATCTTTCAATTCAAAAATAATTAGAGCATGGCATTAAGTTAAGGGTAGTTTTCCTTCTGAGGCTTGTTTTTTTAATCATTCTACATGATTCTTAATGTTGAGATATTTTGCTAATCCATGCAATGAAACAGTAAAGGAAAAAAATCACTCTTCAGGAAGGCTAAGGAAGACATGACAAACAAATACAAGCAAAGGTAGAAAAATAAAACTCAGAAAAATATGATTCCCTACTTCCCCCTCTGTTGACAATGAACAAAGTGTTAATGGATTTCATGACACAGCTAAGCAACGCTCCTTCCACGTGTGGGCCCATGTTGGCCCTTTGTACGAATTGCTATCACCCAACAGAATGCTTATATTCTGGGTTGCTGGAAGGCATATTTGCGTATTTAGGAACATGGAGATAGGCAGTTCCTACAGCTTTAATATGGCATTTTTTACATCTAAAATATGATGTCTTGTACCCTGTGACTGGCTTAAAGTGTATGTTACCAGGATTGTTGTTTTTCAATGAGTTGCAGCAATTAAGAATCTTAAGCCATTGTTAACATTTAAAACTCTCCATGTGACACAACATTGATGTGAATTTTTCATATTGCTCCGAAAGCTTTTTAGTAAGCTAAACAAATACAGACGGGAATTTCTTTTGATTAAAATACCCTAAAATTGATGTTACTAAAAGGTAACTTACTAAGATTTTACTTACTGATAAAATGTTTTGGGTAAGTTACAGCAAATAACTGGAGTAATTCCTTCCATGAGTAAAACCTGCAGGTACTGCATAAGCCAATAATACTATCTATAACATTCGACAGGCAATCATTTTTAGCCTTGGTCCCTAAGAATATATGACCATGCTGCATGTGTTTGTGAAAACATATGACTTCTCCAATATGGAGAAACATATGACTTCTCCTAATGGCCCAATGCTGACCCAGTCTTCACCAGGACTTGGAAGTAATCACTTTTCCACAAGTTATAGAGAAGCTAAGGCAAGGTGAAAGGACCCCTAAAAGCCAATTCTCCTTCCTCCTGCCCCTGAGAGAAAAGACTCAAGTCCACATCAGGCTTTCAAACAGTTCACTAGTAGTCCAGAATTCCCTACATCTTATCCTTTCTCCTTTGCAGTCAGTATTTAGAGAAGAACAAAGGAGATGGTGATCTTGTGGAAGTTGCAGGAGGCACAGATGCATAGAACTGTATGGCAGAGATTCATAAGAAATCTCTGTTTAAGGAATTGCTGGTACGGCCTTGCTCCTCTGTGGACATGCTACTACTCTCAAATATGCCTTATTTTCTGTACCTGCAGGATTTGATTTAATTTCTTCCTAGACTCTGATATGATCTATGGGCTTAACTTAGGTCAAGAGGTATAGTAAAGGTCTAATGAAAGTAGTTTATTTTCTAGCTATGCTGGTATCAAAACTGAGGGATAGAAAAAGGCAGAATATGGCCAGATTCTGGCATTCAGACAAGGAGGTCATGTCAGGCATTCCTGTTGTTCTGGTACTCCGTTCCCTGGGAAACAGAGGTGATGCTAATAGGTGGATTGGCTGGTTAGGACAGTAAAGTGGTTGAAAGGGTGAGAAAGTAAAGGAGGAAGACAAATGCAGAATTGCTAGAAAGTTTGGCACAGCTGTAACTAAACAAGTTTATGTCGATGCAAATTACTTTTCATTCCCACAGGAATAAATTATCCAAAGGAAATCTGAGTTACAGAAATGTGAGTTCAGTTGTAGAGTGGAACAGTAGCTTTTGCACTGTCCATAACTTTTTCAATTATCGTTTGCTTTAATTGAGGCATGGAACATCCAGACATTCAAAGGCAAGAGAATTAAGGGTAGGAGGCTACTGTAGTAGGTGATCTGCCAGTCCACAGCTCCCCTGTTCATACACAAAACCTCAGAAGCACCAATGTTGAGGAGCATTCTTTGTCAGTGAGAAGGGACACTTTGACTTCTTGTGCAGATATAACACAGGCTGATCTGTTGCTAGAGAGAGATCTCTCCCTGCAGGAAAAATCAGATTTTAAATGATGGGGCAGTCGTCACAAAATCCTACATAGATATGTATGCATCCCTGTTTCACAAACTTCTTTTTACCATGTACACTGAAATCTCTCATTAGTTAGGAGGATACTGGCATTTAGCCTTACCTAATTTTTTATTCACTGTGCTAAACCCTGCTACTGTTATAAATTCTATGTATATACTGCTGTTTACACAGCACGACTTCCAGAATAGAGCCAAAGCCTTGTGTATTCATATCATACACTCTGTGACTGACATACCTCTCCAAGCAGTTCACCTTTCACTGTTTCACGTAAATACAAATAGAAAAATGAATGTGTCATTGCTTATTTTGAGGAAATGGTTATCCTTGCAAATTGTGCTGTATCAATTAAGGTCGCAAAGCTATTCACGGGAACTTAAAAAGCAGCAAATGAACTAACTACATAGAGTACATTTTGGAAAATCTTAATTTTTTTTAGTTCTTTAAACTTTTTGCATAAATTATCATTTAAATGTCAAGTGAAACTAGTATTATTTATAATTAACTGATAACTGCTGCTACAGTAATTGCCCTCATGTAGCAGATGCCATACATCAGATGCGATATTCAAACCTCCCATTTTCCTAATCATCCTGAATGTCATGCTGAAGCACATGTATCAGACTTCTTCCTCTTTCAAAGAAATTAGGTTCAGCAGTGGTTTCACTATCAACATTAAATCCTCAGGTATCTCTGACTTAAACAGAATAGTGAGATGACATATAGTAATTTCTTGTTTAAGACCTTTCAGAATTTGATCCACAGTAAATTAAAATTGAGTAATCACTGTGTGAGTATGTTTAGGTTATTCTAGAATGAGTTCCAGCATCCGTTAGAACTACAGTAAACTACAAATATTCCTATTCCTAGTATTTTCTTTCTTTGGAACGGATGTCAAAGTCAACAACAAAGATACAACTAGCTTAAACAAATTGCTTCATACAAGTAAATTCTATCATAAAGTAACGGAGAGAGTAATAAGTGGACTATCTGAGAAGTATAGGTTTAGATTAACATGTTAAAAGGTCAAGAAGTTTAGGAGTCTGGGCAACCACATAATATAAACCACAGCACTTCACTATTAAATTCTGCAGTTAGATTAATTCACTGTGTATTAAGTCATAGAATCCTATAACAAAAAATAGCTAAGAATTGGTTTTAGCACATTGGATTTTAAAAATTTCCTTCTTGTTTCTTATTGAGAAATATATTAATGGAAAAATTCATTCTAGGATGGAGAATGTATAGGAACTAACCTGTAAGTAGAAGAATATGACACCTAAACTATCCCACTGTGACACCCGAAGGAACTTCTTCCATGGGAGTATATACATAAGGAAATAGGAATCTTCTTACACAGAATGGATGTTTTACATGTGTAAATATGACCTCAGACACAATTACTAAATTTGGAAATATATATCTCTCATGCAAATACTAGTTTCTGTACAGTCAGTAAGTGTATATGGAAATTTTGTTGGCACTGTGTGAGCGGACATTTTAAAACATCACTGGCTTCATACAGGTCTGATGTTGATGAAATCAGATTCAGCTATATCTTAGATAAACAAACATCTGTTGCATGACACAGTATTTTCTTTCCTGACTCTTCAGTTTTCAATGGCACAATTCATAAAGATGTTAATTTAAAAATACAGGTAAAAAAGAGTTGATTGTTTTTTTCTGGTAACTGGAAACTTACATGAAATTTTAAAATTCAAAATAATTTCCATTGTTATTATTTTATGAGCTCCATTACATAAATATTCATTGAGAAGACCATTATATAGCTACCTAATACCTATATTACAGCAACATCTAGAAATAGTCTTTAAATTTTACTCTTTAATTGTTCTGTTAAGTGAGGACATCAATTTTACTATCAATGCAGATTATGAGCCTGCTGAGTAATATATGCATTATGGATTTTTGTGGATTTTTATAGGTTATACATATGGCTATGCCTGACAGAAATATCTCTTATTTAAATACAACATATAGGTATGTGGCTTATATTAAGTCATTGGAACTGATAACCACAAACAGAGAAATTATTTTATTGAAATGAGGGAGAATTATGTATAACTCAACAGTGTGATTAACTGTTTGTTTAAAAATTTCAAAGTAAACAGAACAAAAAATTACCCAAGGTTGAAATGAAAGACAGTCCTCCATGCAATGGCTGAGATTATCCTGCACAGGTTACATCATGGGTCTCAGAGGAAGTTCTGTAGGTATTAAGAGTGTAATCACGTTTTCCTGTTTGTTCATTCTTATTAGGCTTTTTTCCTTTCCCTAGTTCATGTAGAGCACCTATATAAACACCCAAACGACACCTAAACAGCTGAAAAAATGCAAAGATGTTTGTCAACATGTAAATTTTTGTCCATCAACAGCTGCAGAATCCCATGGTCCTTCATTACTGAGAACCCTTATGGAAGTCAGCAGTAATTACCTAAGGGAGAATCATTACATGCGCAATATTTTCAAATTCAGAACTAAAAAAAAAAAAAAGTGGTTAATTCTTTGTAACTCATTTTTTCATTTCTTCTTCTGGAAAAAACTCAATAACTAACAAATCAGCTTCCAAAAATGAAGATACTTTTAGTGTTGCTTAAAAAGTAACATAATTTTCAGTGTTTCTATACACGGAATCAATATTTACAGGCTCAGCGGAGAATCCAAAGGTGCTTTTTGTGAAGGTGTAAACTACAAATATAGGTAAGTATAAATAGTCAGGTTTCTCTCACATTTAAATATAGGCAATCATATGGAATTTGAATACAAGGATCACAGTTTTTAAGTAAGACATACAGACCAATCACCTAGCACTTGTTTCCATGCTACTGAAGTTAAAGGGGTGCTGGCCTGACAGGGTCTCATGGTTCAACCAAGCCCTACAGAGCCTCTTTCTCACTTCTCCAGCAAGGAGATTATGGAGAGAACCAAAAGAGTAAAAGCTGGAAAACTAGTGGGTTGAGATACAGATGGTTTAATAAGGAGAGCAAAAGCCATCAACATAAGCAAAGCAAAACGAGGAATTCATTCACTGCTTCCCACGGGCAGGCAGTTCAGCTATCTCCAGGAGAGCAGGGCCCCATCACATGTAATGGTGACTTGGGAAGACAAGCACCATCACTTCAAATGTCCCCCCCCCTTTCCTCCTTCTTTCCCCCACTCTATGTACTGAGCATAATGTCATATGGTCTGGAATATCCCTTTGGTCAGTTGGGATCACCTGTCTGGAATGTGTCTCCTCCCAGGCTCCCACGCACTCCCAACTTCTTGCCAGCATGGCAGTACGAGAAGCAGAAAAGGCCTTGTCTCTGTGTAAGTGCTCCTCGGCACTTACAAAACATCTCTATATGCTCAGCACAAATGCAAAACATAGCCTCATATCAGCCACTGTGAAGAAAATTAAGTCTACCCCAGCTGATACCAGCACACAGCAACATAAACTTCAGCTCTCATAAAAAAGGAAAAATGCTAGTGCTGCTTAATTAATGACTATGTACTAAAAAAGGCAGTAAATACGTCAGATAAGACACTGATAAGAACAAAGTCATCTGTGAAAAATCGCGTAAGAGAAAATCACAAGCAGTTTTTCAAAGCAAATGAAATAAATATTCTTATGTGTGTTCCCACTTGCCTCCTGTGTGCTAAGATAGCATGTCACCACCCCTGTGATTGAAACTTACCTCTTTATTGTTTTGGGGTTTTTTTAAGCTACAACACACTAAAAGTTTATGGGTGGCAACCTGCAGTACCTTCCTCTGGAATGCCAGATCTATGAACTGCAGTTCCACTTTCCTGACCAGTTTCATCGGCTCTCTAGACTAGATTTTGAATTTTTAGGTTTGTCTGTAAACTAAGACATAACATTGACAACTCCAAGTTAGCACCAATCCAGGGCTGTGCAAGACCATATATTTTTGCAACTGCTTAAAAGACAAAAATAAAGGTACTGATCCATCAGCATTTTCTTAGTGAATTTCAAATTTATAAACATACTGATTCTCAAGGCAGGATCTATTAGTATAGTCTTTTATTTGTGCTTAACTCATCTCCAGCTTAAATATTTATTTGACAGGATACAAACTATGCAGGAGCAAAATGAATAGGGACAAAAGGTTATGGAAGAGTTTGGAGTTTGAGAGTGATGATTTCTCGTGTGACAAAAATGTTCTTGAAAACCAAAAATAATAACAACAGTCATTGACCAAAAATACCATTTGAAAACGGTTTAACTTTTAAAGTGAAGGCTAATATACTAAAAGTAACTTATTGCTGCTAATCTATTCAGAGATGCAATGTAAACAAAATATACAATACAAACAAAAGTTTCTAATTCTAATAAGCATGGGAGAACTGACAGCGCTGACACAAAACTAAATATGCAGACAGTGATGATGATTGTTCTATTACCTTATAATAATCTGTCTGGGAACACAGCCAGATTTATTCAATAAAAAGAAAATATAAACATGATGGAAGTAAATAATTTTAGTCACAGGAAATAAAAATATCAGTATTCAAGTTCTTGCCCAGATTCTGCCCACCTTTCCACCTCTTCAGCAATACACATGGCATGACAGCTATGCAGGCAGGAAGAAACATCTCTCATTGTAACTGTTTATTATATAGCTGTGGGAGTATAAGGGGAAGAACCGGAATAATTGGAGCATTCCAGGTTCTCCATTACAGGAAGGCTGCTTTCCTATCACTCCACCCTACAAAAGAAAGATTGAAAATTCCTCTGTTGCTATTTATTTCTGAGATAGGACAACACTTTGGAAAAGCGGAAATAAACTGTGCTCAGGTAGAGGAGAAATCCAGGTTTTTTAATAACTGAAATACTGGGTCACACTTTATGTGGCTTTTATCCTAATAAGCATTGATGTTTAAAGGCTTTCAAATGTTTTAAAAAACCTAATTAATCCTCTGACACATCTGTGAAATAGCTTCTTACTCCACTGATGGAGAAAGCGTAACCTTGTTCAAATGACTTGCCTCAGGCCATGCACATCAGCGACAAAGCCAGCCTGAAAACTTGAGTTCCTAATAATGTATTTATCTGCCTGGAATGTCTCACCACTGTCAGTGTTCTTATGGTACGTAGTATTATATTAGCCTCAAACTAGGGAACACGCAAATAGACTTTTCAGAGAATCTAGGCTGACACCATTCACACAGAAGGGATGAAGAACTAACTATCATTTATATCAGGGATTTCAGAAAAAGACACATTTGCAAATGTTATAGGTAAATAAACCAAATCAAAATATAGCAGCAATTTTTATTATAAGATTTCTATAAAGTGCAAATAAGCAAATCAGCGCGCTGGGTGGCCGGAGGAGACCCTAGCTCCATCAATGGCCCGCAAGTGCAATAGAGACAAACAGTAACTTTTATACTTTTTTCAACTCCCCTCCCATAGTCACTTGTTAGCTCTTCATTGGGCTTGAGTTCGCGGGCTTCGTTCTGGTTGGTTCTGTTGTAGGCCTATTCCAATTGCCAGGTACTTTCCATTAGCTCAAATGTCCTTGGAGTTGGGTATGGGAATGGTCCCCAGATGTTCTCTTTGGCTCTTCTTTATCATCTTTGTCCTTGACTCCCTGATCCTTGTTCTCTTCTTCTTTTTCTAATGAGTACATTTAGACAATATTTTTAGAAAAACAGGATATAGTATATGTGCTCAGTAAAGCAGAATACTTTATCTTGCCAGCTAGGGAACTGCCAGCTGCAGGACAGTCAACTTATAATAGTAACACGGCAGTTACCTATTCCGCAGCTCACAATTCCCCAGTCCCAACAAAGCATTAGCTATAATATTCGGAAAGCACAATATATATACTTTGATGAGTAAATTATTTTACCATTTCTTATTTATTACACAAATGTCCAAGAAGCATCAAGAAAAACATCGTTATGCTTGCTCCTTTGTCCAAATACACTTATGTAAATAAGTCCCACAAAGGCTGTAGTTTTGGATAGTCCTGAGAGGAGCAGGCAGTTGGACTAGATCCTTATCGATCCCTTCCAACCCTAGATATTCTATGATTCTAAAAAGGGAGTCAACTTTCAAGACTTAAGAGGTGACGCAGGGTGATGTTTACAACCTGCAGCGCCAAGCGACTCAGGATGGCAACTTTGCCTGAAAAGTGAACAGAAATGGTGTGTCAGGGGCAGAAAGGCAACAGCTTGGCTGATCTTACTAAGAGCTCTCTTTCTGTGGAATCCTTGCGAAATTTAAAATTGTTCTCCCCAAAATAAACCTCCTGAAGAAGTGCTGAAGCCAAATCACCCCCTCCTGTGTGAAATTCTTAGCACAGCTGTATTTCTAGTCTGCACGTCCTAATCCACACACTGCTGCCCTGAAAGGCACTTAGAAAAGCTTGCCTCATAAAGGGAATCTTATAAATATTTACACTGCACTTCTATATTTAGGCATATTGCTACTACAACAGTGACAAGGCTGTGTTAAAATTATTTTGTTTAGAAATCTGTAAGGGAAAGCAAAAAGCAGTAAAGAGGAACCCATAGAGAGAGCAGGCTACAACATTCTTTGAAATTACAATTTCTTTAAACAGAAAAGCAGCAGCAAATGGATGTGTTTTGATTCCATAAACTTGGGGCTAGAGCCAACTTCTCCTTTCACTGGCCCTGGGCACAACCCCAGCATAATTCCACAGATCTCAGTAGTGTAACTGGAAGCGGAGCTTGCCTTTAGAAGGCAAGATACAAAAAAATTTCAGCAGATAAAAAGAGGTTGGCTGGAGAGCTGTGAAAGTGGGAGCAGTAGTTTGTTTTAGTGGCCTCAGGAAAAATTCACTTAATGCTTTTGGGTAATGCAAAGCTTTGAAAACCTGAATGTTTAGATGCCTTCTGAGAACTCTAGAGACATGCAAGTGTCAACATGCTGCTATTTGTCAGTTCTTTTAACACTGGGAAAAAAATAAAATCAAAATATATATACATATTGTATTACCTGGTAATGGCAATCACATGATGTCTTCTTGACCCAAGAGGTACTTAGATACGAAATGAAGCTGATATATAAACCCACTTAAGGGAGAAAAATTACTGATGATGAAGATACATCTGAGGGAAGGGAGTGTGTAGTGAGAGCTTGCAGGCTTCAGTAACATGAAAAAAATTACAATTTCAGGAAAGTGCAGAGTAAGTACCATTTAATAGCAATGGAGTCACAGCTCTTACAAGGTAAACAGCTTGTGGACTTCAGGACAGATATTTTTTTTTTTCACTCTTACTGTTAGAATAGTATAATAGAATCAATTAAGGTGGAAAGTACCACCAAGACCATGGGAGTCCAACCATTAACCTAACACCGACAGGTCCGGTATTAAAAGACGTCCCCAGGCACCACATTGACACGGTTTTTGAACACTTCTAAGGATGGTGACACCATCATTACCCTGGGCAGCCTGTTCCAGTGCTTGACCATGCTTTCAATGATGAAATTTTTCCTAATAGCCTGCCTGATCCTCCCCTGGTGCAAGCAGAGGCCGTTCCCTCTTGTCTTATCGACACCTGAACGGAGGCTGTGGTGAGGTGGGGGCCGGTCTCTCCTGCCGTGAGGGGACCAGAGGAAATGGCCTCAAACTGAAACAAGGTAGATTAAGATTATTAAGATTAAATATTAATTTTTTTCTGTTAGTGAGGTCAGGCATTGGAATAGGTTGCCCAGGTGGAGTCACTGGAGTCCTGGAGGTGTTCAGGAGTCTGGATCTGGCGCTGGGTGATGTGGTTCAGTGGTTTAGGGGTTGCACTAGCAGTGCTGGGCTGACGCTAGGCGTGATGATCTCAAAGGTCTCTTCCAGCCTTGATTATTCTGCGATCCTTTTTAAGACCCCGAGCAGCTTGGCCCCCACACGTAAGCAGCTGCTGCGCTGGTGAATCTCTCCACAGACCCGTGCGTTCCCGCCCCTCAGCGGCGAGTGGCTCCCTTTGTTACCGGACGGCCCCGCGGCTCCCTCCGCTCCAGCTCCCGATCCCTCACGGCCCCGCCGGGACCGCAGCCCCCGCGCAAGCGCGGAGGGGCCGCGCAGGCGCGCAGCTCCGGGGCGCGCGGGCGGCGCTTCCCCGGGGCGGGCGCGGGCCGAGGCACCGCGCGGGGCGCTCGGAGCGGCCCAGCCCCCGCCCAGCCGGGCATTGTTCCCGGCCCGACTCCGCCGGGAAGTTTCGGCCGCGTCCCGGCTCCGCTCCCCGCCGGGGCGGGGCGCGGGGCGGGGGCGGGGGGCCGGGGCCCCTTTGTCGCCTCCTCCCCGGCGTGCGGCGGCCGGCGCGGGGGGCGAGGCTCACCATGATGGCGGCCGAGGCCGCGGGGGAGGAAGGCGGCTCTGGCGCTTCGGCCGGGACGGCGGTGGCCGGGGCGCCCGGGGAGCCGGGGCAGTGCCTCGCTGCGTGCCGGGGCAAGGCGCCGGGGCCGCAGGGCCCGTTCCCGGCTGGCGGCGGCCCCCCGGGCGGGCCGGCTTTGTGCTCCGTGCTGGGGCTGCTGGAGCTGGGCGCGGGGCCTGCCCCTACGGCCGCCGATCCCGGCACCGCCGGCTTCCCTCCACTGCCGCCGCCGCCGCCCCCCTTGGCCGGGGGGCTGGGGACAGTGGACGAAGGGGACTCGCTGGACGGGCCGGAGTACGAGGAGGAGGAGGTGGCCATCCCACTCAACGCGCCCCCCACCAATCAGTGAGTACCCGCCGGGCCTGGGGAGCGGGGGCCGCGCCGGGGAAAGTGTGTCAGACGGCTGGAAGTCCCACAGAAGTTCTGCGTCCCACCCCCCTCGCCTTCCCTCCCTCCCTCTCTCGGTTCCGCTTCAGCAGGAAGGCTGGTGCACCGGGACGCTGCCCGGGGAGCCCCAGCCCGGGCGAGGGGACACCCGCTGTCCGCAACCCGGGGGGTGAACGGCGGCAGGAGAGGTCGGATTCCTTCCCCTTCACCGAGAGTTGATGTTCCAGTGGTGATTGGGATCAGCTCCTAGGAAAAAGGGCGCTCGAGTTAGTTTTTTGCAAGTTTTCATTGCGATAATGCAGGCTGCCAGGAAGAGTGAGTTATTCCGGTTGTGGATTAAGCTACCTATCGGGGAAACTTTTCCAATCTCTGGTAGCGCCTTCTCCCTAGAGCCATAAACTTCATTTTTTTTAATAAAAGGAAGAAAAGCTAAACATGGCATAGAATACTTAATATATCATGTAATCATGTTGTATTGCATTGCCTTCTACTCAAAAAAGTAACGCTTTTCTTTTCCATTTCATATACGCACACAGCCAAAGTAATGTGCACGTTTGGTCTTTTTAACAGTTCAGGCAGTCTGGGACAGTGGATTTAAAATGGATTAAATCCAGTTCCGTGTTTTAAAGTGTTGACAGGGGATATTTTTATAAAAGGTGTCTAACTGTCTTGCTGCTCAACTAATTTAAAATAAAGTTGTTTGCAAGTAGGTGATGTTTGGCGAGAGGAGACAATTGGAATAAATTGTAAACCTATAGTTAGGTTTTCTTGTATTTATCCATACATTAGGTTAATCAGGATTCCTGCAGTTCTGGTAATAGAAGGGATCTTGCAGTAGAGGCAGACTATTTCTTTGTTTATATTGTGTGAAATATAAGATCAGATAATGTTATGTAGAGACCATGTAATTAGTAAGTACTCTAAAAGCAGTCTTTGGGTTTCACTATAGAAAATCTGCACGTTTACACAAAGTACTTGTAGGGCTTGTATCAGAACAAAAAATAACTGTTTTCTCCGATATTCTTACCATATTCTCCCCAGAATAAAATTGCTTCAAAGGCTTACGTTCTTTCATCAGTGTCTAAATATGTTGTTCCTGAAGCTATGGCAAGTATACTGGATAATGTAGGGAGTTAAGATACAGTTATCTTTATATATATATATATATATATGTCAAAAAGTTAATTTAAAATCCATCTGAATTTTGGGGTCTTTCTTAAGTTCTCTCATAACTCCACTGTCAGACATATCTTCTGCATTGTCACATACTTTCACAATTTCAGGAGCTAGTGTCTTTGTATGTAGAACATAAACTGTAACACTGTAATATTTTTTTTTTTAATTAATCTCTCTAACCTTGATAGGCTTTCTGGCAGTCCATTATTCTTTTAATTCCTGGACTTGTGGAAGTTTGTAAATATTAAGGCCTTGCTTTGTGAAGACAGTCTTTGAATAGTCTTAAACTTGTAGAATTCCTTAGTGAGCTAGAAATAGGACTAGGCAGATTTGACAGAAATGTGGGAAATAGAAGCATGTAAAAAGCAAATGCTTTTCAGTCTTGTGTACCAAGCTGGTGAAGTACAGGATTCTGCTTTTCTGGTTTTCTCTCTGAAAGTTCAGACTGCTTTTGTCAGACCTGGCTAAGTTCCTCAGCGAACTGAGGAAAAAGCCAAAAAGCAAGGAAAGCAGGGTAATTATTTATGAGCAATCACTTGTTTGATGCTAAATAATTGTTACCACACTGACAATTTTGAATGGGTTTTGCAGTTAGAATATTGTCTTATAAGTCATATGCAAGCATGATGGTTTAACTTTCACAAAAGAGGATGTCAGGTTTCTGACAAGAAGGACAGGCTAGGGGAACACTGCAGCCCCGATTTTGTCTTGGCTCAGAAGGCTACTTACCTTATTTAAAGGGGCATCGATGTTTATAGAGCACCAGTACTTAGCTCTGTAGCTCTAAATGTTTTTCTCTTGAACATTCTGAAGTACAGAAACAGACAAGAAGTAAAATACACTTAAAAATTGTTTCAGAAGTTTGTGCCTCCAAATATTTAGCCTTCTCCTTTTTAGTTTTTATCCTTGATGTGTGACTTTTCCATAAAAAAATTAAATTGACTGATTATTTAGAAGCTTTTTTCCCTTTCATTCATCTCTTATTTATTCTATGCAGTGTCAGTTTTTACCGTTCTCAGTTAAGTCATACAACTGGCATATGTCAATAGTAAATTCTGTCCTTTCAGTCCTGCTTTTTTATTTTGGAAGTGCCATTTCTTTGTAGTTATACCATCTGCTTCTGTGGAGTTGAACTCTTGATTTATTACCAAAGCCACAGATCAATATTATCCATCATTGCATACAAGGAAATCTCCAATGTAAGTCTTTAAGAATGGAAATTGATCTTGAAATTTAAACTTGTGTTCAATTTCTCCAGTTGGATGTGATTGCAAACTGCTGTTCCATTTGTTTAAATATGACTGCCAGCTCCACCCTTTCCCACTTCCTCCTAATTCATTCAGTTTTTATAGGAGAAATGCAGGGTGGCTTGTGGATAATTCCATGATTCTGTCACGTGGTTTTGTCTTAGTTGCTTATAATGTGTTATGGGTACATCAGAAAATTAAGAATGCTCTTCACTCCTGGCCTTGCTCTGTGTGATACAAAATTACTGTTCTCTGTAGGAATGAAAAGGTGTTAATTCTTTTATAATTGTGACGACTCACTAGGCTTCTTTTCCTTCCCATAGACGTGCATCATGTTTCAGGATTTGCTGAATGATTGGTTACTGACTGCAGGGAGAACTATCTGGTAAATGTTGCTGCTGGTTTTTTCAGGTTCATACTACAATTTTAGATTAGACTTTTAAGTTTAAATAAAAATAATTAAAGCATTCTTCACAAACTTAGACACAGCTTTATCACTTCTTCTTCTCCTAGCTTGTTTTACAATTTAAAAAAAAAAACCAAAGCAAACAAAAATGCCTAAACACAAAACAAAATATGAGTTCCCAGTCTCCAAGTTCTAGGCCATAAAGATGTTATAGACAAATGCTTTTTTAAACATGAAAAAGCTTTTAAATACTGTAAAGTTGACATTCTGTCTTTCACTATAAGTAACGTGAAGAGATGGGAAGCGAAGCAGATGCAAGTTCTACACTTCCCATCAGGATGCTGTAAATACAGTTTGTTGTGGGAGGTCAGGATATGTCCATCTTTGCTAGCAAGCACCTAATGTGCTTAATTTCCTCTTGTGTTTTTCATGTACCTAAGGAACATGTTAGTGTTTTCTTTAATTTTGGAGCAGTGGGAGAATGTGTTACATATGTTAGCATGTAACACAACCTCTTTATGCATGAACTCAAAATCTCCCAGTAGGGTTGATTTTTTTTTTTTTTTTTAAATCTTTGATCTGGAGTGAAACTGGCTTAACTGTCTGTTCACTGTGTGCGTGTTTTCATATTTTTCTGGAGCACAGCAGTGGTGTGTTTATATTGCAGCTTAATGGTAGGTGGGAGGCACAGGATGCTAGGAAATAAAATGAGCAACTTTGTGCTTGTTTAAGTCCCCTGCCTTCTATCCCATTTGCAAAGCTCAATGACAGAGGCTGAACTAGTGTAAGGAAATGCCTTCAGATTTAGTGAATGAATGCTGGTTCAGTTATTTATATATTTGATTTAAAATCTTAGTTGACAATATTGATTTAGATCCTGGTGTAGCACAGTTCCAGTATTCTAGGAAAAATGACATTTTCATGTGATGTTTTTAAGCAGTGGTTATCAGTTTGAAATGGAAATCAATTGAACTGTGAAAGTGGTCAATCACACAAAATAAAATAGGCTGTCTAAATAACGCCTGGTTAAAACAAATCTTGCCCAAAGCAGATGTACTCTTACAATCACTCTTGGTGCCTGTTGAGGCAACATAATGAGAAAAAGAGCTGAAGACAGAGGTGGGTAGAGAAATATAAATAAGCATTGATTGCATGAAAGTAGAACGTTTTTCCACCTGAACACGGAGTGAAGTTCTAGTATCTTCACATGAGAGTTGGAAGTGTCAAGTTCAGAGTTCTGCACCATTTGTTTGTTTCAGAAGATCATGAAAAGAAATTTTGTTCCGAATAATGGTGAAAGGCCCTTTTACAGACTGATGGATGAATCTGTTGCACTGGAAACTGAGGGGAAATAATGTTGGCATGTTCAGTTAGGTACTGTATTAAAAAAAAATGAAATGTGATATAAATTGATTTTGGCGTAAGAGGTTTCTTCTCTTTTTAGCACTTAATGTAGTTAGCAGTGAATATTTTCCTTTTTGGGTAATGAGTTTCTTTATTAATTCCTGTTCTCTATGGCAGGGAAACACCTTATTTTTCTCAGGTTGGTGGATAATGTACTGTTGGGGCTACTTACAGAACAGACCTGAATATAAATCTGTTTTTAGTTCTGGCTGAATGTGTGGTATTAGAAGTGCGATCTTCAATGAGTGGTTAAACACAGTGGGGCAGCATCGTACCTAACCCCATACAGGAAGTGAAGCTGTAAGTAAGCCGAGCGTGTTGGTTACATAGGTAAATGAAAGCTTCAGATAAAGAAAACCAGAAGAGGGACAACATTTGAAGCTAGAAAAAGTTTGAGGAGGATTTTTCAGTAGTTTAGTCTGTATTTCTAGTTAACATCAGATGATGTCATTTTGTTTAAACAGTGACGAGAGTCTCTTGACCTGCTCTTTATTTATGTTTTATTTTGTGTCATAGAGTGACTCCCAGAATATCAGTGTGGGACTTCCACACTTCATCAATTGGCCTGCCCTACTGAGAAGCGTAATATCATGCTGTATTTCTTGATCTTTTTTTTCTAAATGTTTTATGGCTGTGGAAGAAGGAGGAACACAAATTTTACAGTGGGGTAGTGGGTCTCTTCAGCATAGGACTCCATTTTCTTACATACCTATCTTTCTCCCTTAACAAAACCAAAAAAAAGTCTTGGTATTTGTCTTGCTGGTAGACACAATAGGAGAGAGAAGAGATCTTGATTTAACATGATCTTTGTGCTGCACTGAAGTATTGCAGTATGGGTTCCTCAGTGTCCCTCCAGAGTACTGTCAGTACAAGTAAAATGTTATCAATGCTTGACAAGGTGTAGATACTTGACTAGCTTTATACAATTTTATATACTGTATAAAGACTGAAGGTAGTCTTTAACAGTTTTTGTTTTTAAGTAAAATACCTGCTTTATCCCTCTGGATAGTGATAGAGCAGAAAAAAGTTTCTGTTATTACTTGAGTCTGTGTATAAATTTTGGTTTGTGCTGAGAGGATTTATGAGGGGAAAATTGTGCTTAACCAACCTAAGAGCCTTCTGTAATGAGGTTATTGGCTTGGGAGAAAGGGAGAGAGTTTAGCTTAACTTTAGTAAGGCTTTTGACACCTTCTTCCATAGCCTCCTCACAGACAAGCCCACAGTGTACAGGTTAGGTAAAAGGACAGGCATCTCACTGAAAACTTGTAGAATGACTGGGAACAGAGGGTGGTGATTAGCAGCACAAAGTCCAGGTGGAGGCAAGTCACTGGTGATATTCCCCAGGGTGCATCCAAGGGCCAATACTATATAACGTTTTGATTAATGAACTGGATGCTGAGACAGACTGCGTGCACCCTTAGCAAGTTCACAGACAATGCAAAACAGAAAGGAATAGCAGCTGCATCAGGTGGATGTGCTGACATCCAGAATGATGTGAACAGGCTGGAGAACTGAGCTGCAAGGGATCTTGTGAAGTTAAACAAAGGAACTGCAAAGCTCTGGCAGTGGGGAGTAGTAACTCCAAGCACCTGGTGGGGCAGAGCATTTGGAAAGCAGCTCTGCAGAAAAGGATGTGGGCATCAGGACCTGAGCAGAGCCACCAGCGTGCCTGCATGGCGAAGAAGGCTGATGTTGTCTTGGGCTGCATTGGGAAGAGCATTGTCAGCAGCTTGAGGGGGATGATCCTTTCCCTCTGTAATGGTGAGACACATCTAGGCTGCTGTGTCTGGTGCTGGGCTCATCAGTACAAGAGAGACTGTTTCCCTACTGGAAACAGTCCATCAAGGTGATGAAGGAGCTGAATCATCTGTCAGATTAAGAGAGGCCAAGAGAGCTGGGACTGTTCTGGAGGAGTCTTGAGTGGGTCTTAAACATGAGTATAAAGATCTGATGGGATGGGATGAGATGAGAGAGCCAGACTAACCTCAGTGATTTCTGTGGCAGGTCAAGAGGCAATGGAGACAAATTAAAAAACTTGAATTTCCATCTAAATACAAAAGAATTATTTTTTTTTTAATGGTGGAGGTTGTCAAACAGTGATAGAAATTGCTGAGAGTGGTCATGGAGTCTCTGTAGTTGGAAGATGTTCATAACCCATAACCCTGAGCAACTGGATGTAGCTGATCCTACCTGTAAAGGGGGGGGGGGCAAGGTTGAACTGGATGATCTCCAGTGGTTACCTGTGGTGATTCTATCTAGATGTATAAAAATACTGTTTATAGTTGAGGATCCATGTTACAGACCTATTTGATGAAAATCATTCCTTGAAGTACTCAGGAATAAAGTCAGGACAGTAGCTAAGAGGGAAGATTTGTAATGGAAGTACAAGGAATATTTAGGTTGGCAAAAAGAGTATTTCATTACTTTCTATATAGGCATATGTCTTAATTTCTGCTGTAAAAGCACAAGAACTTGCCTTTAAAAAAGGGTCTTTCTAAGCTACCTAACAGTGCTATTTAAATATTGATTAAATTGTTTCAGTTACCTACCATTTCCTTCTAAGGTATATTTTGATTACAATTGGCTAGCATGTAGAAATTAATGTATACAAATGAATGTTGCTAGATTAACTTTAAAGCTCCAGTTGTATTTTAGGAATGGAGTATTGAGGTCTCCAGGACACTTAGTGTATCCAGTGGGTGTTATGGTAAGTTAGCAGTCTGATTCTTATGGTGATCAGACCCTAAAAAATTCATTTTCATGTTCAAATTTCGGTATTTTCAACCGCTTCTCAGGCCACCTTCACACCAAATCAGTTAGTTTTGTTAGTGTTTTGTTTTTTTTCCAAACTGAAATAGCAATAGTTGTTCATCCTTAAGTGGTAATTGTTTGGGTTTTTTGTGAGTATAAAGTTTCATCAGGGTTGGAATATATAGAACCATAGAACCAAAAAATGGCCCAGATTAGGAGGGACCTTGGAAGATCCTGTATCCCAACCTTTTGTGGGAAAGGGAGTCTCATCTCATCTCGTCTCATGGCTGGGCTTCGCGAACGAAGATTTGGGGAGGGCTCTACCCACGTTTGTTGCAAGTGCGTTGGTGGCTGAAAAGGCCAATATGAGACAGGCATGTCTGGTTGCAAAAGGCACAACAGAAAGACTCCTTAGATGGTATATTCTGTGAGGCACAATTCTTTCTGCGTTGCCTTTTCTCCTCAAGGGTGATCCTGCGTGCTTTCTCAAAGGCATCAGCAGCGTTATAGATGGTGTGTCTCCAGACCTCCCGACTGGAGGCCAGAGTAGACCAGTTATGTTGATCAATATGGCCAAGGCTGAGATGTTGTTTCAGGGAGTCCTTGTATGGGAAAGGGAGTATAACTGAGATTATCTATCATCCTGTCCAGTCACATCTTGAAAACCTCCAGTGAGGTTTTTCTTCCTCCTGAGGGAGTTTAAATGAATAACTTTAACTACTGGAACACTGTGATGAGATGCCCCTGAGCCTTCTCTTGTTCAGCGAGAAGGGGCCAAGCTCATTCTTTTGTCACAGGGCAGGTTTTCCAGCCCTTTGTTCATCTTTTTGGGCCCTCCTTTGGGCCCTCTCCAGTCTGTTCACATCTTTCTTGACTTGTGTGGAGCAGAACTGGACACAGTCCTCCAGTGGCAGCCTCACAGCTGGGTGGAGTGGGATGATCACCATCTAGATTTAGCCAACCTTTAATGATCAGTTCAGGAATCATATGGTAATTATGTGTAGATTTGTGTAAGATGTTTCTATGAAATTTTGTTCTCCTTCTTTATTGTTACTATTTTTAGCCCACCTCTTGCTTTCCATAAAATTATGCATATGTATGTAAATATTCAGCCATGTGTAGCACATGCACAATAGGATATTCTGTCTATGGCTGATTAGGTTTTCTATGGTTATTTTATAGATAAATTGCATCATTTTTTATATGTAAAATTTAAGAGTAACCATAAATCAATCAATTTCTTCTCAATATTGCCATCTTAGAGTTAGCACCAGAGATGTTACAAGATTCAAGCTTGGATACTTGCATAATTAAAAGGGGTGATAGAGAAGTGTCTTTATTCCTCTAGAAGCAAAATACTACCAAGCTTCTGTAGTAATCATCTCAATTATTCAAATCTAGAAGCAGGGTTTTTTTCCTCTTTATAGTTGTATGCACACAATTTTATGTCATGTCATTAGATTTGTTGTGTATGGGTTGTACTCTCTACAAATTGTCAGGGTTTTCTCATTATAGAAGCAGTTATCTATCTGTGGGCGTGACACATCTCTCTAGAGAGGCAATCCGTCTTGCAGGAGGAGGTGAGAGTGAAACACAAAACCAAAACCTGTGCTTTGTTAGTGAGAGTGAGGTGGAAGGAGGAGAGGAAGGTGAAGGAGCCTGTGGTAGATTTAATGAGGGTAATGGCTGACAAGCTGAAGAACATCTTAGAATTTCCTTAATTATTGTAAAAAAGTATCTGCTTATTTGTGTAGTACTATTAACATTATTTCTGTAGTAGTTACTCCCAGTTCAAACAGAAAAAGGTGCATTTTTGACCTGAGGGCCCAGTTAACATAGCATGTAAAAATGGGAATTTTCTAGCTAAAACCTTTAATGAATTCCAGAATTCATTTCCTAATCTGATCCTTCAGTAGGAAAAAAGCAAGCTGTTTCAAGAGCTATTTTTCATCAGTTTTAGCTGTATTTCACTTGCTTATTGGTGGCTCTTGCAAAAAAATGAGATAGGCAGTCAGTCTTTTCAGTGCTGGATATTATGCTGTTGTCACATCTATCTCTTAAAGTTATAGCATTGTTTGCTACAGCAATTGAAACTTTTAGAACCTTTCTGCCCTTTGTGAAGTTATTTAAATGTATTCTTCTTCTACTGTATGCTTATCTTGCTCTTTCATCTTTGTGTATTCTCTTTGTTAAGACATACTGAGGTTTTTGTTTGATCTGTTTTGTTCATCTCAGAGTTCCTTTATCTTAGAGGTGCATCCATTTTAGCATATTTGCAGATCTTTTTCTGGTAGCAAGTTTTTTGTGATGTGGAGAGCTGCAAAGATTTGGTCAAAAATTGGTAACTACTGAACAGTAACTAACAAGACAGGAAGAGGAGGTGAATTTAGTAAAGTCTGACTGAAATTTAGTTTAAGCTCTACAAATTATGTGCATAAAGGCAGTAATCAGCCTTACAAATCTGATGGAGATGGGGGATAAAGTGCTAAAAGGCAGAGTCTGGATACAAATGGTAAAGCTAAGAATGCGTTTTAGGCTGAGAGAAGCTGTAAGACTGAAATGAAACTTGAACAGTGAATAGGAGCATTGAATCTTCAGATGGAAGGCTTGAGGGGAGCATGGTTGATGTTAACAGAATAAGAAGACATTCAAGACGTTTTGTTGTGTAATTTTCTCCTTTGTCTTCATGAAATTGTACTTGAGACTTCTACGTGCCTTTTGAAATTGAGGATTTTCACCAGTTCTAGGTAATCTTTGCTGTTTTGCTTCTAATTGGAACAGAGCTCATGGTCTCAGGAGGTGGTAACAAGAATCTGTAATGTGTGAAAGGCGCTAAGGCAGTGTCTGAATTGCTAAAAGGGGGGCTCTGACGTGACTCCTTCAAGTTCTCTGTTGTTTTTAATGGGTTTTCTGGAAGCAGCAAGTTATGGCTGAGAAGAGCTGTGAGTGAAGTGGATATGACATTTAATGACTTTTTTTTCTGTGCACCATAGCTTTTTCTATATGGAAATAGAGAGGTCTGCAGCTGTTATCAACGTCTGTATTTGTTCTAAAATGCTGAAATTCACTTTTTCTCCCCTTCTGCAATTTATCTTTTATTGTCTCGTCACTAACCTACTGTGTTCCCAAGTAAAAATTGCAGTGTACTGTAAGAGCAGAATTCTTTAGTGGAACAGCAAAGCTTCATACTTGTGTTTCCCACATGTAAAAAGGAAATATGTAAATAAAAGGACTTGCTTGTACAGTGTGACATGCTTCCACGCACAATAGCAACTGACTCCTTCCACATGGTAAATTTACCATCTGCTACCTCTTTGTGAGCAGCCTGTGCCTTGCATGGGCCTTGTGTGTCCATGTTGGGGCCAGAAGCCCTGTTGCTGTGGGCTTGCTAAAGGGATGCAGTGTAGCTGCAGTCCTGCTCACAGCAGAGAGTGCTGGCTGGCCTGATCAGACTGGTGTGGCTGGGTGTGTGGTACCCAGCATCTTCCTTGGAGCATACGAAAATTTAAGGATCTCTTGTTTGCATGCAGACCAAAGGTAACAGCTCTGACTGCAGTGCAGCTCATTCCATGAGGTTTATGATTTGGCATATGGCTGTCAACCACTGGATGTAGCTGTGACTGTAGTGTAGGGACCATTCTCTTGCACAGCTCTGTATTTCTTGGGTTGATGCATAAGCTGTTTGTGATATTATTGTTTCTGCGTTCTGTCTGCTTGCTGTCATTAAGATCCTGATATATAGGGTTGGGGTTTTTAACATGCTGCTTTTGATTTAAACTGGCAGATGGAAGTATTTTCATGCACAGTTTTTGACTGGTTTGTGAAACATGGAAGCCTATTATTAGTATTCTCTTAGAAGCAAAATAAAACACAATTATACAAGTTTATTAAAGCAGATAGTTAAACAGGTGGTCAGAGAAACAACCACCGGAATTGTGATCTGTAGTTGGTAGGACATTTTATAGTTGAATCATTTCATAACATTCTCTTACAAGGCTACTTAAGTTTTCTCTTTCAGTGCTTGTTGTAAAAGCAACTGTATTGTTAGAGCACTAGCTGTGATTTAGAATGTCATTGAATTGTTTGCTTAAAACACACTGAAAATAGTGGATTGTCAGCATGTAAGAAGTTGCAAAGTTAATGTTAGAAATACACAGGTGTTCCTAGATAGGACTAGGCAGGCAAGCAGAGGCAACTAGAAATTATGGGGATCTTGTCTTTTGCAATGAGGGAGGATATACATCTAAGTGGTAGCGAATTATTGTTTTGAGTGCAGGCATTTGATAAGTCATAGCCACGTGGCAACTTCATGTTTGAAGAGCAAGGCAAGTTTTTTAAGTGATACCTTCCAATCCAAATCGTAATTCCTTTCATGAGACTTATAGTGCACTGTACATAGCACTTCCTTTTGCATCTGTTAAGAACCTGTATGGTTAAGCATTGCTTCTGACTGTGAAAACATTAAACTTGAAGCTGTTTTGGTTGAAAAATACTGAAGTTGTTGGTCTTGACTTACAAAACTCAGAGGGAGAGGTGGTTTATTTTAGTGTATTTTTGCAGAAATAATGAGCTCAAGCTTCACTAATATACTTGATTGAAGGTTAAAACCAAAGAATCTGGGACTTCATTTCAGAAATTATGGTAGTGTGGTCGTATCCTTCATAGTGTTTGCAGTCTGTTCTCTGATGAAATTACGAATATGGCAGGTTCTGTAATTTACTCATTTCTGTTGTACTTTCTTTGGCACTGACCGTTGAATGGATCTTTCTGTGTAACTGACAATACAGCGTAAGTGTTCTTAACATTTTTCATCAGTGCTCGGTACATTCATCAGTATTCACAGAAAAATTGATCTATGGGTGTATTTCAAAGCAAAAAAAAAACCCCACAGCAGTTTAACAGAAGTATTAAGAAAATATATGATGCAACTCCTTAGCTGAGCACTTAATATCCTTAAATCAAATCAAATACTTCAGTTTTGTAAAACAGTCTTTACTGCTTGCATCATTACCTTCAAGAACTTTGATATCAAATTTGCAGAGTGCATCTTTCTATAACACTGAAAACAGGCAATAAGTAGATGAATTATAAGATGTGCACTTCTGACTATGAAGTCTTTCAACACTCTTAGATTGTATATTGCTTGAATAAACTGGTTTTGTCTAGTGATAAAATTCTGCTCTCTGGAAAAATGTAGTTATTTCTTGACAAGCATTTTGCATACTCTATTGGTATCATACATACTTGCACTTGAGTGTGTATCCTGTTCTTTAAAGATGTGTGCTATCTACAGAGGCTTCCTGAGGATGATGTCACTTGAACTGTTCTCTGTTATCATTGCTCAACACTGACTGCTTTGCTGCAATTTGTATTAAATTTAGGGTTAATATTTATCTCTGTGAGTAGTGCTACATGGAGTAATTCGTGCATTACACTAATGCATAGTGAGCTGTAAAATACGGTGTTTTTTCCATCAGAAGTTAATATTTCAAATACCAACTCAGTGACACTGATTTTAGTTGCACTCAGAAGTTAACTCGATATTTTTATTTCAGAAAACAAACTTTTCCTTAAATGGGGCAGCAAGTAATTTTTAACCTTGCTTTACCAGTAATAAATGTTTTCTGGTAGGGTTGATGTAAGATGGTTGAATGGGACAGAGTGCCTGTTCAGTGTTAGAGAAAGTGACCTCCCATATGTGGGCTATACCAATATATATATATTGCTGTCACCAGCAAGGAGGGTGTTCTCCTTGTTCAAAGCTTCTGGACTGAAAATTGGAGCACCCAAGTTTGTGCTGTCGTTGTTAGAAATCCCTGTCCCTTTCAGAAAAGTTGATTTTTTTTTTTGCATATGATCCTGCCTTTTTTTTTCTCAGTAAATTTTTTATTGGTAATTTCTGTTCTTACTAAGACTTCCACCTTCCTCATTTTGAAATTGTGCCTTTTTTTTTTAGTTTGGCACTGTAATACATGTGTTTCTCAAAAGAATTAACATTATTTTTCTGATGTGGGTGATAAATAGGAAGAAATAAAAGCACAGTTAAACCTATTGTTAGTTTAAAATAGACTTTATGGAATGTTGGTTTCCTTGAATTTCTTGATCAGGAAAGCTTCTTGTATCTCTAGGCAGTTTCATACTTCATGAAAGTCAGGCTATCCAGGAAAGCAGAGCCCAGTGGTGACATGTGCTGGGAACAAACTCACTCGAGTTTCACCTATGCTGTGCACACTGACAAGCAGAGTATTTTATCCTAGGTACTTCAAAATTGACAGTTTTGATTTTGTTTCATTTCCTAAAGGACCCTTCTGGGAGGGGAAGTATGATCCACTTTTTTGTGGACCATCTTTGAATGACAGGTTTCTGTTCACAAGGCTGCTGTGCCCTGGAATGGGATGACACAGGATCTCGGTAATGTAACTTGGCCTGCAGCGGTCTTAAGTGCTGTGTGTTGCACATACACAACAGTGCTCTTTCTGGTTGAACTTGTTTTGATCAGGATGAGGAAGAGAGGCAAATGAGACCTCTATTAGCAAGCACATGGCTTTGCCAGGGTAAACAGTATCTGTGCTGGTGCTGCTTCTACTGGTAAAACGATTTTTACTAGTTTAGTCTATCTGATTTTTCTTTTGACAAAAGCTCTCAAAGCTTTGGCTTCCATTTTGTAGAAAAAAATGCATCTGGTCAGATTTTATCAACAGTTTAGCTATTTAGATTTTTTTTTGGAACTGCAATCCGTGACATATTTGGTATTCTTGCATATATTAGTTCAAAAGGTCATTTACATATCTGTTCCAAATTGCATTTTTGTGACTCTTGCAAGACATGTGCGAAGTGTTAGAACTAAAAGGCACGTGATCTGAAATAGTGAAGTATTTAAATTGTCTAAAACAGTGGCTGTTTGGAAGGTGATGTTTTCTTGAATGTAAAAATTAAAGTTTGAATTAAGCAGAGTTAGTTGGTGGAGCTAATGAATTATTACAGTATATAACTCTGGAACATGCTGTGGCTTTGTGAAGGTGGTGAGAGCAATGGTTGGCCCTATTTGAAAAGTGCTCTCCATTGCTGCCTTTTTTTTTTTTTTTTTTAAGGAAGTAATATTTGATCATTTTGGATAGAACAAGGGTTCTCACAAAGGCTTGTAAATAAACTGAGTAAGGTGATTGAATGCTTGAATGATAACAGTAGATTGAAGTATTCCCTTGTTGTACTTTGCAGTCTGTGATTTGCTGTGCATCAACACTCATTTTCAATTGATAGGGTACACATCGTGATTAGGAAAGATGGCTTTGGGGCTGGATGGTGGTCTGGTGGCTGCTGTCCCATTCACAGGCTTTGCTGCAGCAGTATCTCTGTCAGCTGATAAGCAGGCTGATACCATGCACTTCTCAGTTTGTGCTTTTGAAATATCCAGCCTGAACTAAAGCCTGTGTAGGCTTAAAATGCAGGAGTCTTCCAAGTCATATCACTCATCTCTGTTCCTGTTTAAAATAAGCAAATTAGGGAGGAGAAAAAAACTGAGGATACATATAGACCCTCCACGTTAGGGTGGTTCCTTGGGAAAAGCAAGTTACCTGAAAAACTTGGCTGTGTTAAAAGTATTGTTTATTAGAAATAGGTAAACTTGGAGGTTAAACTTGTAGCAATGTAATAACTTCGAAACAAAGCTTTGAAGTTACATCACTTTTGACTGAAATCTTTTGTTAGTTTCATATATCTGTTGTGTGAGAATAAACAAAACCCTTAAGTCCTAAGGACACCCATTGTTACTCTTTTTCAGGTGGTATCATGGAAAACTTGACCGAACAATTGCAGAAGAACGTCTTCGACAAGCGGGAAAACCTGGAAGTTACCTTATTCGAGAGAGTGATCGGAGACCAGGTTCATTTGTGCTTTCATTCCTTAGTAAAACAAATGTCAATCATTTTAGGTGAGAATTAAATGTTTTATTTTGAATACTGTGATCCATTTATTTTTTGTTTCAGAACTCAGTAGGGTGCAAGCAGAAAACTATCATTGTATTATAATTCAGTATTTTTTACTCTTTATGCTTATGTTGTACAGCTTTTTACTTGTGTTAATTGTTTTAAAATATGATGCTTAAAATTACTTTATAAAATAAAGAACAAAAGTGTCAGGAAACCGAAAATATCTGTATACAGAAGCTAGTCTAAAGTGGTTTTGAATAGACTTTAAGCAACATACAGGCTTCATTAGTCAGTCAAGGAGATTGTTTTGAGTCTGTTCCATAGTAGTCATTGTAGCTCACATGGCATAGTTAAAGTGCTAGCATATCTGTTTGCTTCCTTAATTTGGAGGGGAAAAAATGAAAAAAAAAAGAACCCAGGGAAAAAAAAAAGGAAGAAAAAGAAGAAACAAAGAGGTATTTAATAATCAAAACGTTTGCTGGAAACAGCTTTCAGCATGTGTTAGAATTAGTTGTTTGTAATACAAGTAGCTCTTTATCCAGAGTGGTAGCTTGGATTACTTTACCATTGTCAGACAAGTGTGCATTATGAAGTTCGTTTATTCCTTGGTGTAAATGAGGTGTATTCTTAGAGCAGCTTGAAGGTTAGTCAGCAGGTGGAGTGCTGCAGTGTAATGTTCCTCTTTACAAAATAGGAAGGCAAATGCATTTCTTCAGCAGTAAAAGAAGTATTTGTCAGTTGTCTTGGTCCTAACAAACAAGTTGGAAGCAAATACTTCTTATGAAGTTGGGAATTATCCAGAACACCGTCTTATGAGCCACTATGTGCATGGCTTGCAAATGTGGGGAGGTTTTGGTTGCATCTACTGTGTGATGAAGTGTGATTCAGAGGTCTTGATGTACTATAGCCATGAAGGCATAATTCTACTAAGTGCAGACAATGTGACACACAGATAGTACCTTAAGTTTGCATCTTACCATCTGAGCTCTCAGTTTCAGCTTCTCAGCTGTACTGATACACATATGGGAACTGCTTCCTGTGTAAGCAGTAGCAGAAAAGGAAACTCTGGCCATACTTGCCTTCTAGTGCTGTTTTGGAGTCTTGAATTATTTTTAAGAGCTTCTCCTTTTGAAGTCAGTGTCAGGCAATTGGCTGTTGGTTTATGCACCCCGTAAAAGTGGGTGCATCTCGGATAGAAAATGATCAAATGATTTCCAATTCCCTAAGAAAAATATTTTCAATCCTTAAGGAATCTTTCTTTCAGTTCTTTTGGTGTCCCTTGAAAGTTGTATACAGTCATATATGCAGCATGTTTTTGGTGAGTCAGTGATACAATATACTTTGAGAGAATATATTTATTTTTAATCTTTTCCTTCAGAGTTTTCGGTGATTACAGAAGTCTTTCTGTATTTGCTAACTCAGTGTTCTGAAGAAAGGTTTCATTTAAGCTTGTTGAAATAATAATCCAAAACACTAAATTTCATTTAGAACCTAATCCCTGTTGAATAATTTGCCAAGGAATCTTAGAGAAAATCTGCTAAAACACCTAACCTGTGTCCTTAGAGTTATATTGTTTTCTGACTCCCCTTGCAGTGCTATATGCTTATAAACTTTAGATTTAATCTCTGAAGATTCATCTCTGTGTACATTTTATGTCACTGTTTGGGAGAAATAATTTAGTTCAAACTATGCATTAAAGAATCTCTGCTTTAAGAAAAATCACCAACCTTAAATAATAATAAACAGTTCTGTAGGAAGTTAAATTACTGAAATGGTTGTGTAAGCTTTTTTCCATTAGTTATCAAATTTTTAATTTGAGTAAAAAGGACATACTTTGATTATTCTGAAGTAATTTCTTAACGATTAATATGGATGCTAAGCTAACTGTAACGAAGGGACTAATTTTCGAAGGTGTTAGTTTTCTGTATTGTATAATCAAATGTAGTAGTTTTTTGTTAAAATACTTCGCTACTTCATTAAATTTGTCTGTGATCATAAAAGGTGTATGTCCGGTATGATACAAATAATAATACTGTTGTGTCTTCCAGTGCATTGCTTCAGTTTTCCAGGACACTCAACACATTTTTCTCCTTTTAGTGTCAGTTAGTTCTGACAAATGTATTGTCTTTTCTGTAAATCAGCACTTTCTTTAGATAGAAGACTGGTGTATTAGGCAATATATATCTGTAATTTTTGATTAAATATTCATTAGCTAAGGTTTAATTAAATGTTTATAGAGATCCTGTAATACTGCACTTTGCTGCATATAGGCACTGTTTTAAGAATCAAACATGATCCTAATCTCCTTTTCTTTAAAAAAAAAAGGTAGCAAAAATTTTTCTAGTGTCAAACTTCTTTTTTTTTTAATTAACAGGATTATTGCCATGTGCGGGGATTATTACATTGGTGGACGTCGTTTTGCTTCACTCTCAGACCTGATCGGTTATTACAGTCACGTGTCCTGTTTACTGAAAGGGGAAAAGCTGCTATTTCCAGTAGCACCTCCAGAGGCAAGTAGTAACATTTTATAGCAAAATTCTGAATTGTAGCTTAACCTAAATGTTCTTAACTTTAATCACCATTCATAGTTATCTTTGGGAAAACCACTTTAGAAAGTTTCCTGTAGTTCTGCAAAGGCATGTGTGGAACTATAGGGAATATAAAAATGCATTTTTACTGATACAAAGTAGTGATTTAAAAAAACCCCACTATTTATTGAAAATATATAATAAGGAAGCTAGAGGTGTTGCAGTTATCTCCAAATGTAGTAACAGCATTTTAAGTAGACAGAAATAAACAAGAAAGTGTGCAGATCTTGGCAAATAAAGAGCACTGTTGTAACGTAACCTTTACTGGTCTGTGGTATCAAGCGATGGTTTCAAAATATGCAGTCTGGAGATAACCAAGGTTTCTTTTACGTGCCCATCCTTTAAACAATATAAGTAATTAAAATGAAACAAAACATTGCATAATATCCCACGCAACAAAACCCAAAATCTAAATAACAATGTTTCTAAATGTTAAACTTCTGGACATTTCTTCCAGTCTAAGTGAGAAAGAAGTTTAAAATGAGAGCTCTCTTAGCTAAGTGTATTAATTATGCATTTCCAGCTCTCAGTGGTTTTGAGCTTTGAAAGTTCAAAACTGGCAGGGGAGATGTAAGTGATGTTACCAGTCCTTTGCCTCAGAATAGCATAATGCTGGGGAGAAGGATTCTACACTATAGAGAAGAGTATTATTATTATCTTTGATCTCTCCTCTTACATTGTAGCCTGTGGAGGACAGAAGGAGAGTTCGAGCAATTCTACCTTACACCAAAGTGCCAGAAACTGATGAAATAAGGTATGTTTGAATAATAGTAGTAGCTGCAAAATTCTCAAGAGTACTTACGAATACTGAGGATTTAAGTAGATGTTCATATGCAAATACTGCCCAGCTGCATCTTTAAACTTAACACAGATTAAAGGATGATGCCTCTCTGTTCTTTCTTTGAAATAACAATAAGACTTTTTATTCTCAGTATTTGTTTATATTAGTTGTAAGGGAAGGTACATTAAGTTTATAGAAATAAAATTACTAATGTTATAGTTTTTAAAAGCCCTAGATTTTTACCAAAAAAGTAAGTTTGTGTGAAAGAATTCTGTGCGGAAATGTGAGTATGTGAAAGAAGTGAGCTAGGTTTTTTTCCTGAACTGCCACAGAACTGTTAGTAGATAAAAAGTTCAAAGCAAACAATTCAAACCACTAGAAAGTGAACCTTGACTACGGATAAATTTAAGAAAAGGAAAAAAGGGCTTTTCAACAGAAGAGCATTTTGTGGTTACTTAGAATTGGTACTGCTTTCTTTAAATGGATTTTTTTTCAGATAGAAAAGTAGGAGTATTTGAAAGAGATTTGTAGTGATTTCTAATCTTATTAAGGAGTAGTTCTGGTTTCTTAAGTAGATGTAATACACCAGAACTGGGAATTGGCTTGGCTTTGGGACCATAAGCCTAAAATGTAGCGAAAGGTATGAGAGTTTTATATCCTCTTTGGAAAGGAAATGTATTCCAAGGGTTGCAGTCCAGTCCTATGTGACCCTTTAAAAGATGATATGAGGATATTTGGTTTTGCAGTTATGCTTTTTAAGAAGGTGATAAGACAAGGAAGGGCCTTTCCAATGGCATATTGCAAATAAGGCTTCCTATTATGTGTGAGAATAAGAGAGGAGACTGAGTCCATTAAGTGCCTTATTGCACCTACCAACTTAAGAGGAAAAAGCATTTTATTACTTTACTATTATAACAAAAATTGTAAAAAATTAAACCTTTTCTTCCTCTTTTAGGATAGAGCTGAAATGCAAAGTTTCTGTTTGGGTTTTGAGTTTACATGGCATAGCTGGGACCAAAGTTCTCATTTTGTTCTAGATAGAATTAATATGCTCATGAAGACATTATGCATTTCAGAGAATCTTGACTTAGAATTTTAATATCATAGTTAATATTTAGCAAGTTTGAAGTATTACTGAGTTAGTTTCAGCCTGTGTTCTATGTAGTAACAGTACAGCTGATGGAATGTGTTCTTGTTATCTGTCTTCTGTTAAGGTTCAAAAGCAGCTGAATTTATTCTTTGTTTTCAATAGCGGTTTGTTGCTTTTTGTTCTTTAATTCTTGCTGTGTGCTATTGTTGAAGTTAATGCCTTTTCTGTTAACCTGTTTCAAATAAGAGACATGCCATAGACATTTGCTATGTAATTTTTGACTGAAATAGTAATTAATGAGCTTTGATCCTTTATTCTTTTTCCTGTACCCTAATGTGTCATGAAACTTGATTGAAAAATAGGTGCTACAGTGAAAGGTTTTCATATGACCTGAGTTTGGGGTAAGGAGTAGCCTACACTAACCTTCCAGAAATGAAACTCCCATAGACTAGGTGCTGGGTCCTACAGTTTGAGCACAACAACACCATGCAGTGCTACTGGCAGGGGGAAGCAGCATGAGCCAGCAGTGTGCCCAGGTGGCCAAGAAGGCCAGTGGCATCCTAACTTGTATCAGGAACAGCGTGGCCAGCAGGACCGGGGAAATGATTCTTCCCTTGTACTCAGTGCTGGTGAGGCCACACCTTGAGTATTGTGTCCAGTTCTGGGCCCCTCAGTTTAGGAAGGATATTGAGGTGCTGGAGCAGGTCCAGAGAAGAGCAACTAGGCTGGTGAAGGGACTTGAACACAAGTCCTATGAGGAGAGGCTGAGGGAGCTGGGCTGTTCAGCCTGGAGAAGAGGAGGCTCAGGGGAGACTCTTTACAACTACCTGAAAGGAGGTTGTAGCCAGATGAGAGTCAGGCTACTCTCCCAGGCAGCTAGTGATGAGAGGACCTAGTCTTAAGCGTTACCAGGGGAGCTTTAGGTTGGACATTAGGAGGAATTTCTTCACAGAAAGGGTGATTAGACACTGGAATGGACTGCCCAGGGAGCTGGTGGAGTCACCATCCCTGAAGGTGTTTGAGAAAAGACTGGATATGGCACTTAGTGCCATAGTCTAGTTGACAAGATGGTGTTCAGTCATAGGTTGGACTTGATCTCAGGTTTTTTCTAGTCTAGTTGATTTTGTGATTCTGTATGTTAATGCTTCCTATGCATTTCATGAAGTGAATTGTGCGGCTTCTCTGGTAGCTGTTCTACACTCTCTTTGTATCATTTGTCTTCATATGTAAGAACAGAAAGAACAGATATTCCACAGCTTCTATTATGCAAGATTATTTTTCAATAAAAGGAATATTATTTTCTTATAGACTACTGAGGGTTATTTTACTTGTGTTTAGTATTTGATCTCTCTTGATAAAAGAACAGTGTTACTGTCTTTTAATATTGTTGTGGTGTTATTTTTGAAGTTGATAGCACTGAAGTATATATTAGATACCAAACATAAATAAAAAATACAAAAGCTTTTATATAGCAGCCTCTTAACTGTGAGGAAGAATACACATGATATGCTTGGAGTATGAATTCATGCGTTTTTCACAAGTAGGTTTTCCCAAATATTTTGTGGAAATTATATTTAAGAATTCACTGTGTTTATTAAAGTTTATATTACGATTGTATCTCTGACTTAAATCTTACTGTAACCCTCTTCAGTTTCCTTAAAGGAGACATGTTTATTGTCCATAATGAATTGGAAGATGGCTGGATGTGGGTTACAAACCTTCGGACAGATGAACAAGGTCTTATTGTAGAAGACCTGGTAGAAGACGTGGTAAGTAATTTTTGTATTCAAATTTCTTAAATGAATGAGATGCTTTTTGTAAAATAATATTTGAATGAACAAAAACTAGTGACGTTTAGTTGCTTGTTTTCTAATTATGTACTTTTCTAAACCAAGTAATTTGATCTAGTAGCTCTAGAATACTGCAACAAGCCTTTAAGCCTAATTCAGTATCAAAAATGCCTATTCATGTGTTGTCCAAATACAGGTAGAAACAAATGGTACTGTAAATTTGCTAAGCACTTCCCTGAACTTGACTGTCCTGATGAAGAATCTGCTACTCATTTCAGTTGCATTTCTTTCTTACCGTTGCCATGAAATGTCAAACTCCACAAAATGTAATTTTGCATCGTGGCAGGTCTTTCTCTTCATACAAGGATGAAATTTGGCTTAAAAATTTATTGACAAGAGGAAAAAAAAGAAAATATACTTTTTATAATATTTTCCTGTACAGTACATGTGTTTTGCTAATAGTAGTGTTACCCGAGATGCTTCTCTCAGACCTGTGTCAGGATGTGAATGACTAAATTGAAGTGGCAGTACTAGACTTGATCTGTAGATTGATAGGTCAGTGGCTAATTTAAGCTTAGGAAAGTTGAGATTTTAGGAGGTTACCACCTCTTAAAAAAGGACTTGAAACATGAGAGAAACAATCCTCTGAAAGAACATATTTTGGCTGAATTTCCACTTAATGAATGAAGAGGAAAACTTTTCACAGAATCGTAGTAAGCCCTTTAGTTCAAAAATGCCTCAGACTTCTAAGTGTTTTGTATATTTTCTACAGAAGGTCTTAACTTATGACATTTATTTTTTGAATTGAGCTGTACTGTCGTCATGCACTTAATATGTTAATTTTTTCATAGGGAAGAGAAGAAGATCCTCATGAAGGCAAAATGTAAGGATTTTTGTTTTGTTATTAAAAGCAATCATAACTGTTTGTAAACTTCAACTATGAGATTTCCAAGCTTTTTTTTTTACCAAAGAGATTTGTTTTTTCATTTCAAGACATTTTTATGTATTACCTGCTGAAGATGCATGGATAATTAACATGAAAGGGTCCTGAGATAGGTGTGCCTACTGCTAATGGATATTGCAGTGTTGAATTCTTGGATGAGTCCATGTATAATCACTTTCAGCCAAAATATGCACAATGGAGTATTTCTTGAACAGAGTTGCTGTAGAGTACTCTTAAGTACCGGAGAGAGAGCAAAGTACTAGAAATACTAAAATACTAGAAATACTAGAGTGTTAGAAAAGTGTCTGTTAGCCTCGTGAGTGGTAGAGTTGATCTGCTGGAGGATGGGAGGGTTCTGCAGGGGGATCTGGACAGTCTGGATTGATGGGTCGAGGCCAGTGGTAGGAGATTCCACAAGGTCAAGAGGTCGTTCCTGCCCTTGGATCACAACAACCCCAGGCAGCAATACAGTCTGGAAGAAGGGTGTCTGGAAAGCTGCATACGGGAAAAAGACATGGGGGTGCTAGTTGACAATGGCTGGCTGTGTGCCCAGGTGGCCAAGAAGGCCAATGGCATCCTGGCTTGGATCAGCAGTAGTGTGGCCAGCAGGACCAAGGCAATGATTATCTCTCTGTACAAGGCCCTGGTGAGGCTACACCTCAAGTCCTGTGTTCAGTTCTTGGCTGCTCATGGCAAGAAAGACATTGAGGTGTTAGAGCAAGTCCAGAGAAGGGCAACAGAACAGGACAAGGGTCTGGAGCACAAGTGTGATGAGGAGAGGCAGAGGGAGTAAAGGGGGCTCAGCCTGGAGAAAAGGAGGCTCAGGGGGTAACTTCTCACTCTACAACTACCTGAAAGGAGATTGTAGCCATGTGGGGATCTGTCTCTGCTCCTAACAAGTGATAGGACAGAAGAAACAGCCTCAGATTACACCAGGAGAAAATTAGATTGGGTATCAGGGAAAAATGTCTTCACTGAAAGGGTTGTCAAACCTGGGAATACACTGCCCAGGACAGTGGTGGAATCATCATCCTGGAGGGATTTAAAATGTGTGTAGATGTGGCATTTCGAGATGTGATTTAGTGATGGGCTTCGCAGTGCAGGGTTAATGGTTGGACTTGATGAACTTCCAGCCCAAAGATACTACAAAGTGAAGATGAGTTGCAAATAAAAAATTACTAGTGGCTTGGTTATTTAATCTGATGTCCTCATTTGTCAGTTTGCACTTGCTGCTTTTTCACTGTTGCCCACTTTTTAGTCTCCAAGAGGCTGGTGGCTGAAGGAGGCATTTTGCTGGTATGTTTGTTGTGTACTGAGTTCTGCTAATCAATTTGGCACTATGGAGCCCTTCAAATGTGGAATTTTTTATTTACTTTTTTGCAAAGTAGCTGGTAGCAGATGTTTGGAACTGTTATACTGTCTTTCAACATTTCTTTGCCTTTCAGAGAAATACAGAGGAGATTACCTTGAGCATACCCTAAAGGTAGTATAGGAAGAAAGTTAGAAATTGGGCTCTTTTCTGATACATAAAGAAGCCGTATTTTTAGCTTTCATTTGAATACAGAATATTAAGCTGCAGCATGTAGCAGTTGTAGCAACTGACTAGTGCTAAGTATCAGGCTAAGGCTAGGCAGAGGCTGCTGAACTTTTATGGAATACTGCTCTGACACAGAACTCTGGGAAGGTACAAGGTGTGTGATCAAAGCAGTTTGTATTCATAAGTCTAACAAAACTAGGTTTTATTTCCACAGCTCTGGCAAATTTGAGTTTGTGGTTTTCTGTGCAGTGTTTTAACTTCCTTGTTTGAGCTTTGGATTTCATGATTCAAGTAAACTGCTGTATGATACTGACTTCAAATAATGCCTATCAAATTGTCTGCTCTTTAGATAATTCATTTTAATCTCTAAACAGAGTTGATTTGGACATCAGCTCCAAGTGTTGGATATTTTTATTGAAATTATTTATATACCTGTTAATGTTACTTTTTTCATGGTATTGGTGGAACAGAATCATTAAGTAGCATATTCATTGTCTCAGCTATATATATTAGATCTGTTTAAATAAAGATTAATTCATAGGTACTAGAGCCTTGAATGTCACCACAACCAAAACAGAGAGCTGGTAGTCTTGCTTTCTGATTTTTCTCTTCATCTTTGTTAAGATGGTTCCACGGGAAGATCTCCAAACAAGAGGCTTACAATTTGCTGATGACAGGTACATGTATTTATGATTGAAATAGTAATAGTGAAATGGCACAAAAAGGATCCTTTTAATATTAGAGTGTGGCAAAACTTGCTTTTATGTCAGAACATATGTAGGTATCTTAAGAGTCTCAAATCCCTGTGGTTGTTACTTCAGTAGAAAACTACACTGGAGGAAAACTGTTGTGGCTATTAGTACTGTTAATGTAATAATTTTTGATTTAAATAATTTTTAAATAAATAAATGTGTAATCAATTATTTCACTTTTTGATGTCTTCTTCAAAACTGTGGAGACTAGGCTTTTATATACTTAAAAGAAAATATATTATAAACATGATTTGCACTTTCTGAAAGCAAATATTTCTTTAAATGAAAACATCAGTATTTTTCAGCCATATTGTTTAATAGCTTACTTTAAATATTGGAACAGAAATTCTTACTTTTTGAAAAGATTATCAACCCTTTTTTAGTGCTTTTTTAAAGACGTGGAAAAGATGATGTGGGCTACAACTAAACCATTTTTTATTAATTTTGGTGGCTTAGTCCTAGTTCACCTAGTTGGAGATCACTGCTGGAATTTACCTTACAGGCTTTGTATTTCTTCAAGTGTGCGATTCTTCCTAATTTAGGTGGAAATGGATTTAACAGGGGTTTATAGAGAACACTTAAGAAAATTAACACTGTTACGATATCTTTTCAGTTGGTCAGGTGTGCAGTTTTCTTGTGAGGCCTTCAGATAATACCCCGGGGGATTATTCACTTTATTTTCGGACCAGTGAAAATATTCAGCGTTTTAAAATATGTCCAACATCAAACAATCAGTTTATGATGGGAGGCAGATACTATAATAGGTAAGTTTTGATGGCAAAAGGCATTGTTTGTATTTTATACTTGTATAACTTGATTCTGTTTATAATTACTGCTATGCTTTTAAGACTATGGTTTTCTTTATAGAAACTATTTTCCCTAACTTCCTTGGTAGTTACCTGTTACTGAGCAAGTTCTTAAAGCTTAAAGAGCCCCAGTGTACCTTTTTTCTCTTGAAGTATTAGTCCTTCTGCAGACCAGTTCAGTCACACTGTAAATTGTGGATTGTAAGGGTCATGTGGATCCATAGACTGTGGATCTGTAATTAGGAGAATGCTGTGGGAAGTAGCTTGGAAACTACTCAGTGTGTTCTTGGCTATTTGAAAAGGGATAATAGAAATGTTAATTTTATCTGAGACAATCATTAGAGTTTTCAAATGATAGAAATGGGTATGCACAAGAAAGGGGAAAAATATCTTCATTGTTAGAAAAAGTTATCAAATTGCATTTTAATATGTGTGTTATACCTGGGAAAGAAATACAGATCAGTTCAGAGAGCAAATTTGAGATGTACTTGTTCTGCCGTTGGTGCAAAAATATAGTAATTTGTACAAAAAGAAAGAGAAATAATGAGATATGTGTCCCCTTTTGTGGAAGAAGCTATCAGTACACCTCCATCCTTGGTAGTCTTGTTTTTAGAGTTCCTGTAGGTGGAAGACTTCTCAGTAGAGAAAACTTGCCTTCCTCTTTTGATGGAGGTCATTGCCTGCCTCAAAAAATCAGCATTTTTCCAGTCTTGGTCACTTAGAACCAGGGCATTCTTCATCCCAGTAGAGAATTTCTCTCACTTCCAGCTTGGCTTCTGAGTGGGTAGACATCCAGCAGCTGGTGTGTCTGAGAAAATGTCGAGGTCTCCTCACTAAGAAGTTCAGTGGACTTTGTCATATGACTTCACATGGACGATGGTTTGAGGCTAAACAATTGGACCCTTATGAACCTATGCCTGTGCCACACCTAGGCTGCTTGAATACCTTCTTCATTAATCAGTCTGGCCTCCAGACATCCTCATTGAAAACCAGGCGAGCTGCAGTGTCAGCCTTTTGTGAAGGTAAATGCTCTTTTGCACATTTTCTAATTACATGGCTTATTAGGAGGACGATAGGCCAGGAGCCCTCACCCTAGGTGATGTCAAATTTATCAGCAAGTTAGTGGAACTCTTATTAGGCTCACATGGTTTTGCAGCATTAAATAGTGTTACTTCAGAAAGTTACTACATGAAGTTATTACAATTCTGCTGGATTTACTTAAGGCATGGATTACATTTGTCTGAAGGAGATTCTATGGTGTTGAACAGAAAACTAAATTGTGAAGTTAAGTAGCAGTAAGTTATGACAGAATGCTTTAAGCATTTATTTTTTTATTTATTTTTTTTTTTTTTTTTTAGTATTTTGGTACTTAGTTTCCAGAGATCTTCCTCACTGTGAAAGAGAATCTGATTCAGTTTTGTTGCATGTTTTGGAGGATTACTACTGTAATCACATTCAGTCCAACTTAGTATGTGTGGCAGGTTAGTAAATTTGCTGGAAATTCAAACGTGATGAAGAATGCAGTGCAAGATAAGGCCCCAGAATGAAGATGCTAACTTGCCCAAATTCTGTGATGTAAGATCTACTGCAGATGGCATGAATTAAGGAGCAGGAAAAAGTGAATAACTTTGTGGGATTTTAAATTCTTGTACTAGTTCAAAAATGTGGACACTGTAAGAAGTATTTTAACATGGGAAGACTAACGTGGTTTTGTTGTATTGACTAATCAGAAGAGTCTGAAAAACAATAGGTATTGAACAATAGGTATTGAATCCAGAACAGAAATATGAAAAGTGTGGATTTATGTGCAAGGTAATGAGACTACAAGCATTTCTTGGTGCAGTGAGTTCATCGTGGATTCTGTAAAAATGTAGTGTTTTTCTTCAAGGTGAAAATTTTGGCTGTGAGAAATGCTGCTTCTTGGTTACCTGCATCTGTTTGACAGTGTCCATTAACTATAAGCTTTTTTATATTAAGCTGTTTCATAAGTGCTCTCAAAGTATCTCCTTTGAAATCTGATTAGATCTTTACAAAATCATCCTTGATAGTATTTTTCGTATTCTCTTACAGTTTGGCGATTGTAATTGGGACAAAAGATAAAATGAAAACAACCCGCTCTTTGTTTGCAGAGTACTGATTACAGTTATAGTATCAATAAATGGTAGACTAAGATTTTCCATATAAAAGTAAAAAGTAAGTATAGTAAGGAAACACAAACCAAAAGAAGTTGTTTTATTTATTGGATATTTTGTATGTCAAAATGTGGGACCGAAATCACAATGACCTATACAAGCAACAGTATGTCTGCTTGTATTCCAGAAGAATTTGTCTTGGGTGATCATTTCATATTCTTTGCTGTGTAGGCCGACTTAATTTTTTCTAGTAACCTGCTCCTTTTGTGTGTGCTCCCACCATTCTTTATGTAAATTGCTTTGTAGAAGATAAGTATTTATTAGTGTTTCAGTAATTTTTCTAATTTTAGAACATGTGGTTAGGAAAGCATACCAGGCCCTTTTTCTGTCCTTTCATTTCCTCTATCTGCCTTCTTCCAAAATTTAACCTGTATAACAGGTGGCATTCAGAAAAAGCTATAAAATTAGAGATGATTCTTTGTTTCTAGAGATTCTGTGTCAAAGGAAAACTTAAAAAACATTGACTCAATAGTTTATAGAGTGAACAAGCTTTCAAGTTACCTTGAATTTTGATAGACAGCACAATTTGAAAGTTTAATAGACAACTGGAAGATAATTTTGATTCAACTGGTAGATTGATTGTATTGTGATGAGCTGAATGATATGGGTTTAATGTTTTTTGTCTTTGTAATTTAACAGCGTATAGAATTGGTATCACTTAGTACTGCTTTTTGTATTCTTTGTTATTTGAAATGTTTGCTGTTGTAATAACTTTCAAATCATACTTAAAAAAACATACTGTTCACGATGGTGAGATACTTTTCAAATCATGCAAGTAGCTGAGACCTGGGGAATGTAACAAGCCCTATGCTGAGCATTTTAAAATTACCAAAGTAACTGTAATGTAGTATTGAGATCCATTTCTATTTATGTCTTATAAACCAAGTCTAGCAGTTTAGTTGTTTTTTGTTTGGTTTTTTGTGGGTTTTTTTGTCTGTTTGTTTGTGGGGTTTTTTGGTTGTTTTTTTGTTTTGTTTTTTTTTTTAATCCAGGGTTATTTATGCCTTCCTTTACGTGGTTAGTATAAGTAGGATTTCTGTTCCTGTCAAATGCTGAAGAAGGCTATGATTCATTTTCCCCTAGATATGTTTTGTGGTCAGTGTGATTTTATGCTTGATGTTACACACGTTAGATAGCTCTGATCACTTGCAGATTCACATTCTGTAGTGTACATGTCTGGAGATACCTGGTATCTTCATTTCAGCATTCAGGCATTTGAGCTGTTGTAGTGGTAAGGTAGGTGACCATCTGAGTTGAGTGGGAGCAGAGGCTGCGGAGCCTCCATCAAGGCATGGAGTCTTAGTCTATATGGTACTCTTAACTAGAAAAGGAGTTTTAAAATACAACTGAGTTTATCCTTCAGCCCATATTAAAAAGTAGGAAGAAATTAGGCACCTGCTCCTTACACTGGCATTTTTAATCAAGGACGGAGAGGATGCATTGATGGTCACAGCAGTCCTGATTAAATGAGAGAGAAAAGTTATGCAATGCTGTTTTATTGATTACAAAACGTTGGCAGTAGCTATTGTTAAAAAAAATGACCAAGTCATTATTTTATGTCATGTTACACAGTTTAAATTCTTATGCAGAAAACGGCTTATGCAGCTCAGATATAATTGAAATTAATTATTTGATTTCACTGAAACTGAAACAGAAATTCATGTCATTCTATATACCTGAAAACTAAAAGTACGTGTGGGAAGATTGTTATATCAAGCTTGCACTAGTTCATAGCTTCAGAATTACAGAGAAAGAAAAGTGAACTAAGATGCCTTGATATAGCTTTATTTAGAAGGCTTTGAGGTTACTTTTACAGTATCAACTATTGTTCCTGTGTTGAACACATGCCTTGTTTGTTATCTTTGCACACACAGCCTAGAAGGAGATTGCACTTTGAGTATCTCCCATTCTCTTTCCCTAGTTACTCTAGGACCTGGAAAATTATTGCCAATGAAATAGCAATTTTCAGCCTAGTTGGAAAGTGGGTAATGCACATGTGCTACTTAAATGTGGAAAGTGCAGTGGCCTCATTTGGCATTTTAAGCAACTCATTAAAATATTTTGCAGAGTTTAGAATTAATATGTGCTGAATACGGTTTTGTGAACTTTCTTGACTTCAGTATATTAGCAAATTCTCATTGCTACAAGGAAGATTATGATGATTAACACTTGATTTTATTAAAACTCTGTGAGAAAGTTTTGTATGGTTGTATGGAAAAGCAGACTGTCAAACAGAGGAAAAATTAATGAGTTTAACGTTTCAATCTTCTTTTTCTTATTGAAACAGTATTGCTGACATCATTGAGCACTATAGAAAAGAACAGATTGTTGAAGGATATTACCTAAAAGATCCTGTTCCAATGCAGGTAAGATTTCATCTCTGAGTGTTTAATGTTGAAGTTACATACTGAATCATTATCAAATCAGTTTATGAGCTGCATTACAGCAGAGATACAGGTAGTTAAACAGCTTCATCTCCAGTTTTAATGTTTTCAGCTGGTCTGTTTCTTTTTATTTTATCCTCAAATGCATTCACGTACCAAAGGTTGGCTTGTAGTCAGCAGAAAATATGGTAAGCTCACTCTGTCCTGTTAGGTGTTCAGCCTCTGCTCTGTGCCCCTTGCTCTGGTCCCTGGCTCAACCATGCTGTGACTTAGTCCCACATTAGGGACTAAGGGAACCAGTCTGCCCTCCTTTCTTCTGTGTCTGGGTTTTTTCTCCTGTCAGAGGAAACCTGTACCCACAGAAAAGCTTCAGGGATGATTTCAGGTCTGGGATTGCAGCATTTGTTCTGGAGCACCCTTGCCCCATAGCAGATGTTGATTCTGAGAGACCACTAGTAATAAGCACACCACATCATATAGGTTTTCTTGAGCTTATATTTAGTTGTAACATTTACATGCATATTTTATTCCTCCTTTGTTCCCAAGCTTTCCTGTTTCAATGGTTAGAAATCTGCCTTCCTGTCCTCCCTAAATAGAGTAACAGTCAGTTCATATCCCTTTGGGAGATCTTTCATATTAATACGAGAACATTTCTTCTGTTCACCAAGCTAAGCACACCAAAGCTGATCCTGTCACTTTCTGTAATGTTCTTGTAGCTGCCCTGCTGCCACCAGTTTTGGTGTGAACTTGCCTTTCTTGAACACAGTGGACCAGAATAGTTTAGAGTACCATGTCATGGGTAATTCCCTTTCTTGTTGAGGAAAGCACTTAACAAATATCCTAGAAATACATGTAGTTTTCTGTGATGGGTTGACCCTGGTGAGCAGCCAAGGACCCACACCTTAGTTTGCTCACTCCCTGTTCCTGTGGGATAGGGGCAAAAGCAAAAGAACTCCTGGGTTGAGATAAATACACTTTAATAAGCAAAGGAAGGGGTGGTGGGGTGATGCAAAGGCCATCACTCACCACCTCCCACAAGCAAACTGTGTTGGTGTCCTCAGTGCTTCCCTATTGTTTGCTGCTGTTAACTCATGCTTATTAATGTGGTTGGAACAGAAAGCAAATATGAATTCCAACACTGCTCCTTGAAACACTTTACTAGTAACTTTCCTCATGTTCTGTCATTCCTCTTGAATCACAGCAGTAACTCTTCATTTTAGCTTTTTGCATATGTGCTTACAGTTCTTGTATTAATAAACTTTGCACTGACTAATTCTGCATGGGAGAGTACTTCAGATCCTTTTAAACTAGCCAGATACACTTGTGACTTTGTTTCAAAATATAGTGGTCAGTGATGCAGTTAATGTTCTGCTTTGTGTACCTCCCTTTCACATACCACTATGCTCCATTTTGAGGGGAAAAAAATTCTCAAGTTTTGCTTTCTTTTAGGGTCAGTCTGATTGACTTCCCACGTCTCATATGAAATTTACTTAAAAATATTTGTTGCTAGATTTGTTGTTTTGTGCACTGCTCCTTGTGTAGTTATGTTATGGAGACATCATCTCAGTTCTGTTCTCACTGCTTGACAGTCTTGCTTTTCATGTTTTCTTATGGATAAAGAACTTCTGCTGATCACCTTACTTGGTAAGGTCAGACTTAGCTTTGGTTTTGGCTATTCTTGTTTATTACTTGCATTTCCAGATCCTGCCATTTTCTGTGTGAATTTATCCTTTTTCTGTTTCCTGTTTCTGTTCTCTTGTCTTGAGTTCTGCTCAGTTAGGACATGTGAGTTCTAATGAGATTAATGAAGGACTGTGCCACTTTGAGTGAGTTGGTTCTGCACCATTTTTGTTGCTTCAGAGTTTATCCATGATTACTTGGGTCCATGACTAGACATCTAGCTAGAAGCTAGATATATCTTTGAAGACTTGCATAAATAAATTTAACAGAAATCAGAGGGAAAGATCCTGCTTTTTTCTGTCCATTCTGGAAATATGGAAATAGTTATATTACATTTCTAACAAGTGTTTTGTATGAAATATTATATTGCTTTGCTAAAATACACGAGAGAACAATAGTACTGAGTTGGTAGCATTCAGTAAGATGATCCTGGTTGCAACTTCATAGTATACATTTTTTAATGGCAGTTTCCAAGCTTAAAGTATGTTTTTCTTACATGTTTTCCAGCACCAAGAACAAGTGCTTAATGATACAGTGGAAGGAAGAGAAATCTACAATACAATTCGTCGGAAAACAAAGGATGCATTTTACAAAAATATTGTCAAAAAAGGTTATCTTCTGAAAAAAAGTGAGTTATGTTTGCTTCTATTACTTTTTTATTCTTAAAAAAAATCAGATAAGGATCACAAAATCATAGAGTATTTTAAATGGGAAAGGACCCATAAGGATCATGCTCCTCATGAGTCTACTGAAAGCAAAACCACATGACTAAGAGCATTGTCCAGATGCTCCTTGAACCCTGACAGGCCTGTCGCTGCAAGGATTTCCTTGAGGAGCCTGTTTCAAGGATGAGCTGCCTTCTCAGTGAAGAACTTTTGCCAACCTGAACTTCCCCTGCTGCAGCTTCATTCTATTTCCTTGTGCCCTATTGCTGGTCACCAGAGGGTGGAGGTCAGCACCTCCTAGTTGAACATGCATACTTAGTGAGGTTAGTGTAGTAATGGTACTAGAAAGAGCAAAATTGAAGTGGACAAAAGGTTCTAGAAAGTGTGTGAGGAGGATGAAAGATCTTTCCTTAAGTAGTTTGAGAATAGAAGGACATGATACCTGAAATTACATACAGTATAAAAATATTGGTTGGCAGTTCTGAAAAAAATCAGACCACAGCACAAAAACTAGGCATCCTTATCAAGGTAGTGTTCAAACTCACTAAATAAAGTATATCTTCATTAAGTGTTTGTATTTGTATATGTGGAACCAGCTAAACTCTTAGATATGGTTGTGTTTGGGGCTTGATTCTGATTTAAGTTTGCATACAATATATTTCCATTTCTGTTCTTCAGCCATACTGCTTTAAGATGCTGTAATGCAATCTGTTAAACATTGATCAGAATTTAGGAGTAACTTTCTCATATCAAGAGTCTCTTTAGTAATAAAAATATAATAAATTTGATCTACACTGTTATTATTTGCAATCTGTGTAGATACAGTCAGAACAGTGATAGGAGCTCACTGTTCAGGCAGCTCATAGGCACTTGCTTAATCCTGAAAATGTGTAAGGAACCTTTTGCAACTCTACCTGCATCTGCGAAGAGGGTCTGGTTTTCGTCACATGTTGTGTAAAATTGAGTATGTATGCTGATTTTATAACTCACGTGATTAACCTGTACATTGTTCTTCTGTTTGGAATTTGGCAAAAACTGTACTGCCCTCTTCTCTTTTCTTCATTTACAAAATTTACATGCTCTTTTAAAAAGTACTATAACTTTTTTCTTGACTCTTGTACAGGTAAAGGAAAAAGATGGAAAAACTTGTACTTTATATTAGAGGGGAATGATGCCCAGCTTATTTATTTTGAGAGTGAAAAACGAGCCACAAAACCCAAAGGACTAATAGACCTTAGTGTATGTTCCGTCTATGGAGTACATGACAGTTTGTTTGGCAGGTAGGACACTGGCTTTTTTTAATCGTATTGAACCAAGAATTGATAAAGAATTTTGTCAATTCAAAAAGTTCTACATTCTTTTGGTAGGTCTTTGAAAACTAACCCGGTTAGATGAAGTCTGTAAGTGCTTTTCTGTATGAGAACTAGTACTTTTGTTACATTTGACCAACTTAATAGTAAACTAGTTCATATGATTAAACATCCACAGGAAAATGTTTTTGCATAATTACTATATTCAGAGATAAGATTTGATGTGAGGATTATATCCTGTAATATTTTGATGTTAAAAATATGCTGAGAATCAAAAGTATTTCAGATATTATTAGTACTTACCAAGAAAGAGTTTACATATTTGTTCATTGGTAGTTACAAAAACAACTCCACTGGCCTGTATTATAGTGTTTTATAGAAGAAATAAGTGCATTTACTTATATAATAAATGATATAAATTAGAAATTCTGGTTATGCTAAGGATCTCGGTATTTATTAAAAATTCTACACACTCAACTTTTGTTTATTTTTGTGAAAAAACATGCTTAAAATTAGTGGCATTTCCTAAACTGCAGAGACTGGTGGGTTTTTTTATCTGTTTGGGTTCTTTTAAAATCTTTTCAATAATTTTGAAAAAAACCCTCCATCTAAATACTGAAATGAGGAGCATGTATGTAGATAAAGAGTATCTAAAAAAATTACTGATACGTTCCTTATGTAGGTTGACAATTATGCAGGCAGCTTTGGTGTGTATTGTAATAAAGGAACATTTTGGTTATGTTTCTTGAACAGCTTTCAAGAAACCCTGTGTTGTGGCTTAGAGTGTAGTTGGGCACTAGGTGGTACCACAGGTGTGTAGGAGACCTGTGGTAGCAGCAACTTAGGAAGCTGTTAGTGATGAACTACAGCTGAGACAAAGTTTTTCCTGCACTTCAGGTAACTGGTAAAAAACTGCCTTTGCTGTTTCCTCAGCAGTACAGTGAAGTCAGTACTTCTGTGACATTTAAGGTTGTATAGTTTTGTGTCACATATGCTAATGTTTGGTGTGTGGTCCAGTACATACTGCATTCGTCATGAGAGCTATGGGATACATTCAGATAGGGGATTTTCTAAGTTAATATTGTTTCCTGAAAGAACAAATCCTTAATGTATGATTAACTGCTTGTGAACTAATGCTGAACCTCTGCTGCTTTTAAACTCTCTAGGAATAGTCCTTGTTGATAAGTTTTTTCAGATGGCTGGTTTTTTTTCCTCTGACTGTAAGTCAGCATACATGCCTGTTCAGTATAGAACATTCTAAAAATTTATCAATACTCTGAAGGAGTTTTGAAGGGCCTGAGGAATCTTTTCATTGGAGTTCTTTCTCTTTTCGTGTTGTGATGATGACATGTAGATGAACAAAAATTGATGGAATATGCAGTGTTCCTTACAGACAAACAGCAGAAATCTGTTAATTCAGTGTAAACTTTGTTTTGGCACAGATCAAGGGAAGATGTCCGTTAATATGTGAAGATTAATAAAACTTACGTTTTTGTTTTGTTTATTTTTAAGGCCAAACTGTTTTCAGATAGTAGTTCAGCACTTTAGTGAAGAGCATTACATCTTTTACTTTGCAGGCGAAACTCCAGAACAAGCACAGGTGAGAGCTTTTGTTGCTAAGTGTAAAAAAGTAACTTTTTGTCTTGTGTTGTTTAATGATGCCCTTCTGAAACAGGAAGCGTTATCACAAGTACTTAGTGGTTATATTAGGAGGTGCTAACATGGGGTAGTAGCAGACTTGTCAGGGAAGAGGTTGGTGCTGAGAATCCAGCATCTATATTACGTGCTCTTTAGGGTTTTGGTTTGGACAAATTCTGGTCAGGTCCCATGGACTGAACTTCTATTATTTTCCATTCTGTGTTTCTGAAGAACATATACATTTCTTGACATAGTTCAATTCACTCTCTAGGACTTTTCCAGCATAGTAAGTAAGACTTTTACTTTAGACTGAAATAAATAAAGTGAAATGAAATGCTAATGCATGCATGTGTGCTCAGTGATCAAAGTATATTGAACACCTGTCTTTTGCAGTTGTTCGTCCTGTTTATAAATTGGTAGTTGTTCATAATCTTGGACCCTGATGGTGCATAAAACATAAAGTTTTCTGGTTTTATATGGTATCCTTTTGTTACTTGCTCTCTTAACAGTTATGTTCACTGATTAAAAATTGTGAGATAGGAGCCTACTTCTCTGAAACTCATTTTCCAGTAGGAGAGGATATCTAAAATGACATGATGTTCTTATTTATTAAGTTTTAAGCTCTGAAAGCCCTCAGATCTGAAGTATACCTGTTGCATCAGAAGTTTAAGCTTTGCATCTGATTTTATTTGAATGGAATTAAAATTGTTTAGAGCACTTATAATAGACTGCTATTCACCAGAGCATGAAGCCTATATAAATACAGTATTTTTCTTGTGCTGTATATAAAGCATAAATTTTCCCATTAAATGAATGCAAATTTGTGGAATTAGCTGAGGTGCCATCAGAATTGTGTAGTCACATTTGTCACACAGCTTTCACTGTACAGTCTTTGAGATGCAGTGTTTTGTATAGTAATTGAGAATATATAAATTAATATCCATGCCCCTTACTGCACATTAATTTTGTCACATCTGTAAAATCTTTTGTGTTCTAAAAAGTAGAAGAATTAAGAATGTGTTGAAGACAGAATATCCTGTCTTGTTTCCTGGACATTTAGTATAATCCTCTTTTGGTTTTGATCTTCTTAACAGGCTGCTTCACTGTATTTATACAAAATGCAATTTTTTCAGGTTTCTTTATAACATGACTTTGGCCCAGAAAAGTTTACAGATATTTCTTTCAAGAAAGCTCAGCTTTCTTTACTGTGTAACATTTCATAGAAGAATAGAAACTTCGTGGTGTGTAGCTGAAAGCTTTTCCTTCCGTGGAAGGATTTGAAAGCAGAAGCCTGACTCACAGAGTGGTCTAGCTGAGAATAGCTGCAGTACATATTGCTGTATTTTAAAAATGTGAAGGATATTGCAAGGGGTAAGATTGTAGCAGGGTTGTCGGGGTTTTAATGACATTGTTAAATTGTACTTTGAGAGTGGATGGCAGATCTTTGAGATACAGACTTAAGAAGGCTGTTGCTCAAAACCTGAATTTTATGCTTCACAAGAAATATACAAAATTTAATGGCTGGGGGACAGAAACTAGAGAATGAAGCTATAACATATCTTCCACCTTCCAAAGGCCCGTTGTAAAGCTTCCCTGTTAGCTTTTTCACACTGGGGTGACTTTTTCAGAGGTGGCCTGGCAAGTTGACAATGCCTCTTAGCAGCTTATTTGTTTTAAAAAAGTAAGTATATAGACAAAGGTTCTGCAGGCAGTTTGGTGTTAGACAAACTGTTTATTTCTATGACCAGAATGGAATCCATCCATCCATCCATCCACTCTGCTGTATGCTTTTGTGAGCAAACTGGGGAATGTTGGATATATGCTCTGTGTTTCTCTGTTAATGTTTTAGTTTTTGTTTGAAGTATACACAGTGTTATGACTCCATACAGGAGTACTGGAGAGTATAATCAGACTAGTTTGACTTGTTAAATGTAATTTTCTCAGAAGCAAAAAATTTTTGCTTAATTTTTTATACAATTTGTAATTTCATGTAGTATCACTAGACTGGAAGATTGGTAAAGGTCACACTGTATGTCCATTAGTAATGCTTGATAGTTATAAAAGAGAAAGTGGTTCAGATTTGCAAATCCTTTATGAGGTTTTGCTCAGTAAAGATAAGAAATTTGCTTTAATATTCAAATGTGTACTTTGGAATTACAAGAAACCTAGGTTTTGCTAAGCTAAAGTGAAATTTCAGATACTCTTCTTTTAAATATGTCTGTTCCACTGCAAGAAGCTGTGTCTGACTTGGTTCCGTTTCACGATTCTGTGTCCTTCTCTTTTAGGACTGGATGAAAGCTCTGCAGATGTTTTGCAGTTTAAGAAAAACCAGTCCAGGAACATCAAATAAGCGCCTACGTCAGGTGAAGCTGATATTGTGGGGTTGGTGGTGCATGTGGAGGAGTGTTTTGCCTCTTCGTTGTGAAATGATATGGATAAATCTCAGACTTTTCCTTTCAGTAGAAGTAAATCCTGAATAAAAGTGTAAAGATGTCAGCAACTTCAAAAATGTGCCTCATATGGGAAACTTCGAAAATCTATATGGCATGTGAACAAATTTTATAAAAATGTATATGAGATGTAAATAAAGTACTCCTTTAAATAATGATTTAATTTTCAATAACACGTACATGCCTGAACATTCTTGAGCCTTAATTTCTCTCGGCCTTTGAAAGTGCTGGAATTTCCTCAGAGACAGAGGACAGTCAGTCTTATACATTTAAGTCTGTAATGATTGCAGAATAATGGGGAAATACTTGAAGAATTCCTCATATTTTTAAATCTTAGGAACATTGAATGTAGTTGTTTTTTATAGGTAGTAGAGAAAAGAATAAAATGTGGAATAAAGAAAAGGAATAAAAAGGAATAAAATACAACATTTAGTTCTGAACATTAAAAATGTTTGGATACTTCTAATAAATGAACTAAATAAGGTGAATTAACAGATGAAGTGGCAGGTGAAATTGGAATCTTCAGACTGCAAAAGCAAAGCAAAAGGCAAAGACAATGCTCATCTACATAAAGGAGTACAATGTAATGGGTTGCACAAGAGAATTTTACATAATCTGTTAGGAAAGCACCAAATAATAAACCATTGTGTTTGGAATTGTCCATGGCTCTTACTCAAAGTGCCAGTCCTTGATTTCAGTAAAATCTTCTGTGCCTAGAAAAGTTATTTGAAAATCCTAATGCCCCAAAGATAATTTTAAAAGAACACATGATGCCTTAAAAATATGATATTTGTTTTCAGAACTTTAGTTACTCTTATTTTGTCACTTGTGCCTCTTAAAAATGTTCAGTACTCACATATTAACATTATCTCTGCACAGAGGATAAAAAATTCATTAATATGCTTTGTATTTGTACTTTAGCAACAAAAAATAAATTCTGTTTATTTTTTTTTCAGGTCAGCAGTCTCATTTTGCATGTAGAAGAAGCTCATACGCTCCCAGTAAAGCATTTTACAAATCCATATTGTAACATCTACCTGAACAGTGTCCAGGTAGCAAAAACACACATCAGGGAAGGGCAGAACCCTGTGTGGTCAGAAGAATTTGTCTTTGAGTAAGTCTTAATCATCTTGAATTATTGAATTTCACTTGTAATTTGCATTGCATTTAAGATTCTTAACACGATATTATTTTACTGTATTTTTAAAAATACGGTCTATGTCTTTATACAGCACCAACCTTTCAGCCAAATTCTGCATGGGCAGAATTTTTTATAGGCACCTAACTACCTTTGTTAATATAAGTGTCTTTGGCTGATAGGGATAGCTGAGTATTGAAATGCGATTAGGAAAAGTGTAAGTGCCAGCCAAGTATAGTACTAATTGAGGTTCTCTGTCTTTTCTCCTAGTGATCTTTCATCTGATATTAATAGATTTGAGATAAGTCTTAGTAACAAAACAAAGAAAAGCAAAGATCCAGATATATGTAAGTATTTTTTCTGAAAAGATGCTTATATGTTTCAGCAATGGATACTCTGTGTGGGTTTTCTTTACTTTTGTTGAGCACTGTCACAAGAAATTTAGGCTGGTTTGTATGCTCAACATACCTCTGTCTTTGTATATTTTGGATGTCTGAAGAAGTTTTCCATTAATGGTTTTATAATGACAATCTGCATGGTGTTTAATGATAAAATGTACAGTAATCCAGTCCTGTATACGTGGCACCTTTCCTAGCTCTGCTCTAGAGTAACCATTGTCAGACAATGACTGTGCTTACCAAAAAGCAAGAGAGGCAAGAGGAAAGAGAAACTTTCAGTACTAGTCTGCTCCATGAAATGGAGTTCCATGGAGTTTTAAGTCTGACTACATGGAATTCCTTTTCAGGTTTTTGGTTCCTTCCAGTGAGAAAGGGAAAGATACGATTCTTTATTAAAAAAATAATCTTGGTTGTTTCTGAAGAAAATGTCCTTGTTTTCTTTATTTTTAACTCATCTGTCTGCTTCCCTTATTACCACTCAGGCTTAAACCTGAAGTTACATTAGTATTACCTTGATTAGGACAGGATCCATATTTTCTTCTGCCTTTTACACAAGTTTCCAATAATTTCTTTTCCTCATGTTACCCAAACAGCTACTTCTTTAACTGTGGTTTTGTTTCTGTTCCAGCAAATTAAGAGCAAGGTGGTAAAATCTTTCAGTTTCCTTGAAAAGAAGGGGTTTGAAGAACGTGAATTTGAAGATAGAAAAAAATATTTTTTTTTTTAAGTTCAGGTCTCTACCACACAACATGTTTTTAGTTTTGTTTTTTTCTGTTCTTGTTTCCCACCATACTTGTTCTTGAGCAGCTTCAGCCCTGTGCTTCCTCTTTGATGCCTGCAGGGCAGGATGGCTTCTCTGTCCCCTTCAAATTTATTCCAAGGTTTTTTTCTTTTCTGTTGTGTTCAGAGCTGTCTGTTCTAAAGCCTGTCAGAGTTTTTTTCAGTTTGGGTATATTTTGTTACTGGCCTGTAACTTGTGCCGCAGTGCTAATTTATTGGTGGGGGGTTTATTTGGCTTTGGGGTTTTTTTGTGTGTGCGGTTTTTTTTGGTTTGAGTTTTTTTGTAAAATCTGTAGGGAAACTTTGACCAAAATAGATCATTTACAACTCATTTTGAATGGTCTTGCAGAACCTGATTCAATTTGTGGTTTTTTTGTTTGTTTTTCATGTGAGGAAATTAAAAGCAGATCTCATTGAGAGTCATGGAAAGAGAGAATGTTTACTTGAGAGATGCAGACTAACAGGCTAAACTATTAGTGAAACTAACTGTGGGTTCCTCTTGGAGGATGATGGGTGTTTCACAAGCACAGTGTTGCCTGTGAAAGTACCTGGGCCCTTTCTCTGTGAAAAAAAGAACTTCCATTCAGGAACACATGTACCTGTTCCAGGTGAGCCCATGCTCCCAGCTGCTGTATCTTGCTTGGCAATTTCAAGTTACCAACACCACTGAGAGGCCAATTACTGATTTGACCATTCTGCAGATGACTTTCATTATCAGGCAACAAGTGCTTGAGACCAGTTTTTTATGTAATATGCATAAAGTGTTACTTAGCCTGGGAGTTAGTATATAGGAAATAGATATGTAAGTGTTTGGGAAGGCCATAGAACACTGTAATAATAAGCAGTAAGAAGTAATAAAGTGATGGAGGAGCAGACCTGATGGTGGTGTCAGCCAGAGGCTGGAAAGGGAATAGTCAATTCTAGACATCACCTATTTTTATTTTCAGGCTGCTACCTGGATTTGCAGGGTAGCACTTTTTTACCTACTTACTTGGGTGTTACAAGGGAAGCCATTTCAATAGTCGTGACATTTTTGAATTTATACATTCTCTACAGAATGCCTTATTTCTTCAATTTATAGGACTCTGTTAAGCCACTGAAGCGAATATGTTAATATATCGATGGCAAACTTGTTTACTCTTACTAATATTTTTTTACTGAAATAAGACGACGTGCTGAAAATAAAACGGGCTTTTTATTCAATAGTAACACTGTTTTGGTGGAAATAACGTACTTGAACGATGCTTTTTTTTCTTAAGTGTTTATGCGTTGCCAATTAAGCCGATTACAAAAAGGACATGCAACAGATGAGTGGTTTCAACTCAGTTCCCATGTACCATTAAAGGGTATTGAGCCAGGATCTTTGCGTGTTCGAGCACGATATTCCATGGAGAAGATCATGCCAGAAGAGGAATACAGTGAATTTAAAGAGGTATGAATTCGTTTAACTTTCCTTGGTTTATCTGTCAAAACTCACTTAGTTTGTTGGTAGAGATGGATCTCAGTAACATTGGTTGACATAATTAAATAATATTTACAGTAACACACATACATATATAATTTTTTTCCAAAGCTGTTATATGTTAGGAGAAGCTTCTGAATATTTTAATTTTTTTTTTTTCTTTCAGCTTATACTCCAGAAAGAACTTCATGTAGTCTATGCCTTATCACATGTTTGTGGACAGGACAGAACACTGTTGGCTGGCATTTTATTGAAGATTTTTCTTCACGAAAAGCTTGAGTCCCTGTTATTACGAACACTAAATGACAGGGAGATAAGCATGGAAGGTACTGCACTAAATCACACTAAAGTTTACTGGAATTCTGGGCAGGTGGGGAAGGAAGGGCTCCAGTATCTTCCTTTTTTCTCCTCCTTTAGTTACAATTTATGTTGAATAGCTAACACGTTTTTCCTCTCATTTTGTTACCTCCTTTTCTTAACTTTCCTCTTTCCTGTCTCTTTTTTCAGATGAAGCTACTACCTTGTTCCGTGCCACCACTTTAGCAAGCACACTTATGGAGCAGTATATGAAAGCCACAGCAACGAGTTTTGTTCATCACGCACTGAAAGACTCCATATTAAAGATAATGGAGAGCAAGCAGTCTTGTGAGGTGATACCTTGAACTGTTTGTAAACATCTTGGTTTGTTGACACAATTATCTACTGGTTGTTAACATTAAATATTAGTTTTAGAAACAGTTATTTATCTCTCAGAACTAAAGTTTGTTTACATTAGAAATGCAGGAACTGAATTCATTAAGACATTTTTTCCCCTGGATTTTGGCTTTGAACAATATTCATAGTAGAACTTTTAATTGAAAAGTTCCTGATATTAAATAATGGTTATTTATCCTGAAACCCTTTTGAAAATGGCTCTCCTAACTTCTGTGTTTCACTTCAGCTTCATTGTGGAAAGGATGGTAGTCATCAGAAATTTGGATTGAGAGAGCAAAAAGGTCACACAGATGGATAGTGCTGAATATCTGAGCTGTTAAAAGTCAGATATGTGTATTAGAACTTAAAACTTTTGCTTCTTCACATTTCCTGACCAGTCATTGAAACAGGCTAGTGAGTTCTATAAGAGATGTGTACAGCAGCAATTACTTAATTTATTTTGAAGTAGTATTCAGTGCATAATATTATGAAACTATTTATGTAGTTCTCTTGAGGAGAAGAAACCTAATCTTTTTCTCTTTGTTTTAGTTAAATCCCTCAAAGTTAGAAAAAAATGAAGATGTAAACACTAATTTGGCACATCTACTCAGTATACTTTCAGAACTGGTGGAGAAAATTTTCATGGCTGCAGAGATATTGCCCCCGTAAGTGTGCGCTTTTCTGTTCAGATTTATACTTGAAAATTCCTGTTTCTGTGAATTACATTGCACATTAAAATGATGTTCTTACTGATTTATATTAGGATTGCTGTATGGATACACAGGAATATAGATGGGGGGGAAAAATAACACTTCCAGCAGTGCTTTTTACAAAAGCCTCTTGCACACTTGCTTATCTTTTAAGGAAAAGCTACTAGACCCAAGAGGTCAGGGAAAAACAAGAATAATAAAAATAATCAATCTCATATTTTCACAAAAAGTGAAACACTACACAGGGTTTTTCTTCCAGTGTGTCGTTAGCTTTTAAGGTATAAAAAAATCTTCAATTTTGAGACGTCAGCGTAGCACGGAAGTTTTGTGTTACTGCTGGCAAAGTTAGCATTGAAAGGTGCACTGCTTTTAAGTGTATGGTGCAGCACTCAATATTTTCTGAAATACGCCACAAATTGTTGTATTTCTTTTAATGGGAGAGGACTGTTGCAGTGGTTGCTTAACTTCTAAACACTATCCCTCATTTATGGAAAGAATGGTTATTTAGTTAAGAGAAAAAAAATTAAAGCATCAAAATTGTCTTTTCTTTAAAAAGACAGGAACAGGAAACAGATAATTAATTATAAAACATTTAAAGCACATCTGAATGGTCATTGAATGGCATATACAATGTGTTTTGCCTGTAATTTATAAATTTACTTTTTAATATAAACTTTAGAAAATGTATAAATTTGTTAACTTATAAATTAACTCTTAGGTAAAGGTAACTTAAAGCTTATATTTAAGTTAGTAATGTAAAGTTGGTAATAGTTCTGCATGAAGTAGGAAGTTGCTCTAGGTCCTTTCTCACCAGTGTTTTTGATTCTGTAAGTTTGATTTTGAGTAATTTGAGGTAATTTGAGTAATTACCTACTGCTTCTACAGGACATTGAGGTATATTTATGGGTGCCTACAGAAGTCTGTTCAAAACAAGTGGCCAGCTAATACCACCATGAGAACCAGAGTTGTTAGGTAAGTTACTTGTCAACTTTATTCTGAAAATAAGCTAAAAAGCTAAAAGATGTTAAAGACATACTGCAGTGTGCTTATCTGTGTTTCTTTCAGTGACAAAACTATGCATACCTGCACAGTTAAGATACTGAGGCACAATGTCCCAGTTAAGGATTATGAGCTTGCTAGATTCTTAGTCATGTTCTTAGAGGCTTGCCAGAATAAAATGATGTAGTGTAGAGGTCAGTATAGCTGGACTTAATGGTTTTAACTTTGAATTTGTGGTGCTCCTGTCCAGTCATGTTGAAACATTCCAGAGCTCCTCTAATAATGTTTCAGGAGGTTATAGAACCTGGCTCTTCTGAACTCACACCAGCATCAAAACTCCAATCTACGTTATTAAACCAATGCAACACACAAGTTCTTCTCTGTTCATTGCCAGGGCAGATCAAACAATAATCTTTGCTGGTGTCAGGCAGTTAAATTATTGGCAGAGGTTTATCTCCCCTGGAGGGATCTTTCAGAGGATTTGTCTTTGGCTTGTATTTTTATCATTTTGTATTCCATACTGCTAAGGGGCATTGCCTTCAAATGGAGGCTGCTCTTACTGTGAGAGCCCTTCATATTTTGAGGGTCTAACCTCTGCTGGAAGGCTGTAAAGGTCAGCAGTGAATTCCATATCTCTTTGTGTTTGTCCCCAGCAACAAAGAGGACCATGTGTCTTTCCTTAGTGGATACACAGCTCACATGCAAGGTTTGCCCGAAGGCCTCCTCTGGATGCTAAAAATACTGGATTGCTTGCTTTTGTGGTGTTCTGTTTTCACAAGTGGATACTAGTGATTTCTCTCTAGAGTACAAAGTTTCACAGCCTTCAGTGATCCTGTTATCTTTTATTGCACTACTTTTTGTTTAAGAATGATTAAATATTCAGAGGTGGCTGGACAATTTTTTGATGTCTTGGTATCTTCCCTACTGTATCAGTCAGAAGGTGCTGCCATTTCTCTCTGGTCATTAAACCCCCATGTAGATATTTGCTCATTCTTCATTTAGGCAGGTTGACCAAGGTAAGAAGCATCAGATCTTCCCTATCAGCAGAGTCTCTGCTAGATTTGTACCTCGTTGGCCCTCAACTTTGGGCACTTTAAAAGAGGGATTGATGTATATGCCATGGCTTCAAAATTAATTACTTCTTCATAGCTTTAAATTCACACCACAGAAAATACTTTAGCTTAACCTATGGCCAGGAACTGTTTTCTTACCAGCCCTTAGTTTGTGTTTCTTATAGATGTAAAAGAACATCTATAACAGAATATACTAGGTGTCTTGGACATATGGAAGATACATTAACCTCACTACCGTGTTTGTCATTTTCAAGTAATGAGGACATCCATCACTGCGTACTTATCAACAGGCAAGGTAGTGTAAAGTCCCCTTCCTCCTTTGTCAGGAAGTGGTCAGGCTCTGGTAGCATAGCATGGCCAGTCTTCCCGAGCGAGGATTTGGGAAAGGTCATTAACCCTTCGAGCCTGCGCAGTGGATTTTTTAGGTGAGACACAGCGTGCGCTGAACTGAGCCCACCCTTTAATCCTGAGGTTCATCTGCCGGGGCCGAGCAAGCTTGGACAGTGGCAGTGAGGTCCCCAGGACGTAGGTTTGTTTAGAGTGACCTTCTCTTAGATGGATTGCCTTACAGGGCTGACGAGCTCCATCTGCCCGGGGGGCTGGGAATCGAACCCGGGTCGCAGCAGTGAAAGTGCTGCACCCTAACCACTAGACCACCAGGGGCCCCCTCGTCAGGCTCTGGTATTGCTGTAGTGAAAACCAGCCTGCTGGTGGTGTCCAAGGACAAAGTTACAGATATTATAGATTTACTCAGTTGGCTTGTATGTCACTTCATTGTACAGCAGTTAGCTGGAGTTGAGGTTAACTTGAGTGGATGGTTTTCACTTTTGTATTAGCAGAAAGTTAGGTTTTTCTTATGCTGCTGAAGGCTATTCTGGCTTCAGCAAAACAAACTGAACTAGTTCTGCAGTTAAAACAGAGCACATTTTTTTTCCAGCTTTCTAGATGGCAGCAATTATTTCATGGAGGAAAGTAGCATATCCCTTATTATTTTTCTACTGGAGTGTATTGCCATCAGGATATGGAGCAGCCTAAGTTGACCTAAGGCTGTGTTGCGCCAAAAGATATGTTCCCTTTGCCCACCCGCTCCTGCACTCCTCGTTAGGATGGCTTGGGGAAGTGAGTGGCTGTGGGATGGATGACACCCAGTAGCAGATAATGGAGAACTTTTGGTAGGTCAGAGACTAGGGGCTCCTCCTTTTTGAAGCCAGCATGTTTTGGGATTGGCTTCATTATCACTTCACAATTAAGTTCTTCCCACATGATTTCAACAGTTCACTTGAAATCTGAGTGCCTATTCTTTCAGCTTTGTAGTTCATAGAATCATAGCATGATGATCTTAATTTGTTAATATTTTCACAGAGCACATTCTGGTTGCTTTGGTGTTTGTCTCAGCAAGATTCCATGTTAACTTAAATCCTTGAAGACTACCCAATTTTACATTAATTCTCTAATGCTATGGAACAAAATGCAATTTTCTTTCCATTTCAGTGGCTTTGTTTTTCTTCGATTGATTTGTCCTGCTATCCTGAACCCAAGGATGTTTAATATCATCTCAGGTGACTAAATGCTTCAGATTGAATCTATACGTTATACAGCAGGAGGCATGAAATCGCTTGTAATGTCTAATGCAGCAAAATATGAAGTTTCTTCAAATACTCTGTTCAAAGTCATGTTATCCATGTCACTTGGCTCACTTCTCCTTAAGACAGCTGGCGTATGCTTTTCTCCCTTAAAGGTTTGATTGTAGTTATCTCCAATGTAATTTTAAAGTCCAGAGAAACATGCATTGTTGATATTTAATAATAACTTTTTGAATTAAAGTCTAGCATTGCTTAATGTATTTAGCAATGGAAAAATGGAATTTTGGGATCTTCAGATGTCGCTTTCAATACAGTGCAGTGCCAAAGTTAATGGCTGAATTCAATGGTGTCTCTGAAATGAGCAAGATTTATAAAGTTCATATGTTCCTGCAGAGTTTGGAATACATTTGTGGACCTAGAAAATCATTCCAGAACAACTTGTTTGAATGTCCTGCCTACATGGCTTCCAGCCATTGGAGAGGTCTTTTGACTCATTAAATATAGTAAAATCTCAAATACAGAATCTTACAGATGAGAGAGGGGCAGCATTCAGAAAGGGTGAAAAATAGGAGGAAATAAAAAATCTGGTTCAGAAAAGCTTGTTTTCTTCATTCATAGACAGTTTTTAAGACAATGTAGCATGTTTTCTATCATCAGTTTTTAAGCTGTATTAAATGAGAAGAACTGGGTTGAACAGAGTTTCTTTCTTTCTCTCACAAAGTAATACTTTCTGTACATGGTTTGGAGAAAGCATTTGAGAAACACGGCCTGGATCCTTTCTTTAGCATTTTATTATCTTCGAGTAGTTTGCAAGTTAGGTACCTCCTAATTTGGGTTGCACTGTGACTGCAGGTGTAAAAAGTCAGATTAACAAGTTTTTTTTGGACATCATTAAAGCAGCTTGTTTTATTTCATCAAGTGACATCTTTTACATGATGTTATACTATTAAAATTATATTTATATAATGTTAAAGATACATCATTAAAAATATGAATGGGAAAAGAACTCTTTTTATTTGTGACTGCTATTAATTTTAAATGAATGGCCAGTAACTCTCTATTTTGCAATCCTGCCAGATTCTCCTTCCCCCACTGCTGCAAGAACGCTGACGCTGGTCGCCAAGTCTGTGCAGAATTTAGCAAATCTCGTTGAATTTGGAGCTAAGGTGAGTATAATTTTACACAGAGGACAATGTGGAACTGTGTTTCCAGTACATTTTTTACATGTACTTGTGTAATGCATGCAAAAATCTGTTGCTATTTTCTCATGCTGACACTCTGACATTTTCTCCTCAGATTCTCCTCTTTCTGACCTCGGATTTATTACTCCTTAGTTTGGTGTTTTCTGTGGAAGAGCACCTCAAACTCTATCTGTATTCACTGTCATACTGCTAGACATAATTAATGGTGTAAGTCAGGTGTACATATTGCACTAAAAAGCCCAAGCTTTCAATAAAGTATCAATTATAAGACTAAGAGAATGCCAGCATTAACTGGTCTATCTCAGTTCCCAGGCTGAAACATTGCTAAAAAGAAATTTGTTGATGTACACATAATTAACATGAACGCAGGCTGGCATTACAGTTATTTCTCTGACACACAGAACTTGGAATATAAGAGTTAATGAAAAAAAAAAAACGAGAAGGGGGACACTTATTCCTGATCATGCCTCTGAAAGTAGAGCATCTGTTCATTGCAGCCAGGTATTGAGAGACACTCATCTTAATGCAAATTCATAATGGTATCCATGTGTAAGAAAAATTCTGAATCGGAGATTCTCAATCTTCTGGATACAAGAAAATACTGAATTCTGTATTCTTTTGTGTGGTTGCACACCAGACATTAGAAATTCACTTGAAAAAAGATAACATTATTCCAGTTTAAATACTTGGTTTGCAGTGTCATTTGCCTGACTGCGCTGTGTTCCCTTCAGATGTGACAATTATCTTGGCATTACTTTGTTAATGAATGCTCTTTAAAATTACCAGGAGCCATATATGGAAGGGGTAAATCCATTCATCAAGAGCAACAAACATCGCATGATCATGTTCTTGGATGAACTTGGGGTAAGTGGTTAAAAAAATATTTATTGAAGTTACATAGCAGCATTATAAATTAAAATTCTTTACACTTCTTATTAACTAGCTCAAAAGTGCATTAATTTTGAATGCTTATAACTGAATACATTTTTTAATGCACGTTTAGAGACTACAGATTGCTTGTCTGTTACATGGAATTAAAACCATCAAATATCTTCCTAGACTTTATTAATTTAGTGCCTCTGTAAATGTGAGAAGCTCAAAATAGATTTTATAGCCATGAGACTAGAAATTTTGGCCAGCAATACAAACCTTTAAAAACATGTTTTAAACCAAAAATTTTTATGTCTAATTTGTCACATGGTTTTGACCAGAGATGGAAATTAATTTTTGGTTTAAAAATTACTAGGTCGAATCTTGGTTAGCATTGCCAAAAGTGTCACTGCATGCATTCTGTATATTGTAGTTCACCACTCTGGGTGAAGAACATCTTCTACTATCCAACCTAAACTTCCTGACACAACTTCAGACCATTCCCTCAGGTCCTGTCACTGGTCACCACAGAGAAGAGATCAGTGCCTGCCCCCTCCTGTTCTGCTCACTAGGAAGCTGTGTAACTGCAGTCAGGTCTCCCCTCAGTCTCCTCTTCTCCAGGCTGAACACACCAAGTGACCTCAGCTGCTCCTCAGGCCTCCTCAGCTTCCCCTCAAGGTCCTTCACCATCTTCGGTCCCCTCCTTTGGACACTGTCTAATACCTTAATATCTTTCCTGTATTGAGGTATCCAAAACTGCCACAATATTCAAGGTGAGGCTGCCCCAATGCAGAGCAGAGCAGGACAATCCCCTCCCTTGCCCAGCTGGCAATGCTGTGCCTGATGCCCCCCCAGGACACAGTTGGCTCCTGGCTGCCAGGGCACTGCTGACTCATATGCAACTTGTCATCGACCAGGACCCTCAGGTCCCTTTCCATGGCACTGCTTTCCTGCATCTCATTCCCTGTTCTTTACCTACATCCATGGCTGCCCCATCCCAGGTGCAGAATCCAGCACTTCCCCTTGTTGAACTTCATATGGTTGGTGATTGCCCAGTGCTCTATAATACACAACAAGAAAGATGGACTGGAGATTTAGCTGGAAAGACCAAAATTGGTCTTGGCATCCTAAATCTGTGTTTTGTTCTGTTGAAGAATGTTCCCGAGCTCCCAGACACTACAGAGCACTCTCGGACTGACCTGTCCCGGGATCTGGCAGCCCTGCATGAGATCTGCGTGGCACACTCGGATGAGCTCCGGACGCTCAGCAATGAGCGAGGTGTGATGCAGGTAAGGTAACACCAGGCAGGGTCAGTAAGCACATCACAGGTAGAGGTGGCATGTCCAGAGTTACTCCTCAGTACTGGGATTCTTTTGTAGTATTTCTGTAGCAGTGTGACTGATATACATTTTAAAATACTGGCATTTCACCAGGAGGTTATTAGCTGTGAAGATAAATACTTAGTCCATAGTTTTGTTTCTTCGTGCAGCAAAACCAAATTGGGGTATTTTTTTGAGTTTTCAGAGGAAGTGTTAGTTTCTGGCCTTAAACACACAAAATTACTATATCCCGGCAGGCTCTCTGGGTCATTGGTTTTCAGATCTTGGGTTTTTTTCAGCTGAGAACTAAATTAGCTTTCTTTTAATACCTCATTTATCCTCGCTAGTTTGCCAGTACACTTGTACACCTGTAAACTTGGCAAACACCTGTATGCTTTCTCTGCCTCCCTTTTTTTTAATTATTTTTAATATATTTAAACTACCTACTCACAGGTCTGATGGGCAGATGCTGAAAATGCTGCTCAGGGAAGACAGTTCTGTTTCCAATACCTAATGTGTGGTTTACTGACTCTCTCTCTACAGCATGTTCTTAAGAAGCTTTTGGCCATTACTGAACTGCTACAACAAAAACAAAATCAGTATTCAGTGTCTAACAACATCAGGTAGCAGCCCTCTACCTGCATTCTGCATGGATCCAGCATGCCTGACATGGCAACTCAGACCAGTACCACTTTCTTCTTGCTCTTGCCAAAAACAGCACACCCTGTCACGTTCCCAGTGATGTGTGAACTATGCAAAAAGAAAACAAAGATCCTGCTGGTGAATAATTGTACCAGCAGCTTTTTTAAGCTATCTGTGCAGGACATTTGCACTTTTTTTTTCCACTTGGAAACAGTTTTCACAACCTCTGAGCCTTGGTGTAGAGTTCACCCTCCGCAGTGAAAATGCTGTGACTGTGTCTTGGACTTTGAAAATTATTTTCAGCACCTCTGATTGCCAAAGTTTTTGCTGTCTGGTTGGAAAACAATTATCAACTGACATGAGAAGAAATGTGTCATTCTGACAACCACCTATAACTGGATAACATTTCTTACTGTAATTTCTGAGTGGTGACAATAATTATGACTTTTGACTGTTTCAACCACTTTTAACTTGTATTTACAATTTTCAGAATCTGATGTTATGGTAGGAACAATCTTTACTGTACACTTTTTATACCATACTGTTTCTCTCGCTGGAATTATGTGGAAAGAGAATATGCAGAATGGGTCTTGTCAGCTTTATTTTTTTGATGTGCCACTGATTCAGTCTGAATAGTTCTTCCATCAAGAACTGTATATCCGGATAAATCACAATGCTTTTGTAAAATGTTTACAACAGTAAATAATTTGAATTCAGTAAATTTATTGATCATTGTATCAGACATGCATGCGTTCATTAAACCATTTTATAAAATAGGTATTGTTTGGTCTTTTGTGTACTGTAAGTCTAGCATAAATATTATTTTTATAAGTGAAAAATGAGTTTTTAAAATAAATCAAGCTGCGTATCAACTGTATGGAAACTTGCTAACTTTGGCTGCTGTGGAAATTTTTTAGTGTCTCTACATGTGGTGTACTTTAAAATGTTCACACTGTCACTTTTTCAGCATAAATCCTCAAAACAGCATTACCTTGTCCATACGCCTTAATTTGTACATGACAAGGTGAGAAAGTAGATGTTAAAACATCCTGGGTGGGTTGAGATTTAATAAAAAGAAATTCTTCCCTCTGAGTGTGGTGATGCACGGGCACAGTGCCAGGGAAGCTGGGGATGCCCTATCCCTGGAAGCCTTCAAGGCCAAGCTGAATGGGGCTTGGAGCAGTCTGATCTAGTGGAAGGTGTCCTTGCCCATGGCACTGCCACAGAGTGTTTAAAAAAATGAAAAGTAAAATGTGCTGTTGATTCAGAGGGCACTGCAGCATCACCACGTGCTACTTTTCTAGACAGTGGTCTAATAATAGGGCATAACAGGATGCTGAGATTCAATTACAAGACTGAGATAATCAAGTAATTTTATTACATGAATGTTGTTGATACACCATTAGAACACCTACACTGCTGCTTCTCCTGTCTATCAGAACTGCTTTTTCAATTCACTGTCACATGAAATCAGAGACTTTACTTTTAGGTCTTTGCTGTAGTATTATAGTGGCTCTGCTGTGCTGACCCTGGTGTCCAGGTGAACTGCTTCCTTGAAATGAGTCCAGTGCTACAGCTGAGAGCTCCCAAGTGTTGCAAGTACTGCACTCAGCAGGCATAGATGATGCTCCCCATAGTGACAACACACCTGTTTGCAAGACCTTGGTACCACAGAAGTGTTTTTTTAGATTGTCCCATAACCGTGTGAAGTCTGTATTAAACTGCATCTGAGAGGAATAAGTAATTAACAATCTCTCATTCTGCCGTACTTAGATCTTAACAGAGTTTATAAAATGGATTATTTTGTGGATTGAGGTGGCTGGCTGTAGGCAGTACAACATGGTAAAAAAAATTGTTGAGCACAGAGATGCCTGGTTAATCTACCTGTTACATACAAAATGCAGCAAAGAAAATGAAACTGGGCAACGCCCAAAGCTGCATTTAAGTGTATGTATTGTAAAACTCTTTATGTTTCAATGGGGTATATGAAAATGGAACAAATTAGTGGCTGCCATGCTCTAACACTACACGCACAGCAAACTGTTCCTGAACCACAAACGAGTGGCAGATTTCTAAAAGCAAGTATTTCTTGCTAATACTTGACCTTTCATGGATGAGGGTTTAAAGGAACCACAACTGATTTTAATTTAACAAAGTAACAAGCTTTTTTTCCAAGATAAACACTGGAAGCATGAAAACTGTATGACACAGAATATAAAGAACCTGTGGCAGGTAGGGTCACACCTGGCACCAAATTCGTTCCTGGAGGGGTAGGAGTCCATCTTCCTTTAAGGTAATGCAGAATCCACAAGATCATCATCAGTCCACTCTTCCTAATGGAAGGGAAAAACACAACACCTTGAGCAATGTGTGCATGTAGTGTCCTGTGTGTTCTTTATAGTCAGAATTTAAGAACTCACAGAAGGATTCCATGACAGAGGAAAGACTAAAAAAATATTATAAGTTGTGGCAAGTCAGGCCTATAAACTTAAAGCTAGTTTTCCATACCTACTCTTACATGGAGACAGTCATTGAGCAGCCCCTTGCAGCACCAGTCTGAGGTTAAGCTCATCCTTCTTACAGCTATGTAGAGATTTCCACCACAGCTCATACTGCAACCTCTTACTAGTATCTTGTTTTATGGCCTCATCACCTTGGAAGCTGAGTCACCTGTGCTTAACCACTACCTCTGTTTCCTCTATCTTTCAATCTGATGAGCCCTCCATACCAGTTCTGGCCTTCCTACTGATACTAACCTCCAGCTGCAAATAAATCATCTGAAACAATGTCTAGACGTAGATTAAAACTGACTGTGCACCTGTATACTACAGTCTAACGACAGGATTAATGAAGCCTCGAGGTCTGAGCAGTTTGCACCCACTATATGCTTTCAAAAAGTTAAGCACATTTTCTCTTTTAGGTCCTGGCCAGCTCAGATCTGCTCTTGCATGTGACAATTGCTCAGAACTGAAACTACACAAGTACAAACCCTTGGCGGTTCAGATATGTCAGTAATGAAAAGTCCTGAGTTTAGGACCTGTTGGAACTGTGCAAGAGCCTATCATGAAATGCTGTAGGCTACGTGAATTTATCCAATCAGGTTACTCCTTTGGAAAAAAAATTATGAATTAATAACAAGCTCCAAGAATCAAAAATGCCTCAAACCTTAGAGCATAATTAATTCAAATTAAACTGGGGCAGGGAACCAGTGAAATCTCCAGAGCTCATTTAGAGCTGTTCTCTATGTCACTCTGTCAGAAAGTGAAAAGTTTTGCCAGTGCCTGGCAAAATGGAGTTGCCTGTTTCAATATGTTTTTTAAGACTGGCATTTGGAGTAAACACTAGTCAAAGGTTTTATGGCATAGTTATAAAATACATTCAAGGTTCCACATTTTCTTAGAACATACCTTCAATGCTGGTTTTATTATAATCTTGTTTAAATAATTTTTTAGAATCTAGTTTGACACTGTAGCATCAACCTACTATGATAATCTATAATAGCAAGACTCCTTGAATTATAGAAAGACACAAATTTTGCATTTTATCCTCAGATTTTGGCAGACAACCCTCTTCAGCCTTTAGCACATTTTTCTAAATGTCATACTCAGAGTACCTTTGACTGTCAGGATGTAGTGTCTTTAGTAACAAGAGGAGTCCAGTTAAACACGGTTCTTCACACCTTCCAGAATGGACTCTCTACAATTTCCAGTCCATGTTACAAACAAAAGCTCTGGAAGGTGGTCAGATCAGATGTGAAGGACTACCTTAATTCTGTTTTCATTTGCTGAGTCACCCTCATCAGTTTATCTCCACCTTTTTTACACTTGGTCTTATAACCCAAAGTAGTAGCTACCAATCTGTAATTCATGCAAGCCCTGCTGGCAAAGTGGCTGATGTAGAAATTTAGTCCAGATTCTGACTTCTGCTTTGAGCAAGAAGCCAAATAAAGTAACTAAAACTTTTCAGAGCACAAGAAACAGCAGAAAGGATGGCCTGCGTGTTCTTCCCCCTCCCCACAAAAGACTGAGATATATAAGAACACTTGCAAGCACAGGCTAGTAAGAAATCTGGCTCACTTGGAAAAAAAAAAAAAGTTGAAAAAGACTTGGTTTGAGCAACAAGTAAAAGAGTAGTACAGATGCATAAGTTTGTCTCAGTAGCTGTGTCACTTTCGTCTTGGCAGTTAAGAGTGGAAAAAAAAGTACCTGTACAAAAGGTTTACTGACCTCATCCATTTTGGATTTCTTTGCAACATGTTCATCATTTTCATAACCTTTCCTCTTCCTCCTAACCCAGATGAGAAGTGAAATGTTCAGGTATTTTTATAAGTTAGACTCTTTCTATTTGACCACAAGATTAGATTATGGGCACACTTGTCACATAAAAAAACTACCAAAGCCTCAACAAGCAGCTTGCTCCAAATCCAGTGTCTACTGAAGTGAAAAGGGCAGAAAAGAAAAATCAGCAAGTTCTTTGCCCTCCATATAATTTAAGAAAACATTAACCCTTTACACAATTCTTGTTTTAATCACATGGTTTAAAAAGCCTTAGTTCTCACTGCATACAACATCAAGTCACCAGACCTTAGAAGCCACCCGGGATTCCCGTTTTTTTTAATCAGCCTGCAGTGCAAATCAGCACAAAAGAATGTATTTATGTATTACTGAAAGCACTATGTTGAATTTTGGTTCTCAGCTCCCAGCAGACACTCACATAGCAAGCATGTGAACATTGTGTGCACATTTAGAGGTTTTCAATTTTCAATCATTCATATAGATAAAAAATTAATGTTCCTATACCAATAAAATCAGCAGAATTTTAACACATCGAAGATCTACTTACAGGTTTGTATTAAGTGCAAGCTCAAAGGTATGACACTTCTCTAATTTCTGTTTCAGAGCAGCAACCTCTTCAGCCCTTGGCAGTTCATATTTCTTGATGAGATTTTTCATGCCTACAATGGCAACAACACAGCACTAAGCACATAAGTAATTTCTGCTCTGCCTTGTTGTGTTGGGTCTGCATGGCCAGGTGTTGGTAGTGGGGGGGCTACAGGGGTGGCTTCTGTGAGAAGATGCTGGAAGCTTCCCCTGTGTACAACAGAGCCAGTGCCAGCCAGCTCCAAGAGGTACCTACAATTGGCCAAGGCTGTGCCCATCAGCAATGGGCTAACAGATTTAAGGGAGGGGGTGAAAACCCACCTGTGCAACAGTAAGTGCTGCTGGAAAGAGGAATGAGAATATGTGAGAAGAACAGCCCTGCAGGCAGCAGGGTCAGTGAGGAAGGAGGGGAGGAGGTACTCCAGGCACCAAAAGGGATTACCCTGCTGATGAAGCTCCTGATAAGCCTATGGTGAGACAGCTGTGCCCCTGCAGCTCATGGAAGTCAACAGTATGGAGATCCACCTGCAGCCTGTGGAGGAGTCCACTCTGGAGCAGGTGGATGTGCCTGAAGGAGGCTGTGATCCTCTAGAAATACCATGCTACAGCAGGCTTCTGGCAGGGACCTGCAGACCCATGGATAAGAGGAGGTTTGCTGGCAGGACTTGGACCCCACGGGGTAGCCACACTGGAGCAGTGCATTTCCGGTGGACTGCACCCCATGAAATGGTCCCATGCTGGAGCAGTTCATGAAGAACTGCAGTACATGGGAAGGACCAACGTTAGATAAGTTCATGAATGACTGTCTCCTACAGAGGGATGCCACACCAGAGCAAGGGAAGAGCGTAAGGAGTCCTCTCCCTGAGGACGGAGTGGCAAAAACAAGCTGACTACAGTCCTCCTGTGCTGGAGGGAGAGAATTCAGGAGTGAAGCCTAGCCCAGGAAAAAGGGAGTGGCAGGGGAAAGGTCTTTGAAAATTTGGTTTTCATTTCTCATTATCCTGCTCTGACTGGCAGTTAATTAATTTTCCCCAGCTGTGTCTGTTTTGCACACAAGTGTGACTGGTCAGTGACCTCTCCCTGCCCTTATCTCAGTACCCAAGCTTTTTATTATATTTTTTCTCCCCTGCCCAGCTATGGAGGTCACTGATAGAGTGGCTTTGGTTGGGTACCTGGTGTCCAGCTGGGGTCAGACCATGACAAGCTTATCAGCAGCATAGCTACTGCTACTGCTTACCCCTCATAGCCAGGCTTGAGCCAACAGTTTTTCCTGTCTTCCCGCATTATAACTCTACTGAAACAAGTCACTAGCATCACTTCACTCTGGATTTCCTCAAGGTAAACTCTAATAATGTAGAGTTCATGTCACTGTGCTAACAAGCTTCAAAATACACAGGGGTTTTTTGCATTCAGCACTGTACGTCTGTCTTAAAAAGAGACTGGTTTCTGTCTTGTTAATAATGCAAGTAACATTTACAGCTACCTTTCAAGAAACAAGATTTTTTTCTCTATGACCAGCTTTTTGTAAAAGTCATTTACAAATGCTTCACAAATTCCCTTCCAACCATCATATGTTTATGGAAAAGCTGCCTTTGGGCTAAAGCTACCTTCCAGAATAATGGAAGAGAAGACTAAATGATCCAAGTGTTCCCTTTGATCTCAGCAATGGAAACCTGAAGACTGAATTTGTTAGAAGAGAAAGGGAAGGGCACCTTAAATTCTGTAAATTCAATTTAAATAGAATTTGTAGACCCTGATGACTTGTATGGTGCATTCACTACTCAAGTAAGCCTTGCCAAAGACTGAAGCTTCAATGCTACCACTCTCATTTTAAATGCATGCATTAGCCTAAAGCATCAAATAACTGATTACTTACTGGGAATTTCATATCCCAGCCTTTTCACTTAATTAAAAAAAGGTAATAATCAGCGGACTATATTCCCTATTAGCTAAACTATGGTAATATTCTTGGTATTTGTAAAATATATACATACACACACACACACACACACGTCTCACACTAGTGAAGCTAAGCATCTTTTGAATATGTTGACAGCTGCAAAAGAGAAGTGCAGCTATCAATCAGCTTACAAAAGGTACCCTCTGGTGGTAGTAGTAGTAATGTGCAGGCTTTGCCTGAAGCTGCAATTTTTAAGACACAGTGACTTGAAAAGTCATTTAATCCTGTCTTACAAAAACCATTATCTAGTTCCCAAAATAGATTTCTCACTTTTAAGTCAGGTGCTAGTCTGAAAGCATCAGGCAGGCCACTTCTCTTTTCATTTATTTCACTTGTTAATTTTCACTTGTTTAATTTGTTCATTGTGTCTCAGTGTTTTCTCCCCTTCCATCCACATGATCCATCCACACTGCCCATGTTTTCTTACCTTATGCATGCCCTGAGGTGAAGAAAACCACTTGAAGCACACCCTTCTGTCTAAAGCTTTTGTTATTTGGAAAAACTTGATTTTTTCTTCTTTAGATACTCTTTATCATACTTTTCCGATGTTTACTTACATTTCATGTCATCTAGTAGTCTGGATAAGGTTGATCTGTTCTCTTTCAGCATAAGACTCTCTGATAAATAGCTTCAAAGAGACATAGAAGAATAAATTTTTAAAGTGCCATAATTATTTGTGGCAGTTACTATCTGTTAATAAAAAGTGTATTATTTATTATTTATATCTGCTAGAGCTTTATGATTAGACTAAGTAAGAACACTTTGGTTATGTAAGTGCTTTAAAGTGATAAAAAAGCAAATCTGTCACTGTAAGAACTTGACAAAAGTATTCCCCAGCCATGTGAGAAACTGAAGTTCCAACACTGCAGAATTCAACATTTCTAAATAAGCCTCACAGAGCTAAGACAAATTAGGTTTAAGATTCTATGGTAACATCACACTATGGCACAGTATGACTATGGGACAAGCCAAAACTACAGAAGAGTGTTTTTCAGACTGACCAACAGACAACAGAGCTTGCAAGACAGGCCTGCTTCTTTTGGCAGCTAAAAGCCATTTCTAAATGCGGTCTTATAAGAGCCTGTGGGTCCCTTCTTCCTACTGAGATTCAAACTTCCTTTCAGTAAGAACACTAATACATGCACACACTGCCTGGGTAAAACCCACTCCTCACCAAGACTCACAACAACCAAGCAGTTTTATCCCTTCCATCATGGGAACGACAGGCTTTCAAAACCCTCCAGTGTTCTGTCCCAGCTCTGCAGGTGCACCTGCTGACAAGTCCACAGACTGAGCACTTGCTTCCCTTGTCCAGCAGCAAAAACTCAAGTAAAATAATAAATAACAGGGTTATAACAACTGCATAGTGCAGACAGGTCACAAAGACTTGAGTTCTTCCTGAACATGCAAACGAAGTTCAGATACCTCATTTCCCATGCTATCTACAAATTATTTTAGTACTTTTAGTATTTAGTATTTTTGCAAACACGCTTTTCTGAATTTTTGCACTAGCAGTAGAGAATTACAGATCTAGTAAGGAAGGAGATCAAGTTCAAGTTCAAGTAAGCACCTGAATGTTTTTATAAAATTTTGAAAGGACAGTGAACCCTGTAGATAATACTCTTTCTTTTTGAACAAGAGAGCTCTGATATTCATTCAGAGGAGGTTTATTTAAAAGTAACTAGTTTATTTAAAAATAACTGTTTGCATTTTGCCTGCAGGTGTTACACTCAAAATGCTCACAGGCATGTGATTATAACATGCCAGGTACAGCTCCTTACAGGAACTACCTGAGCTGTTTTTTCTGAAGAAAAGCATATGCTTTGTCTTTAAGAGAACCAAACCAAACGAACTACACATTTCAGCAAAGGTATGGAAGTGTTTGATAATGCCTGTGCAAACACCAGTGGCTAGGGCACAGAAAGGAAAGTGGGGACTGATTTAAAACAGCACCTTAGCATTAGTTTGTTTCCGTGGAAAATGAACAGCTGTACCAGCCAAATACAGGACTTAAGTTTCAGCATGCCTAGTAGCTGTCAGTTCAGTGTCATTTCAGTTGACTCTGGAACCTTAAAAATCCTACTTTTTCTTTAAGTGATTCTTAAGAAACTCAGTTGCTCCTGTATTTCCACTTTCTTCACCGTAATCTTTAAGATGAGCCTGAAAATCCTATACTGTTCTAACTGAGGCAAAGTCATCAGGTTTCTTTTTTTTGTTCCTCCAAAGGCATATAACAACCAGACACCAACTAACCGCATTTATCACCTACTTTTTGAAAGTGAAACCAACAGTACCACTACAATTCTGAAATATACCTAAAGAACATAACAGTGCTAACAACCAGTAAATACACAATTCTAATAGTTAAGAATGCCTGGAGCAAAATAATTTTATACAGGAACCAAATAAACTATTTAAATCATATCTATACAAAGAAAATACTACCTTTCCATATTAATTCCTGCTCTTGAACCACTAGATAATATGGCAGTGAGAGCTATCAGTGAGGGAGTAAAGAGCAGATATGCATCTGTCAGAGCCACTCGACTGAGGAAGTCATCAGCTGTTTTCCTCAAAACTTCAGGATTTTCCAGCACTGGGTATCGAGTCTAAAAAGTAATCATTTAGGAAAGTAAGTGGCTGCTCCTCCTTCTTGTTTGTGAGCTCAGAACACACAAAACAACAACACTTTACAAAGCTAAAAAGTAGCAGGCCTTCCTCTTTTTCCAAAAATAGCCTAAAAAGCTTAAAGACCAAAAATAAACAACCACCTTTAAGGTATTTGTTTATCACTTTAGCAATTAGATCTTTTAAGATCACAGGTACAAAAGGAAATAAAGTTTTCTAACACAACATGACAGACTTGTATTACTTTACTACACAGAGCATGAAGCACACCAAACAGGTTTTTATTACCTTCAAATCGATTAGAAATCCCTCAAATGGCCGGTATGGATTGTGGACAATGAGATGGAAGTTCAGTTGCTGAATAAGCAGCAGTTCATATTCCAGTATTTGTTCAAGAGCTTTTTCCTGTCCAAGAGGGCTTTCTCGAAGGTTACCAACGAACTGTGCACTGGATACATTAAATTCATCTACTTTACAGGCCAAAAATGCACACGTTAGCCTTGAGGAGGGAAAAAAAACCAAAAAAAGCAAACAATTGACTTATAGAGCATCGATTCTTTTATCAAGAGTTCTGTTCACAAAATTTGTATCTTCGAAACACCATGTTCTGAAGACAACAAATTTTTCCAAATGGAAAGTGAAACAGACCATACTTTGTCTTTATGGCTATTTAAGCTCTCAGATTTCCTTTCTCCTTTTTTTTCAGGTCTTCACAAATATAAAAGATTATACTTCCTAAGTTCCACTTGGCAGAATAACTCAAGAAGTGTTGATAACTCACATTATTATTCGAGGATGATACTCCATCACTGAGTTATTGAGGTAAAAGCGTTTAAAATACATGCAAGCTGTTCCCTAAATTGAAAAAAATGGAGAGAGAAGAAATAAAAATGGATAAAGAAAAAATAAATACATTAGAAAAATGTCACAGATCAGGCAAGTTTGAATATATACTACAGGCATACAGGATACACTAGGGCATTAAGACAAACACAAAGCCATGTCATTAAATATTTCATTTATGCCAGCAATATGACAGCCTTACAAAATCTTCTCTTTTATTTTTAGACATATTTTGCAAGACAATGCTCAAAAACCTTAAAGTATCTTCATGAGAAAAATCTGGTATTCAAATGAAATTTAAAAAACAAAGACTGAAAAAATATTATACCAGAAGTTGCAAGCAATCCTAACCATTTGAATTTTTCGATCAGTAATTTCTGGAACATATTTATCAACATGAAAACAGGTGTTTTCCAAAATCACTGCTTGACGAGACTCTACAGGGGCCACTTCTAAAATATAAGTCTGGTTTCACAGAATGTGCCATGGCAGCTACTGCCACCTTTCAAAGGCATCCTCAAGTGGGGCACTCTTCACCACACCTGCCAGAAGAAGGGAGGACTAACAGGGCACAAATACAAGCCATTCATCTTAATGGCTCGGCTTCAGCTGCAGGTCCCCAACGCTCCCTTCTGCAACACTCGCCCACATTCAAGGCAAGTCAGTTCAACGTATTTGTTTCTCCTTTGTAGGTTACTTAACTGCCAGTGAAAACGCTGATCCAGCTTATTCTGTGGTCAGACAAGCAGTAGTGCTTGAGAACGACAACCCAAATGCAGGACTGCCTTCTTTAGCTACTGTGAGACTGCTTTACTGTATCATCGCCGTTTTATTGTAACATCAATCGTTACCATCGACCACCGACCATTACTTTGTTTCTACCCTTTGCTAAAGGGTACAAACCACAACAGTTCAAGTCAAACAAAGCAGTCCAGTCACCCACGCAAGTGTAGGAGCCACAAGCAGAAGCAGGCACAGACTGCAATGCTGGAAGAGAGAAATTAGCTCTGAAGACATCCGCGGTCTCAAGAACAAGCCATGCAAACAGTAGCAGGCGAAAGGAGGGGGCCGAGGTGGACCGGTCCCAGCGCCGCTCACTCACCACCACGGACCGCGGCATCGCGGGCTTGAACACGGCGCAGAAGTCCAGCAGCCGCTTCTCGTAGTACTTGCATATCGCCAGCTCTTCGTGGGGCTCCAGGAGCACCAACTCGCCCTGCGGCACATGGGGAAAGGCAGAGCGGCGCCTCACTCGGACTGCCCCGCCCGTTCAGCTCTCGCCCAGCGGCCCTGCTCCTCCGCCCCCCGCCCGCGTTCCCCGCCCGCCCCGCGGGCCCCGTGCACCTTCCCGGTGGCCGCGGCCCTGCCCCGGGCCCGGCGGTTCGCCTCGGCCCGGCGCCGAGACAGCTCCTCTTCGCCGCGGAAGGTCCAGTGCCGGCGCTGGGTGCTGCTGTGGAACATGGCTGCACAACATGGCTGCGCCCGCGCGCGGCCCGCCGGGACTCGCCTCAGCGCCCGCCAAGGGAGGCGGGGCCGGGAGAGTTCCTGCGGGAATGATAAGGAGCCTGGCAAGAAGTCCAAACCAAATCAAATCAATACAAAGCCAAAAGTAAAACAAACAAACAAAAAAAAAACCCTCAACGTGATAAACTTCTGCGGAATAGCAGCTCTCTCTGTTTTTCTTCCGGTTTTAGCTGTATAAACTTGCTCCCTTAGATTCCTCCACTAGTCATTTACTCTCTCCCAAAGAACCATTGCGTATAAGATCCAATTATGATTTAAGGAAGCAGCATTTCATAGCCTCTTCTTTGTGCTTCAGCCAACAAATTTTAGATATTACTGCGCTTGTACTTGAAGTGTGCGAAAAAAGTATGTAGAGCACATGTGGACTGTCACAGGATTTGTAATTAAAATGATTCCTGGGGGGCAGACATGTAAAAGGTTCTTTTCTTAAACTACACAGAAAATAATTTTATTGCCTGTGTAGTCTAAATCTAGCATTCCTTTGCCTTAAATTACAGGAATTTAACATATCCAGCTTGAAATCAGACCAAACTTCAGTTTCAAGAACCACAGATACAAAAATACCAAATGGGTTTGTTGTCCATCTAATACTAACAGTTCCATCACGAATTAGAAATTATAAAACCCACATGTTAGAATAATGAATGACAACGTGTCACTTCACATCATCAGTCTTAGGGTACAACATGTAAGAATAGGAATGACAATTCCTGAAAAGGACAAGACCAGTATACGAGATAAAGCAGGATTTTTTTCTTTTTAAGTCTCCATTGATTTTATACCTTTCACTATTCAGAATCTGTACTTCAAAGGCTTATGAGTTTAAGTTTTATGGATACCAACCAACTACTGACTTCACTGATTTTAGTCCTATATTAACTGGTATCATGCACCATTAGTGATTCCAAAATTCAATCAGAAAATGGAGAAAGGCAGATTTAGATAACACATTTGAAAATGTAATAATAAAAAGCTTATGGCAGACTTTGGCAAGTTTGTGACCCAGTTATGTGCAGAACCAAGAATTTACTGTTTCTAGTGTTTCTATTGTTTTTCTCACAGTAGCACTTTTCATCTCTTTACCCACAGATCAATTTCAATATATTATCTCATAACCAAAGCAGTTAATAAAAATTACAAATACTCAGTGTGATTTTTGTGCAAATAACAAAATCTACAAAGAATGGTATAGAATACATTATTAAGGAGCAGAGTAAGTATAATTTTTTTTTTCTAAAATCAGAAAGATAACTACAAGAACTGAAAGGTTTTTGGAAAACTGAAGTCTAAACCTTTAAAACACATCAACTTAACTGTGAAATATAGAACTGTATTGGGTGAAGTATCCATGGGCGGCCATGACATTAGAGATACACTCTGATTTTGCATGAGTAGCTATATGAGTTATTAGTCATTTGCTCAATTCAGTCAAATGTGAATGTTTGCAGTCTGTCTTTTGTTCTGATTTTAAACATGACATGTGCAGGGATACTTGTTCAGAATTATGCAAGTAACAAGGTAACAGAGCAAACCTTAAGATCTAATAAAAGCTATCCAGTTGCCTAGGCATTTTAAAATTTAGCCATTTCTCAGAAAAATTGTCTGAAAGTGTAAATAATATCCACCACCTAAATATGATAAACAGAGCATACTTTGCCTGCTTGTGCCACAGAGGTCTTTTTCCTAATGTTTTTGTGACAGCTGTGGCTGCTGTAAATGTTGTGGTTTTTTTTTCTTTCTCTATTTGGGGAATACTGGGAACCAGAATCTCTTGGAACATCTAGAGGAGACTGAGAAGGACCAAGAAGCACCGCACACACCACCTAAGAAGAGAAAGATGCCTAAACCCCAGATGCTTCCCCTGTAGATTTTACTGTTGAAAACACTAGTAAACATTCATAAAAATAATTCAACTTTGATATTGATAGTGCCCTTTTAAAAGAATATGGGGGGAAGAGGTTGTGAACACAAGTGCATAGCCCTTCAGTTGAGTTGTCATTCATTCAGCTAAATTAACATAATTATTTTCCTGATTTATATTATTATTAAAATCATTATTATCATTATTATTAAGCCTAACTGCAAACTGCAGATACTAACTAGCCTAAAACATGGTAGTTTTAGAGAAGCAGTCACCCTTGTTGAAGATCCTGGAGAGAACTAAAAGCTTTAGAGGACAAAACACATCAATTTATTACCCCATGATGTTCATATTTGCTATATTTAATGCTACTGAGAATTTATCAGTAGTCCTAAATTCAGTGTTTTAAGTATTGTGTTTTAGTCCTCACTTTTTGAATGTTTTAATATCCTAGGACTTCTTGATTTTGCAGTGTTTGGCTATCAATTTTCCTAATATTGAAACTAGTTTAAATGAATTCTTACCTTTCTGGCTTGTGCTAACTAGTACTCACTAACAGCAGTGAGACTATTTCATCTAAGGAGCCTTTTTCTCTAGTCCCAAAATGTGCTTGTCTTTCCAAGCAGTACAAAAATGTATACATATATAGCTATAATTCACTTACATTGAATATGCAATACAAAGACATAAACTTTAAGATTCTCAGCAGAAATACAGACTTTAAATAAGCAAAAAAGGACTAAAAACCAGCAGATTAGAATTTCTGACCTTTGCATTTTTAAATATTAAGGAAAACCTTTTGCATTTAATACTGTACAACTTCAAAAGCACATTAAGTATACAGTCTCAAAAAAACAACAAATCATAGTAGCAAAACTGAAATATGCTGAGGCAGAGATGTTTGTTTATTCTTAAATTCAGGTATCCAATTCATTCAGCAGGGAGGGCTGAATTCCTGCTGGGCAATCAGAATTGGACATCCCATGCGGGGTGTCTATTGGAATCAGCACAAGATTTGCTTAAAGCCTAAGAGCCAAAGCTGGCTTTTGTGTAGGACAGTGGTTATTTTTGCCATTTTTCACTGATGTGTCCTGAATCAGTCACCAAGAATGTTCTGTTGCTTCCATTCCTTGTTTCTTGCTTTTCCTTCTCTATTTCTCCCTTCCCGACCTTGCTTTGATGTTCTTTGGTTTTGATTTCTTCACAACTTCATTCTTACCATCCCACTTCACTCCCAATATGTCATCTCATAAGAATATAATTAAATTATTGATACTGATGCTGAAAAGTCATCACTGGATTTTTGGATGGATGATATCCTGGAGTTAAGAAGAAACTGAGAATGTGGACTTCTGAGTCATTTATGCAACTGTATTCATAATCAGAAATTGCAGCTGTGGCATGTTTGCAAAGATTTCTTTGGAATCAAGTGTTCTTGAAGTGTACTTTAAAAGTGAGAGCACTTAGCCACTGAGGAATAAGAAAATAGCTTGAAGGCCACTTCCAACCTAGATGTGTGTTGAATACATCTGGTTTAGGTTTTTGAGCACTTCGAACACTCTCTTCAAGGTGTTAAGAAAACTTCCCTGCCCAACCATCCAGAGGAGCCACTCTAGCAGTCATTCTCACACCACCTGAGCTGGGACCGAGGCCCCTTCACAGCTACACGTCCCATACTCACACTGACAGACAGGGTTTCCTCACTGGCTCAATCTCAGGTTTCCCATAGCAGTCTCAGGTGTCCAGCTCTTTAAAATAATGTAGTTGCAGTGCAATAACTACATAACAAAATAACAGCTTGAGCTGATGCCTCCAAGGAGGAACCCTGAACAAAGGACCCCTGAGCTTTTATACCCTTACAGTCTAAGGGCAGGAAGGTCTGGGGATTGTCAGCTGCTGCTGTGTCTCTGAGTGTCCAGTCCCCTGGCTGAGCCACATGTCCCCATGCCATTTGTTGTGCAAAGGGTCAGCAGTGATCCGATTATATTAGAGAGATGCTTCTACCCAAATTAAGGTGCAAACAAGACCATATGCCAAAGTCAATAGTATGGATTTTATTTAACAGTAAATGTGAGATGGAGAGAGATAGAAAGAAATAGGAAAAAGACAGTGGGGAGTGGGGGGTGGGAAGAGAAAGAGAGTGACAGAGACACAGAGTAAGTAGAAAGATATCACCACTCGTGGATCCTGATGGTGTCCCGTTGGTCCTCTTCTTCTGGTCTTCTTGGTGGTAGGGGTCTTGCAAAACACAGAGTTCAATGGATGAATATATGTTCAGGTATATGTGAGAATGCCTAAGCACCTCCCCTGCAGGGGGGAATTTTACACTGTCTTTTGCAACACTGTGGATCTGTTGCAACACTGTGGATCACATGCAGTCATCTGGTGGAAGGCCTCAGAAATGAGTGTGGGAGCTACAGCTGCCCCCCACTGGACCCAGCCAGTGCTGATTTTCAGCACGGCTGCTGGGTTGGCTTTCCTTGTGGATACATTTTTCTCCCCCAGCCTGATTTACTTCTTCTTAGACCTGAGATAACTGGGCAATAGTTATCTTTATCTTATCTCAATTCCCATCAGCTGGCTTAGCTCATGGTACAAATTCCTGGAATCCAGGAGGCATATTTGGGAGGGGTGGGCTTTGGTGGTCTCAGCTTCTCTATACAGTTTGCGAGAGTGGACAAAGTCCTTCAGTGATCTTAACAGTTATGACAATTATGACATTTAAGTGTCTTACAAAAGGCTTATGATCATGAAAAGCCAAAGTAACATGTAAACAAATCTGAGATGCAATTTGAGATGCAGGTCTGGACCTGAATTGTACCAGAATGTAGTGCTCAGAGCTGGGGCTTTAGTTCACTTTAACATAAAGAAAAAAGGTTCTTGCAAAGGTAAGGTTTGATGTGAATTCCCCAAAATTTCAGGGTTATTTGCAGCTGGACCTTACTTCAAATTGCTACGTCGTTGCACAGCGATTGGAAAGTATGAAGATGAGCTGCTTTTACTAAAGATCTCTCAGTTGCATTGACTCTGTATGTACAGCCTGCAGAGATCCATGAGCACTCTCTCCTGTCCTAAGGCATGCAAATACTGAAAATTAAAGTTACTTTGTGTGATTACAGTATGTGCATTTGGCCATGGCATACTAAGAATCCTTTACATGTGAGCACTGCACATATGAAAGTGTGGTGTGCCAATCTCATCCTTTCTCTCATGTGACTTTTTGTCCTCTGGTCTAAACGCTGCAGATAATGGAGTTTGATGCTATGCATCTGATTCTGAATCTTTAGTACCTGATAGAATTGCAGCAAGCTATGGCAACTGGAGACATCCAAAAATTGAAAGGTGGGTCTTAGACCATAATAAGAAAAGTTCTCTTTTTTGTATGAAGAAGTTACTGTTTTCACTAAGCTGTGGTACAAAGTGGACTTAGAGACAGGGATAGGAATTCATCATCTCTTCCACTAGCAATTATTACAGAGGAAAGTGATTCTTTGTAATTTTAAATAAATGAAATAAAATTATGTACAGATAAGAAAGTTCTCTGTGCTGACTGTGGATCCAGGAGAATCGAAATTCCTTTCTTAAATGCATACAGTTTGGCAGTCTGTATTTTGTAGTTTGTGAAATTTACTCTTTTTACATTGTTCCTTATTACCTAGGTCATCTGTGTGTTGTGTGGGAATTACATCGTTTCTATTCTGCTTTGTGGCACTGTGGAACTTGTTCTTTGCTGGATTTATGGAAGTAGCTCTTCAAAGAGTTCAGTGTTGTATAAGTGTGTTTAGCTATGGGATTTTTTCTTACGTTTAGACTTCTTCATTGCATAAAATTTGACAGAACATTTTCTTCTTTCTTGTCTGTAGGATAAACTGAAAAGAAGGAACTAGATCTCTGTTAAACTAAAGTGCCTGACATAAGTACAACATGAAGGAATCTGAAGAAGGCTGGCAAATGCTTTTATAGCTTCATTGTAAAGATATGAATAAAATGAATGAGGAATTTGAGAAATAGATGCACCAAAATTGTCAGGCAAATTGGATGATATGAAATCTCTCATGAAGAGGATGGTTCTGATCCATTAGTCAGAATACACTGTTATTTTTGCCCATCAGGGAGTAATTTTCTGATGGTTAAATAACTACTAGCTGTGCATATAAGATTTCCTGACCTAACCACTGACCTGAGAACATAGGAGGCTGCAAGAAGTGGAATAGATCTTCCTTCTTGTTACTCAAGAGTATCTTTCATGATGGAAAGAGGGCTTGGGTTGCAGAAAGACGGCCTTATGAAAATGCCTTTGCAAATCTTAAAATTGAACTGTGCTGCCTCATGTTCGCTGTCACTTTTTGTAATGCTAAGCTCTTCTTTGGTGACAAGGAGGAGAAGTTTAGAGGGGCAAGCAGGGCAAAGGGCTTCAGTAGCCTGCACCATGACATTCCTAGAGAACTCTTGGATTGCAATGAATATTGTGGAATAGATTCTCCTCATTCTAGAGTTTTCATAGGAAAGAAATCCTTATCAGTCCCCGCAGAGTGGTTGAGAAGAAATATTATCAGAAATATAAATGGTTCCCAAGAGGATTTACAGTTTTCTTTTGGCCTTGGGGAAAGAGATAAGTTGTCTGTGACACTGCATGTCTAAAGGGCCCTGAATTGCTAATAGGGCATTCTCAGGACCATGACATTAGTCTCTTAAGTATTTTCTCTTCTTCTTAACATCAAATAATTAACAATTTCAGAATTATTTCTACAAAAACGTCAAACATATACTGTAAGTTCAGAAAAGACAGAGTAAAATTAGTTGTGCCATATCTTCTTGAACATAGGCCTTAACATGTGACACAAGAATACTTTGTGATATGTGGAAAGCTGGCTTTCCACTTAGCATTAACTATGTTTACTCTTGTTGTATCATTAAACCAGGAACAATGAAATTATTGTAATTTTCACAATAATGATTAAATAATTACAAAATCACAGATAGATTTCTAAATCAATGCTTCATGCTTTGCATGGTTCCTTCTCACTTCTTCCAATAAATCCTGGGTACTCCTTATATATTAAGTCATGGCATGGACATGGCATTAGCTGCTAGCCTTGTTCAATAAATTCGCAGGTCACTGGCTGCTTCGTACCAACATACATGGGCATTTCGATTAGACTGTTCTTTAGAGACTAATACAAAGCAAATACTACTGCATGTTTAAATGAATACAGTGGCTAAATGTATCAATTGCTATTGATAGAAATCTAATTGCTCTAGTAATGAGAGTGAACTAAGATAAAGCCATCTGAGGTAACATGGCAATAAACACAGCGGATGATCATAGCACTGCAGCTCAGCTTTTTAAACAATGCAAAATATTCAGCTAATCTCAAGAGTCTGGACATTTCTCCATCATGTCCAGAACTGGTAAAAACCTGGGAAAAAAATTAAAAGTGCATCTACAACTTCTCTGGATTTAGGCTGATGCTTAGCATTTGGAGATCTGCAGTCCTCTTAGTGATTTTATACAACAAAATCCGAATCCTTATAGATCACTAGTAAAACTCTTTTTTATTTAATAATTTAAAAAATAAGACAAAAATAGTTTTGGTTTTGAATTCATACATGAAGAGGGAAAAGCCACTTCTCAAAAAAGATCTCTGAACAACCTTAGCATAAAATACTTCAGATTAGAGAACAAGTTTTCTTTAATTTCAGTGAAGTTTGAAATGTGTCATGTTATGTTAGAAATGCCTCTGAACCTCTTTATTCATAATCTCCAACAACAATGAGGGTGAGTGTTCACAGCCTTGCATGCAGCCTCCTGGACTCCTACCAAGAGCACTGTGGGGTCTGGATGATTGATCAAGGATTCCCCTAGTGCTGCATGGTGCACTGGGGGCTACTGTCAGCTACCAGTGCCCATCCCAGAGCCTTCGCCTCTGTTTCCCCATTAATGTTTTCCCCTGGTTCAGGCAGCCAGCTACCACAGGATGCTTGTAGCAGCACAGATGAGTTGTGAAAAGAAATAACTCCATGGGGATTGACATGGGGTGAATTTGGGTCTCCAGGAGCCAGGAGGGTGTCCTTCTAAGAGTTTGGACATTTCTTGCACATGTGACACCAGCAAGGAGGAGCAGCTCTTCACTCTCAACTCTCCCCGGTGTGCCACAACAAACAGGAGTGGAACCACCCCATCTGCCATAATTCTCCACATCATGAATTGCTTCTGAGAAAGAACTGGGGTGATGCTTAGAGAGGAGTCATGAGTGAAAGGCTGACAAGGCATTCCTCAAGCAAGAAAAGGAAAGCCCTGTCAATACCTTACACCATTTCCGCCCAATACCTTAGGGAAAAATGTGCAGTTTACTGCTGTTAGTAACTAGGGAGAATCACATTCCTCATCTGGCTGAGGACCCTTCTTTTTGTACGGGCCAGGGTACAGAGTGGCTACTGAGATCCCCTGCACAGGCAGGGGAATCATTTGCACCCTCATTTCTGCAGCTCTGCATCTTGTCTGCTGATGAATGAGAGTTATTTTATGTGTGTAAGTTGATTATCTCTGTTAGTCACAGACTGGGAGGATCCAATACATAAGAGGGTGTGTGGTGCTTTTGCATCCAAATAATGAACTTGGAATATAAAAACACATTGACCATTTTTTAAAAAATGTACTTTTCTAAATAAATAGGAGTAATTGTTTATTATTTGATCTGTCCCTTTAGAGAAGCTCTTTTTATGTTGCAGTAGAGAAGTTGAGGGATGAGAAGTTCAGAGAATTCTTATTCTTGCTGAAGGCTGGGCTAAACAGAAGAAGCTTCATAGATGTCGTTTCTGAGGAGGGCCAGCAGCAGATAACACCAGGCAGGTCAGTATTGCTGGAGAGCCAGGCTTTGGAGTGTCACAATCCACCACGCTCTGACACCACCCTCCTCCACTCAGTGATGTCATGAAGGGATGTCTGTCCCTGCATTCTGTCGTGCCTCTGCACATGTCTGGGTCTTTCCACTCTCTCTTCTCTCAGCACCACTTTCCACTCTTTCTTCTCACTCTTGTCTTCTGCTTTCCATTGGTATATCATGACAATCACCAAAGGCCTTGGCTCTGTCTTTCTTTTCTGTCCCCAGATGTCTTTACACTTTCTTCAGTCCTGCATCCAACCAAAATAAACAACTCCACTCCTTTTCCTCACAGCCCTTTTCCTCACAGCCATTCCTCAGCCATTCCTCACGGTGCTGTCTGAAACTTTTCTTGTTTCCTGCACTCTCATGTGCTGAATTTCTGATGTTTGGTGATGAAGCAATTTGCAACCTTGCTATTTTTCCACAGCCATGTATCCATTAGCTCAGATCTCATAGTTTGGTGGTGCCTTTCTCTCTGGGGGGGCAGCAGAGGCTCCTGTAGAGGACAGCCTCCACTTGCAGTGTTTTCCCAAGAGCTGCAGGGGTTGGACATCCCACTGTGACATCACTGAGTGGTGGAGGTGATAGCAATCCTAGTAATCCTAGTAAATAATCATAATCCTGGCAGTGGTTATGGAGTTACTGGGAGATGGATTGTGACCTCACATCCCTCAGTCTATAAACTCAGGTGCTGTCAGAGCCTGGGCCAGCCTGTGGGAACAAGCAGACATGGCCACAGGGAAGGAGTGGAGCTGCCCCATCTGCTGTGATGCTCCTGATGATGTTGCTCGTGCGATGCCCTGTGGCCACCGGTTCTGCCTGGGCTGCATCCTGCGCTGGGCAGAAAGAAATCCTGCCTGCCCACTCTGCAGAAGATCCATCTTGACTGTCAAGTTTTCTGACCATGGCGGAGACAACTACCTACACTGTGTCATCACACCTCCCAGAGAGTCACCAGCGACCAACAGCCGGGCAGGAGAAGCTCCTGGAGGCCTTGCTGAAAACAACCCCCATGGCCCTCCAGCATCCCCTGCCTCTTCTCCACAGGGTATAACAGCCCCCACTGAGCAGGAGGCTGCAGGACCAGAGGCCGTGGGTGGCATCCTGCCTGAGCTCTGGGCAGAACTTTTCCGAAGGCGACGGAACCTCCTGGACCCTGTGCGGCCCTGGCTGTGCCAGGGGCTGGAGATGATATATGGGGGCGAGTGGTGGCAGGTAAAGAGTGCAGAGAGTGGCATCCTACTCGCCCTCTGTGTCTATGGTCCAGACAGGGAGGTCTTGATCCAAAGACTGGAGCCTCGCCTCCAGCAATACACTGCACCACTGGTCCATGGCATCCTCAATATCATTGCAACCCAGTGCAGTGAGGAGGTCCGGAGGCTACGGCACTCCCGCTCTGCCAGGGAGGAGGATGAGATCCCTGTGGCCATCTCTGGCCCCACGGCTTCCCAGGGGGCTAATCCCACCCTCAGCCAGGCCCCCACCAGTGGCATCATGGATTCCAGTTTGGAGGAGGAAGCCGGCACACTGGAGGCTGCCACTGAGGGGCAACCCAGCTGCCCCCCATCTGAGTCCATTCCTGCACAGCAGCCGCAGCCCCAGGAGGAGCAGGGGGAGACGACAGCAGCCACAGGTCCCTCTGCCCAGGAGAGCAGCCAGAGCCCCTCTGCTTCTGGCCAGGGCAGGGACCACTCACCCACAACGTCCCGGCATGTCCGAAAGAGGAGGAGCCCTGGGTCCCCAGATAGCACCCACTGTGGCAAGAGACCTCACCACAATCAGCAGTAACAGGGCTGCAGCAAGTCTTTATGCAAGGAAAAGAAAATAAATTACTATTTCCATGACACAGTCCCTGGGTGCTGCTTCCTCCCCCTTCTCCTGGGGTATTTCCCTTTCTCAAAATGCCAAAGTGTCAGCCGAGGGCCCCTGGAGCCCCAGGGCCATCTTGGTAGTGCTGCCTTCCCCAGGTAATGCTGCTGCAACCATGATGATGGAAAAACTTCTGAGAAAGTACTGGGATGATGCTTAGAGAGGACTCACGAGTGAAAGGCTGACCAGGCATTACTCAAGCAAGAAAAGGTAAGTCTTTTTATCACATTTTCAGAAGAAAAAAATGTGAAAAACCTAGTCAGCGTCTTGCATATCCTCCATGTCTGTCACAAGGAGGATTTAAAAAAGCTGTGTTTTGTCATGGTTTTATTACAGAATTTATGTTTTACTGGTCCTGTGAATAAAGCACAGCTTAATGGAATTTAAGTTCTATGTAACAGAAGTGTTACAAACCTAATTCAAATCAAAGGTGTGATTTCTGCTGCCATGCAATCATTCTGTGTTTTAATGTAGTTGACATAACTGCTGACATAGTGTTTTGGTAATTAAGTATGCTAAAAACACTTTCTTTAGATACAATGAACTCAGCCATGCCTGGAGCTTTTTCCAGGAGCATTTCTATAACTGCACTGTGGACTGCAGTAATTATTCCCAGACTCCCCAGACCGCAAGATTTCCTTACAGATTCACTATACATGACCAGATTTTATCCCCGCCCCTACTTGAAGGGATCTCAGGAGCAACTCTGTCCCATCCAGAGAGAAGAAGGATGAAACAGGTTTCCCTAGCACCTGCCACCGGTTTCCATCTGCTGGGTTGGGATAACCCACAGCATCTTATATGGGACTGGACACCAATATTCAGCAGATTTCAACCAAATCCATGTCAAATTTGTTTGACCCGTCCATGCCAGTTCTGTCATTTGGAGTGGCTGGAGTTAGGAGTATTGATATTGTTAATCAGTATCACATCTCTATTAAAATGCTGTTTGAAAACAAATGGACAAAACACCCTTCAAAATCAATGAGACAAGAAAAGGGAAGCAATTATTTCTCCTTGGATAGAAGTAACATTGTCTGAATTGTGGTTATGGTATTGCAGATTGTTTCTATTGAAGCTATTGTTCTTTATCCCCAAATTAATGTGAAATGAAGGCACAAGGTTATCTCTTATGTATTGAAAGACAGGAGAGCAGTGTTCTTGGTCATTCCACTCCTCCAGATACACTTGTGTGCATGTTAATAAAGTACTCATATTCAGGAGATACTGTAAGGAATAACATTCTTTAATAGAGAGCTGTGATAGATGCCATTTCTGTATTCAAAATTAATCCCTGAAACATGGAGTTGTGGTAGTAGGTAGTATTCTATATAATCCAGGAAGAATAAATTTTAGTTTTCAAAATTATTTTTAGTTTATCCCTGAGTAAAAAGCATATGTCCTTAAAGCATTGTTGGGATCCTCTGGCTGAAAATGACTGTGTTCCCTAATTTTTGCTGAGCTCCTGCATAACACCGTTGCCTAAAGACTACCTCTTTCATCATCAGCAGTGGTGGTTGTGGCAGCCAGAAGGGCATAGCTATGCTTGCCGAGTTTGTCCTTCCTCCTCAAAGGACCACAAACACTTTTCTTGCTCCATGCTTGCTGCTTTTGTCCCTATTGATACAAAACGAGACTGTGAATATTTAGCAGCTGGGACACCTGAGTCATTTACTTGGGGAAATTAGGAAGATTTGGCCCTGGCAAAATCTAGAAGTAGCTTTTAAATTTTTTTTGTATTTGCAGTTCTCCCATCCATCTTGACTATTGCTAGAAGCAGAATTATTGATCTCTGTAGTCTCTATATGCCAATACTATGCATGTAGTTCTATATGCCAATACTAACACTTCTTTGCTATCAAATATAAGCCAACAATAGCATCTAGTATCCACATTGTGTCCAGATCCACATAACACATTGCGTCTCAGATTTCTGTGCCCATAGTATCCGGGATCATGCTCTCGTTTAGTCTGCTTTATCTCCCTGGAAATACCTAGTAGTTCTGAATTTAACTTAGCAATCTTAGAGTAATTTTATTTTAAAAGGTAAATTTTGTATGTTTTTCTTGATGTAGCATCAGGATACTTTCCCAAATATGATTTGAAATAGTTGGTGCTTTGGGAAAAATATCATCAGATTTCAAACAGGATATTTCTGTACAGAAACTTGGAAGTGATTTCTTCACAGCGTTTCAGTGCAGGCAGAGGCAGTTACTATGTTAATATTGTTTACATAACAAGATTCATGTACATATTGTTTGCTCAGAATATTAAGTCCCTGAACACTTTTATCTTTCACTGCACAATTTCTCATTCCACAAAATCCTTGAAGTCTGATTGAAAATATGGGCTTCTTCACATCATAAACTGAAAACATGTTCCTTTAGTTTATTTGATGAACTATTGTCTTGTGATCTTGAAGTTTGTAGTCCTAATCCCATTGAAAAGAAAACCAAATATTTTTAGAATTTTACAATGAAAACATAACAGTTGCAATGCTGCCTTTGATCTATAAGTGGCAGCATTTATTTGTCAGAGGCAGTAAAATTTGTAGCAGGAATGTCTGATGTTTGTGAAGTCCTATGTTCGGGACTTCATTTCCATATCAGGACTTCATTGCTTTATTTCCAACTATGCTGTACAAAAATCAGCTGCAGCTTCATGCCCATGGAAGCACAATTTGCACAATATTTGCTGGCATTTTGCAGTAATTCCATTTTTATGTTACCACTTAGTATACATCTGAGAAAGATATTTTCATGAACAATCTCACAAATCACCTCTAACCACCCTGATAATTTTAGGTATTTTTGTCTTTCTCAGTGTTTAGAAACACCTTTTCATTGTTTTATCATTCTTTCAGTCAATGGCAGTGCAGCAAGTGCATACACTGCTGTAGTGCCATTGCTCATGTGGTTTGACCTACCTACATCCTCCAATTTTGACTAAGCTACAGTATCTGGCTCTAACTCTCCCAAGTCTTATGGCAGGACTTGGAATATGAGCCCTAGTCTGTCCTTCAGTTGCTGTCTCACCAAGTGTTTACTGACCACAACTTAAGTTGCAATGCAAGGTTTATGTCTGTACAGAAGATGTTGGAGGTGGGAATCCTTTTTGCTTGATATCCTAGTTAGGACAGCTGAGACCAGTTCATCACTGGATGGGTGTAACCCAAAACTGTGTATTCTATAGCCTTCCATGCCATTTCCCAGAAACTG
>NW_016690217.1:6069680-6206778 GCF_001604755.1 Lepidothrix coronata
ATAAAACCTCCAAGACTGGTACTTCTACAAACTTTTTGTAAATGAGGATGTGAAACTGTGTATAGAATACCTGCCCAGGTACTTTTAGATTACATCACTCCCTAGTGAGTATGAATGTAATTTACTGGCAATTTGCTGAGCCCCATGATCTGCCTTGTACTCATAACCATTTTGTGGGATGTCTGCTTCTGAGGGGTATTCACTGGAACTGTACTCACCGTAAACTGAAGGAGGACCACTGTATACTAGGTGTTAAAGTATTTCTGTACTAATTGCCACTAATTTAAATGTCTCTCTTTTGTAGACAGCTATTGCAATATTCTTAAGCTACAGATTGGATACCAGTGAGATCTTTCTGAATGAACAGAACTTCTCTTTCTAGTTTTACAGGTCATAGTACTTTTCGGTGATGGCATTCAGCACTAGGAAGGTTGTTATGTTTGAAGACTGACAGCTACCCTCTTGAACCATGACAAGTATGTTGCTGCTTGAGAAATTATTTTTAGAAACATACAGGTAACACAATCATTAACTAAAGTGCCTGAGTAAGAAGAACAAATGCTAAAAAATTCTAGGATATCAGTATGGATTTTAACCCTTTTAAGGATTACATTGGTAATTTTTCAAAAAAACTTTGTACACTCTAGTCAAAGCAAAATCTTTACTGTGTTTGTTTTCCTTAGTTCAGTCCCAGCAGGAGATTAAATATCCTAGTTGCTTCCTAAAAATCCATATAATGTAGTTTGATCTCTATACTTAATAGTGGCTCACTCAGTCTTTTCTCAGTCATGATATTATCAGAAAGGTATATAGGTTAATCTTTCTGATATTACACATTTATCTGATATAGATAGATTTGATATGTGTGTGTTTGTGTACATAGATATATATCTATATGTGCAGGAAATATCAGGTAAACCTTGCACAGGTTTGGCCAATGTAGCCAGCCATTCCATTCGCAGGTATCAGAGGTGTTGAATACTGTATCACTGAAATATTGTAAGATGCTTGCATCTTACAAAAAATCATCGATGTATTTGGTGTCTGAGATTTACTGACTTGTTTGTACAACATATTCCTCAAAGACACAAAGTCTTTTTAGAAAGGTCTGACTGCAGAAGGTTCTTCTCTGGAATGGTCTTTTGAGTGAATCTGCTTATCCTTGGGTTAACAGTAAAAACTAATTACAGTACTCTATTCTCAGACTTTATGGCAGTGAGTGTTTCTGACTACAGCCCTGAGACATGAAAATTGGCATCGTGATATAGGTCCTCAGCTTCTTTCCCTGAGGGATTTTTTACATTGATTGTGCAGATACAACAACTGAGCATTCCCAAACGAACTCTGTGCTAAACTTGTAGGAAGATAGTGATGGAGAGGTTCTTCATCCATAAGTACATGTAGGAAAAGTAAAGTAGGGATTGATGTTTTGGAAGTAGATCTTTGGTATCAGAAGTCAGTTATTCACTGGGTGTTGTTTGGCCATGTAGGATTATGGGTCCAATCACCTCCCAGAGTATTTTCTTCACCCTAAAACAGGCTCATCAATGGAGTTTCTGAGATATTTTTACATTATAATCCTGGTATTAACTTTCAAAAATCAGCATTCTGGTAGAGAAGAAAAAGGGCTTTAAAACCCCTATTTTCCTATCAGTCACCTTGAGCCCAAGTTTCCTCTGTTTCTGTCTCTGGTTGGTGTGGAATACCTCATTACTCAAGATACCCATGTTTTTGAAGGCATGCAGATTATATGAGGTGCATGTTGCAGATCTGCAGTATTCCAAAAGGTGTTAGTTTTGTTATAATGCATTAAGGGAAAATTGCAATACAGATGAGGAAAGAATTTCTTGCTCGCACTCAAAGTGTAATTGTGCATCTGTAGTCAGTAAGTTATTCTCTGAGTTTAGGTCAAGCAGCAGTTTTATTTAAAGAATGAAAAGGAGAATGATTTCATATAATGTAACATTAATTTAATGTATTATGTGTAATATTCATTAATATTGCATAACATGTATAATACACAGCATGTAAGTAAGCTATATGTTTCAAAATAATGTAATGTAAAATTTAAACACATTAAAAGGAAGTTACTAAATATTGTATGCAAATATTTGAATACGAGAGCATCAATGTATTTGTGCTATGTGTGCTTCTTAACTGCAGAGGGCTTCAGAGTCTACTTTGAAGTAGAAAACTCTTTTACATAAATGCTCCTCCTCCTCTTATCACTCATAATGTCTGAATGACATTAACATTTTAATCTTTGTCTGCATTTGAGTAATGAATGTGATCTTCTTTAAAATTCTTCCTTTTAGAAGATGGTATATGTCCCTTGATAATAGCTAGTGTAAATAGATGGAAAGAGCAGCCTTGACCTAGAAATGTACCGTGTTTGTTGGAAAGAGTAGGTTTAAGATTTTTTTCTATTTTTGTAAGTTTTCAAGTGACTGTTCCAGCACGTATCCCTCATGGAGTTTTAATGTGTAACTTACGTAGAAGTAGGACTACCAAATCTTCCCAATACCTTTCTGAATGCCTGAAAGGCTTACTTTATTTTGTATTTGTGTACTTGCTCCAATATAAATGTTGAAAAATGTGTCTGTCCTAGAAGACAGAAAGTATATTTATTTTCCATAGAGGATATGACATGTGACTGCACTCATTTTAACTAGGAGGTCTAGAAGGGACACATATATGTATATAGGTATGTCTACATGTGTATATCCCTGCTAAGGTACACTTTAAGTGGCGTATTTTTAACATCACTGTATTACTTCTTATTCTGCTTTAGTATACTCTTCTGTCTTTTGGTAATTTAAATAAACATACATAGTATATGAATAATGCATAAGACATTTTAAATGCAAGGTTTCCAGCTCCCACAGTGCAGTAGTGTATACAACAATTTGATTGGCTCTGCTCTGTTTTCCTTACTGGCAATTTCTGGGAACACAATAGAGGTTGAAAAGGCTGACAGGAATGGACGATATTTATTTTGTGAGAAATATTTGTAGCCTTTTCAAGGCAATTGTTTTGTGTGTGATTGTCATTCCTTGATTTTATACTTCTTCCCTGTGAAGAATGCATTAAAAGGTCTGATTGTTTTTTGTGGATTGAGTCGGATCTGTGGTTTGGATTTTTGTTTTTATTTTTGGTTTTGATGTGTGTTTTTTTTAAGGATACTGCTGGATTTTTTCCTCTGTTTGCATAAGCTATAAATAAGTAAAGAACTATCAGATTTCTTAAGGTTTCTCGGTTAAGGTAACAAGGCAGTGATAAGAAACTCTTGAAGAAATTGAAATATCTTGAGTTAAAGCAGTTAAAATATAGAAGTTAAAATACAGATATTTTAGTTTATACTATTTTAGGTTGAGGTTTTTTGGTTTGTTGTTTTTGGGCTTTTTTTTCCCCCAGGAGAATGAAATGGGTTCTAAAATGTACATTCATCTTTTTTTGTCAGCTCATGCTGTTATAGCATGTATGTTATTCTTACCTTAAATACGTATTTTTAATAGAGGGCAAAGATACAGTATTAATTAACCAAGATGCACGAAGGTTTTACTTTTATTTTAGCAATATCTTACTCATGTCTTTATGTTTATGCAGAGGAAAATAGATTTTTTTCTCTTCCTCTCCACTCAAAGAACTATCATCTATCAAAAAGTTGGGGGGATGCTGATGCTGTTTATGATTTGAACAGTATTTTTCCAAGTTTTTCAAGCATGTTCACAAGAGTAAATAGTATTTTTCTTGAATAAAATGGTCAGTGTATCAGCCTGACTGTGCACCCATAATCATCATTCACTTTCAGACAGATACAAAGAAAAAAAAAGGTTTGTTTTAGAAATTTTTATATCTGTACATTACTTGAAATGTTTTTTTCTGATTTCTTCCAATACGATGGCAGAATGTCTAAGGTTACTGTAACAGTTTCCCAACATGTGTAACTGGAGATGTAGATGATTAAATCCTGTACAAGTCCTCACAGGTTTGATTAATATTTTTAATAGCTGAAGATACTGTCATTTAACCATCTGCTGCTTATATTAGTGATTCTGTAAATCAATTGGTTTTAGCTGCTGATAGCACAACTAAGCCAACACACCATGCTGAATTGTCTTTTTTTTTTTTTTAGTATCAACAGATGAACTTTGTCAAGAATTTAGTACTTCAAGTCCATGACAGCTCGTTTCTGATAGGTTACCTGAGCAAAACTTTATTTTTCTTGCTCCTGTCCTGACCAAGACAAATGAATGAATAAATAAACACAACTTCTGAGCTCCCCTGTCTGCAAGGGAAGTGCTGGCTTAAACAAGTATGTTTTCTGTATAAGTTCCTGCACTTTGCTACTATGAAAACCAATTCTAAAATATTGTTAATAAACAATTGGAAATATTTAAAAGGAAGGGCTCCTTTCTACTTCTCTGCAATATCCTTGTGCAGGGTCTTGTTTTGAATCTGTGATACCATCAGTTCTGTCATAAGCATACACAAATGTCTGTAAAAACTATTTACACAGCTGCTAAAATGTAAAGCACCTTTCATGCTCTTAATCACCACAGAAGAGAACCTTTTTTCCAGAGACATGCAAATGTCTGGACAGAAATCCTAAACCCATGAAGTTGCCAGATTGCATGGTTTGCTACAACTCAAATATTCAGATAATTTTCTCTTACATTCACAACTCAGGCTCCCTTTTTAGTACACCTTGCACTAAATCAACTTTTGATGAGATTTTTTTTGTGATTAAACTTGGTGGAAAGGCAGAAAATTAACTTGTGGGTTTTGGAGGGGAATCTCTTTGGGGTTTTTTTGATTGGTTGTTTTTTGTTGGTTTTTCTGTTGTTACTCATTTTGTTTTGTTATTTTGGGTTTGGGATTTTTTTTTTTTGGAGGGAGGAGGGGTTGTTAGGTTGGGTTTTGGATTTTTTTGATGGTTTTTAATTTTAGGTTTTTTGCTGTGTTTTTTCATGGTTTTTAATTTTAGGCTTTTTCCTAGCTGAGGAGCAAAGGAAGGCAATTCCTGTGCATTGAATAATTCTAATTTAAAAACAAAAGAAGAAAACCTAAACAAGATAACTTGTTTTGGTTCATTTGCCTCTGATCTTCACACAACTATTATAAATTTAATACAGTGGAATTCTAATGAAGATGCCCTGGCACATGGCCCTTTGTCTCCATTAAGAATACTTGATTGCGTGAAGGCATAACCTGAATCATGATTTCTTTGAGAGCTTATACTGCCCATTAAACCACTGAGACGGTCTCAAGCCAATTCCTCAGTGGGTGCAAGCCAGAAGGGCTCTCCTGGAGCCAGCAGAAATGTTTGAGCCTGCGGTCGTTCTTCTCACGTTTGCAAACGAGCATATCTGAGCACAAACACAACTCCAGTCCTCAAAGGTATTTGGGCACCTGGATCCTATTGGCACAGTAAAGTGCAAGTGGTTGGTCAGATCACTTGCTGAGTCAGGGTTCTGAGGATGGCTGAATTAGGTCATCCAGGGTGGATGTGAGATACCTTGCCGAGGTAACCAGTGATATGTAGCTGAACCGAAACAAACCACTGAGATGCAGTGATGAATGTTGAACTGATTGTACACCAAAGACTAGTCAGTGAATGAAAACATTCATCAAGAAACCAAAAATAAGAGTTGATGAAGTATGAGGACACCAAAAATTCACAGATACCACTGTATCATTATGTCATGCCCCTGATCTGGAGAGCAGTTGTCTTAATTTTGCAGTGATTGCTGAGAATAGGAATTTAATTTAAACTTACTTTTTTGTCATAAAAAAATAAGTATGATACAGTAAAGGCAAGCAACCTTAATAAGACAGCTTTTCTTTAAAAAGAGTAGCAGAAGTGCTCAGCATCATACAAAAGAGTTCTCTCTCATCAGAAGTGGGTCATAACACTGTCCTCATCACTTCTACCTTTTGTATACATGATACTGACCTGTCGTCCTTCAGTTCCATCTTGCCAAGATACAATCAATCATGAAATAAAAAAAATGAAAACATCGCATTTTTATGTTGAGTACCTGAAACTATTTTTCCTCTTTTTCCATAATTGCAGGGATTTTGATTCTTGTGGTCCTTTCTTTTCTGAGTAGACTATTCAGTGGGTACCATTTCAGCAGCTGTGCAATTATTGTGCATTGTTGGCTTATTATACTGGTTGTAAAATGCTTCCTTACCATTAACATTAATGCCAGGGCTGAGGGCTGTTGGATCTGGAGCAGACCTGAATGCTGAACAGCTCTCTGATATCCTGTGTTGGGATGCAGGACTGTGGAACAGGGCAGAAGAATTTTCCATGCGGAAGAATAAGATACATCCAAGCTTCCAGAGGCTGGGCAAACTCATGCCGTTGCAAAACCTCCCACTCAGAAAGGTCTTTACAGGAGGACACTAGTCCCAATCCCACTCAGTAAAACTCTAACATTACTAACATTGAAGGAAAGTTAAATCACAAAAGTTGAATGCTAATCCTGAATGTCTCAGATGTGCAATAATCTTTATGAAGTCCTCAATGAATTTTGCCAATGGTTCAGTGGTAGCTTGCAGCCGTTTCCTTCATGGCAATTCTCCATGAGGGAAATGTGGTGTTCTTAATTTCTGAGTTTTTCTCCTGGTTTTCTTGTAGATAGTTTGACTTCCTGTAATTACTAAAATGTCAACATCAGTAGAAGTGATGGCAACTGTTTTATAATGCATGCACATACGCATGCCTTTCCCACACCTTAAATCAAGCCAAAGAGTGGTCTGGATTAGATTCAGGAAAGCCAATACCCCAGAAAATCTGATCTGATATCATGGTTTGGGCACTGTTCAACACTATAGTTTTTAACTGGGAGCTGGGTTGCTCAAGTACTACATTACAGGGTGTGAGATGCCTTTTGAAGTTCAGTTTTGTCATAGGTTTACTTGTTCTTAAAAAAAAATCTTGGAATTATTTTTCCCCTGTGAAAGAAAGGTGTTGAATGAGGGAAGGGGAGGGGGATTCACACACACAAAAGAACTAGCCAGCAGACCCACATTCCAAGCTAATGGGCCTCAGAAGACTGGGGGGGAGAGGTAAGTTTTTTCTCCTTGGGAAATGGCATCGTCAGTTTACTATTGCCCTGACTCAGGGAAGGTGTGTGTGTGTGGAGTAGGGGCTCTGGAATTCATTTTGGTTTTGGCTACCTTTGGACCCAGTCTGCCTTCGTTCTTCCACACCGTGTTCTGCCCACAGTCCAGACCTGCCTCGGATTTCCTCAGAGAAGCCAGGGCCATCTGCAGAGGAACCTTTGAGGGAAGAGGCCACCCCCTCTCCTCCCTTCCCATGTTGGCAACAGCTTGTACTCGTCAACGAAGGGGGGGGGCGAAATCCCAGCCAGAGCCAACCGCCAACACAGTGAGTCCATACGAAGAACCTCCTTTCCCCTTTTCTCCTTCCCCTTTTGGTGTGTGTGTGGGGAAACTCCATTCGGCTTCTCCCGCGCACTGGGCCTCCCATGCGGCTATTGCCAGAGCCCAACAGCGCCCCCTGCCGGCCACCACCGAGCAACTGCAGGCTCTGCTCCTCCGGGCATCCAACGGCGCCCCTGCTGGTCGTGGTTAGAATTGCACCGAAAGGCAGAAAGTACTGAACGGTTTTTGGTGGGAACCTTGGGTGCAGGATTGTTGTTTGGGTTTCTTTGTGTTCTTTTGTTGTGCTGCCTATACATATATATCCTTTAGTAAAGGACTGTTATCTTTTCTTTCTCCATATTTCCTCAATATGGAGGGAGGAGCTTGGTCTTCCTCATAACTCATCCTCCTTAGCAAACACTTCAGTCTCATTAAACTGAGACATGTTTGAATTGATGTCAGTATGAGCAGGGTTTTTAAACTGTGTTATTGTTCTAAGCATAGCCTGTTTCATGAAGAAAAACAGATAAATTTAAGGTACTGCTTGTTCAACTATAAACAGTGACACGGTGTTTATATGAAAGACACTCTTCTTCAAATCAGTTGAAAAAGATGCATTCACTAGTTAGCCTGTTCACACAAGGAGGACTACATTACTTGCAGTGAGCACGAGAAAGGTTACCTGACACAGCCAGAGAGCACTGGCTCCTTTCTTCTGCTATGAAAAAATTGCTTTGCCACCTAGCTCAGCAAAATGATGTAAATCTTAATGAAAGATTCTGAAATGTCTGAGTAAATCAAGGCATTTGGCCACCCTGATGCTTTTTAATCTATCTCGCTGTCTTTTTTCCTTGTACTTTTTATTTTTTTTATAAGTAGTAGGGGGAAATACAGTTTGGTTATAGAGCAGTAGCTACTACAACCAACATAGTTTTTTCCTCTCTTTCAGCTTGGGAAGAACTTGATTATTATTCTTATCTTGATTATTATTATTACCCTTATCTTGATTATTATCCTTATCTTGATTATTATTACCTTTATCTTGATTATTACTATTATCTTTATCAGACTCCTGTCCTTGTTGGAAGTATAGCAAAACTTTGACATTTTGAAAATTATTCCTATCAATTCCTGTTTTAGTCTTCTGCATCTGAGTTCTTAAGCCCTGATACAATCCTTAGTCAGTGAACACTTGCACTGCACACATTTGCCTGATTAAGGAGATTTTCCGGATCTGCAGGAGTGACATGACAGTAATTTCCAATACTGAGCTGTTGAGGAATATATTTAGTGCGGGTAGCTCAATGTGCAGCTGCAGGCTGAGCTCAGGGTGGGGGAAGTGACAGGAGCCCAAGGCAAGGGGCTGTGACCTGGTGCCACACCTTTGTACAGCAAAGGGCACAGGATCTGTGGCATGAATCATGTGACCAAACAGTTGGAGACACAACAGAAGGGGACAACTCTTTATAAAAATTCCAGATTATTGTGTGCATGGATATAAAAGAAGTTCCTTTGTTGATCCTCCAAGGATCTGTCCTTGGAGTCAACAGCTTGAGCTATTTCAGTGCTACTGCACCACGAATAAATTTCTTTGAAAATAAATTTCTTTAAAGATACAGACATCTGAGGGTCTTCTCTGTACTGGTGTGGCCTCACCTTGAATAATTTGTGCACTTTTGGGCACAGTAATATAAGAAAGACATTAAGCTCTTGGAGAGCGTCCAAAGGGGGATGGTGAAGGGCCTTGAGGGTGAGCTGTCTAAGGAGAGGCAGGGGGCACTTGGTCTGTTCAGCCTGGAGAAGAGGAGACTGAGGGGAGACTTCATTGCAGTTACAACTTCCTTGTAAGGGGAAGAGGAGAGGCGGACACTGATCTCTTTTCTGTGGTGACCAGTGGCAGGACCTGCGGGAATGGTCTGAAGTTGTGTCAGGGGAGGTTTAGGTTGGATATTAGAAAGAGGTTCTTCAACTAGAGAGTGGTTGGGCACTGGAACAGAGTTCCCAGGGAAGTCGTCACAGCACCAAGCCTGACAGAATTCAAGAAACTTTTGGATGATACTCTCAGGCACATAGTGTGACTCTTGGGAATGGTCCTATGCAGGACTGTGGCCGGAGCAGAGAGATTTCTGTGAGCAATTTTTTCTGCATTTTGTAGGCCTTGCTTGACCTGACTTTAGAAGCTGCAAGCTGTGTGAAACTATGCAATGTTTACATTCGTTAGCTGTGTGTTTATAGTTATAAGGAATGAGAAAATAGTATGTTTATAGTAAGAAAGCCTTGAGAAACTGGAGATAAAGGTACACCTGCAGAGTCCTGGAAAACCCCTAGAGGCGGATCAATAGAAGGGACTTTGCATGCCAAAAATGATCTCAGGCTGCGTGCACAGAGCACCAGATCCAATAAACTGAAAGCATGAGGTGCGTGCACAGACTGAGCTATCCAATCAGTTTGTTGTAAGCATGTATCCGGAACAAACTAAACTGTATAAAAGTTAACTCATTTAAATAATAGGTTGGACATTGCTGATCATATTGATCGTCTGCGTTGTTTCTGAACTCCTACCGTCCACACAAGACTAAGAGTTGGATTCTATGATCATTGTGGGTCCCTTCAAATTCATCATATTCTGTGATTCTGTGACTCTGCTATGAGAAACCTGAGGTAGAACCAGTAAGGAAGCCTTCTCTGACTGTGTGTGAGTGGGGTGTGTGGGGAGCCAAGCAGGGTTCCCATTAGCTCACTGGAGTTGCCAAATGTGAAGGGACTTTGCTCCCAGCAGTGACAATCTCAGGTGGTAGGAGTGTGAAGGCCAGAGGGGCTTCTGTATGGGCAGACAGAAAAGTTTCCTTAATAGAGTGCTATCTGTTCTCCTGTGCTATAAGAAAAGTTTCTTTTTTCTCCTATTGGGGAAAAAAATCCCAAACACTTTTATATATTACAGTACATCAAACTTTTCTAGCTGTTTTTCAGAATGATGGGAGACAGATATTTAGTTGGTGAACCTGACTTCAATGGAAGTGTATGTTTTTTACCTTTGCTGATTTTATGCCCTTAGTTTTATTGAAGAGTTACAAAGATTTTCTGCTAATTCATGCTTGCATTCATCTCAAAAGATGTGGCATCCTAGATTTCCTCCCTTGTCTTGCTAGCCAAAACCTAAGTGGATGAGGTGTTATATCTGCATGCAAGAGAGGCCATCCTTACAGGTTTATCCATCATCCAATTAAAATTCCCAAATTAGTTCAATTAACCCCCAGTTGCCTCAGCTTTCTGAGGTTTCAACTTTTTCTCTTCTTTTTCTTTACAAGAAATTTTCATTTGATAACATATTGATTAGTCATTGGAGACTTCAGTGAAAGAGTTGGCATTTTCTAGAATATGTCCCTGTCGATAAAGTATACTTTGTAAATCCTTTCAGAACCTTAGTGTAAGAGCCAGCATTTCTTGGTTGGTTCATCATTGCCATGTGTATGCCAAGTGATGGATGGCATATTTTCAAATTTAAATTATTTCCTGACACTTGTTACTACTTTAGAAAGAAATTGTGGATGAATTCTCAAATCCCTAGAACCCCTATGCCCAGGAAAGTATAGCTTGGATTTGCATTATTTCTCTCTTTCAACTAATTTTTTGGGTTTAGCATTTAGATCTGAAACATAAAATATGTGAATACACTCAAGAAATACATATCCAGTAGAAGTCTGAACTCTGTTTGGCGACACCTGTACATCAGATTTCTGTCTATCATCTCAGTAACTGTGTGATCAAGTAAATATAAGGGTTTCATTGTCCCTGTAGTCAGAGGGATTACTGTGCATGAAGACTGCCTGAGCTCTACTACACTTTTTGCTGTGGTTTTTTTGGTCTGTTTTTCCCCACTGCTTGCATTGGGCTTGTGACAGCCTTTGAACTACATAACATGTGAAAGCTTATATCTGTTTTACTTATTGCAGTGGGTTGGATTGGTTTGCCCCAGCCATCTCCATGAATTTCATCTGTCCTTTTGCTAATCTGAGGAGGTGACACGAACTTTCCTTGATGGAGCCTGACTTTGTTGGTATTAATTTGAGAATTATGCAGTGCAGCAAAGCAAAGCTGAAAATGTAATCAATACTTTAAACCAGTATGCTATTTTAAATTTAGAAATGAAGACAAGCATGGGAAAATCTATACTCATAGAATGGTATGGGCCATAGTTATATCCAGGAGAACATTGATCCATAATTCCTGAGACCTTATGTTCCAACTACATTGGCTGAAGCTCATCCTGACCCATTTTCATGACTGCTGCAATCTGAACCAGCCAGACTGTGTTAGCTCTCTATGTGCTGCATAAACATTTTCTTGTTCTGAATATGCTTTCCCATAAGGAGATGATGATAAGGGAATTCCTTTTGATTTTAAAATCTCTTTATGTACAGAAGGCCATTTCCTCATAAACATGCATATTTTCCCCATTTGGCCAGGAGCTATGGCTGAGAAACTTTGAGTAATCTTCACCATTCCCATGGTTGCTAAGTTTTGACACATCTGATGTAATTATTTGCATTCAGACCCCACATAACTTGTAGCACACTGACACAAAGCTGTGTTTGAATGTGTGTTCTTTATGTCCTCCTGTGAAGGCCCTGCCTACTGTGACCAACAGTGCTTCTATTCATATGATAAACAGAAAGCTGCAGCCACTTCACATTATTATTTAGCCTGTTGGTTTTCATGTGGTGCCCTTGTTGGCTGGGAGTGATGTGGGAAAAGAAACCTCATTACACAACAGCAATTGCAGGTTTTACATTAAAAAAAAAAAAAGGAAAAAATTAACAAAGCAGCTAAAGTGCATAAGAGATAAAGAGAGTTTGAAGTGAAATTTTACGGTTGCTCTGGGCCGTTGGAAATACCAGAAGATAAATCTGATAGCTCAGTCTCCAGCCAGAGATTAGTGGAGGGTGTGAAGTGGGATTAAGATGTCAGAGGTTTGTCACCTGCTGTGTTCCTGCAGTTCATGTCCAGTCTAACACTAGAACTTCGGCTTATGAACAAACTGAGTAGTCCAATCCTGTTAAAAAATGCAAAAAAAGAAGGTCTCATCATGATCATCACTATAATCCTACCTCCTCGGGCAGATGGGTAGTACAACTTGGGAAGAACCTAGGATCTGCTTAATGACTCACTGATTTGTTTGCTGTTTCTTAAGAAACTGCTGATGTGCTCAGACTCCCTCTTTTCCTCAGCAGAAGTGAAATTTGTTGATTATGAAGGCCCTTACATCATCCAAGTAGGAAGCTGAAAGATTATATGTTAAATCAGGTCTGTCTTGGCCTGTACTGTGCTTTCAAATATTTGTACCCTATTTCTCCACCCTTTGTGCAAGAATGGGAAGAAGGATGTATTCTCCTCACATTTTATCTTACTGTGGCAGATGCCTTAGACATCCAGGCACATGCAAAATGTCACCAAAAAAGAATGGTACTTTCCCACCACATTCCCAGATGAGGACTTGTCACATGTGTGTTGTGCTATTCACTGGGAGCTCCACCTGCTTTGCCAGTACTTGTACCATATTGACTCCCGTCCTCCCATTCTAAGAGATATTTCAATCACGTTACTGACTCCTGTCTTGTACAAAAATGCAATTTCTTTCCTCATTGGGCATGGGATAGGCAAGATTATAGAAAGGCAGATGTTGTGGGGAGAATGGGAGCTTCAGACAAAGTTATTAGAGAAGGCCTCCCATTGAGTCACAAGATGCAGAAAATACCCCCTTGCTTTCTAAAATCCTTCTCAGAGAGGAGCCCAGGTGTGGCTGGATCCAGTCTTAGCCCCAGACTTTGTCAATGGTTTATATCTAAAGAATTATAGAGGTGTAATTGAACCTTTACACAACTTTGTCTTACAGGATCAAAGATGGCAAACCATATATATTTATATGAATATTTATGATAATGATTTATTATGATAATGATTAGACAAAAAAACTTAATCAGATTTATTTAATACACAGCATAGGAGCTAGAACTACTAATATAGGATAGTGCACTATTTTGAAGCAATATTGAAGCAATTATATTAAAGCAATTGTATTAAAGCTAGAAAAACCAATTATTAAATAGAGAATGATGTTGCTCATCCATACCAACAACTGTGGGCAAAGCCTGGAGGAGTAACCTTGAGGAATGTCCACACAAGGAAGGCATCTCCACTTGCACTTCAGGAAGGGATATGTTAGAAGACCTTGCCATTAAAATTTGGGACTGGGCTTTTATAGTATAAAGTGATTGACTGTCAGTCAGATGTCTCCAGGCCAGCTGTGTCAGTTCAGCAGCTTTAGATAAGTTATTTCATAGTTATTGGTTGCTTGTTCCTTTACTGGGTACTTTACCGGGTCTACCACATCTTCATCTCACTCTCAGGATGTTTAACTTTGGGATTGATGAGTCAGACAGGTTTCAGCATTATTTAACACCAAAAGCAGCATGACACCCCCTTCTTCATTCACCACTGGTGAATGCCCTTTGCAAATAGGGCCTTGTTTGAGCTGTTTTACACTGTTGCAGTCAGAGCATCCTGCTACAGTAGCTTATTAATCATTCAGAAGCTAGAATAAAATTGATCTATTTTAATTATTTTTTTTCTCAAAAGTATTTCTTGGGCATAGCAATGCAGGTAAAGCTATCTTAATAGAAAATAAAGTTTCTTAGCTAAACCAACAAAATCTTATTTGTTTATGCCAACAAAATAACTTGTTTGTATTTTATACCAGTTTCTTTATTGAGACATTAAAATTTGTGATTTCTGACCATTAGGATTATGGTAACGCCAGGGTTTTTGCTGGACAACTGGGAGTCTTTATAATCATCATCTTTTTTGGTGGAGCACCAAAACTGGCCTTTTTTGATAGAGGTTCAAACAAGCCAAGAATGCAGCAGCATTCTGCAAGGTGGTGAGAGGTCCTGACTGCTGCCAAGCAAGGACTGGAGAAGCACAGTACTTAATGGGCTGCAGTCTTATGCTAAGGTGAATTCAACACTATTGGTATAATGGTGGACATGAACTGAGTGGGAACTAAGAAACTAGAAAAAAAGAGATATTTTGAGAAACTAACTGCCCAGTAGTTTCTTCTGGGCACCTTGTGTAGTCACTACCAGCTGTGTGAAGTGTACAGTGGAGGAAAACTGCATCAGCATGTTCCATTATCATTTTACACCACACTGGAAAGGGTTAAGCAAGGTGTAAAGTAATGGAGAATGAAGGGTTGTTTAATTGCAGTAAAAAATATATTCCATCTCAAACTTTGCATAGTGGGTGTTAGAGGATTATAAGAAATTTTTTTGGCTTCAGAGTTTCAGATTAACATTATGGAAATAAAACCCCCAGCCCATTTCACTGTGTATATAAAATTGTATTTCAGTCCTTGTTGTTGTTCTGGTATTTATCTACTTCAGATCTTGTTGCTGTTATCCTACCATTGTGTGCTCCCATGCTGTTAACAGTCCAGAGGAGTTAATGTTGGTAAATGTTCCAAAATAAATAATAGTTTACTATTAGGAGACTTGCAATTCAATAAATTACCTCTTGGAAAGGAGAAAAGGATAAGACTTTCAAGGCTATCTTTTAAGACTATGTTTCCCTTGTGCATCAAGGTCATCTTTGGAATTTTCTCTGTCCCTCAGCTGAGGCCATACATTGCCTCTGAAAGGTGGGCTATGGCCACTATGCCACACAGCAAACATCAGTTCAACAATATAAAATCACATGGAAGGTCTGAAAAGCTATTTTTTTCCTCCAAAAATTGCTCTGGGTTGAAAAAATCTGCATGTCAAAACAGAAGAGAATTGTAAGTGCCTGAATGAAGAAGGTGGAGAACTTAGACCCAAATCTGCAAAGATACAGGTCTGTAGAACCATATTGAGGTTTTAGCTATTAAGCTTTAGTTTTGCAGTAGGGACAGGGTGACTTTGTGCACCCAGCTGATTTCTGTGACTAGTTTGACAGATGGTAATCTATGAAGTCACCAAAACTCATATTTATCCTTATTTTGAGAGTTGATTTTACATGTAAGAGCAGTTGTACCTATATTATCAACCCGACTCTTAGGAAAATGATACGTATTTGATTGCACTGCCAGTTTTCACTGCATGATTCTTAAACTTTTGACCAGTTTTGAAAGCCAGACAGAGAGCTCAGAGATGTTAATTTCTTCTGAATACTGTAAAGAATTGACAGCTAGTCACAGAAAGGGACCTATATTCATTCATGACAAAAGTGAAGTGGGGATGTGAAGAACTTGGCCATCCTCTTCTTGCTGGCAGTAGCCAGAAAATTGGGGGCAGGATGGACAATGCAAGTCCATATTAGTGCTCCCTGGTGAAGCAAATGCAGTTATAATTCAGATCATTATCCTTCTTAAGAACCAGCTGGTAAAACAGCGTGCGCGTGTTGGCTGATGCATCAGCACATCCATAATCATGGCATATGTTGCCAAGCATGGCAAATAGGGAGTAGGAGAGGGAGGTGGAAAAGTAGAAGGAAAAAATTAGGGGTAACAGGAAACAAGTCCTTTGGAAAGTGGTCATTCTCAGTTCATTTAGTACACAGTGAGCAACTATTTTCCTCCACAGTGACCCCATGTCTAACATGGAGAGACTGGCTAGTAGCATGAGAAGGAACATTTGAAAGAACTTTTGTGCTTGTCAGTGCTTCTCCTGTGATCAACTGCTTATCTATAACATGATCAGCCAGATATATAGGGCAAAAACCATCACTGCAAAGGGTGGATTTTGGTAGGGTTTAACGTTGTGAGACTGAAAAAAAAATGTAATGAAAGCCATTGAAAACCCCATGAGTTTGTTAGAGTATGGCTATATCTCCACTTTAAAATTAATTATTGTGTTTAATTTGACTTACCCAGCCATATAAATCTAATGAATTTGATGACATTTGAGGAAAGGTCAGGCTTGTTTGTCAGGTAGTTTTCTGCATTTGAAATGTGTAGTTATAACAAAAATTACAAAGAGTGTAGATTTTCCTCAAATTCAGTGGGAGACTGTTCTTCTATTCTTTGTCTTCAACAGTAACAGATGAGGTCAGTAATCCTGTGGTTTTACTAATATGCTTTGTTTTGGTAGGTGTATTTCATAATAAAGTAATATTTTTAGAATTATTCTTTTTGTGAGAGGATTAACCAACATCTTTGGATGTCTTATTTCCCTTCTACAAGAACAGTAAACATGAACCTGAAGTTAGAGCTCTGATCCTTCTGCATTCACATTTCAGCAGCTGCTTTATTGATCTTTCAAGAGGTGCTTTGGACAGAAATAAACAAGCAAGAAAGAATTTGATACTACTAGTATTTTCTTTAAAAGGAGAACAAAGAAAGAGGGCTCCACTGCCTATTTCACCTGAATTATTTCCTGTTCCTCAAACAGAATGCAGTTAAAAGGGATCCTACTCCTTCTGTACAGGGTAGATGTACCATTAGTACAATGCCAAGCAAATATACTTTCAATGTATATTTTTTTAATCAGAGTAGCTAACTGCTCTGACTCTATGTTCTGACTGTAGAGGTGGTTCGGGTCTAGGACATAGAGGTGGTTCTCTTTCTTCGGGTGTGCATGGAGTAATTAGAGTTTGGGTCCAGCAACTGCCTTTTTTAACATCTTACAATTTACCTGAAAGGAAATTTATAAGATGGGGTATAGCAAATCTTTGTCCCTCTGCATTATTGTGTCCTTTACCTGGTCTGTTCTCCCTTGGTCCATTGTGAGTCTGATTATTCCCTCCTGAGGACAATACCTTACACTTGCATATGTTGAAGACCATCCTTGGTCTTGTCATGAAGACATATTCCTTCCTGTCATATGTCCAACTTATTAAGGTAATTTTGAATTCTAATCCTGTCTCCAATCAACCGGCAGTACCTCTCAGGTGGATGTTGACTGGAGATGTTTCAAACGTTCCTTGTATTCTGTCAACCAAGTCCTTCATGAAAATTAAAAATCAAATGCTATCAGACCCCAGGCAGCAACTTCCAAAGTTTCACTGGTTTTTTTCTTCCTAGTTTGACAGGAATACATCGATAGCTATTTGCTATTCAGCTATCTGTACCACCTTAGCTGTACTGACCATTCCTACTTGCTTAGAAGGATGTTAATATGAATAGCTATTGTGCCAGTTATACAGGAAGAGGAAAAGAATTTCATAGTCAAATTGATAAAGCATAAGGTGGAAAAAAACCCTTAACTTGCTCACCTTGTATAAAAATACTTTCTTTGAACTGCTTTCCGAAAAACAGATTTGTTCTTTAAAAGTGGTGTTAAGGTACGCATTGAACCTGGTTTAATCTCTTGCACTTTGGCTTAATAACCTCATAATTGGAGTCTCAGACCTCTTTCACTGCTGTTTATCTTTCATATGGGCAACTTGCCTTCTGTTCTTGTGTTTAGCAAAAATAATCAAGATCTCAAATTCACATTTCTTTCTGTTTATTTAAATAAACATGAATTGATAAACAGATAAAAATAATAAACATTAAAAAATCTAGATCTTATTTCTGTTCTTTTATCAGTTTGCATTAGCTTAACTTTATTTATAGGAAGTCACTCTTGATTTACTTTTGTGTAAGAAATGAAAATCAAGCACTGTAACACATAGTCTACATTTGTGCAGCGGGAGAAAGAACTATTTTGCTCACAGGATAAATTTAGACAGATACTAGATGAGTGTCTCTGTCCATCATTATTAAAGTATAATTGTAGCAATAATTTAATATGCGTCTCATTTATTCTTTCCCTGCTTTCTGTGCCACTTCATCCCAGCAAAGAGACTACACTTTGTGCTGCTTTTCATGCTGTTATATTTGTTTTGCATTTGCTTTTTATGTCACTCATTCATCCGTTTCTCCTTACCTTAGATTGAAAGTTGCCAAATGTTGCAAGAAACATTTGAATATATTAATTCATGTTCCCTCATATTACTTCAATGCGTGTCACCTACTACATAGTGGACACGACCCAAAACAAAACCCCAAAACACAGAGACGAGATCCCTCAAAGCATTTTGTATTTTTGGCAGAATTAGCAGAAACTCCTGCCAGTGCTTCGGTGTCTATGGATGTACAAGATACCCTTTGGCCACACCACTTCTCCTTTCAGCCTTTGCAGTTTCTCATAGTTTAATGTGGGGATGTAAAATAAGGCTCTCTATTTTTGCTCTTTCTCAAATTATTTTTATGAATATTCTAATTTTTCATATCACAAGCTCTACAGTGTAAGCTATAACTGACCTACCCCTGATGTGAGTTATTTTGTTAATTGCGTGGATAATAGAATGATGAATGTGTCATCATCATGGCTAGGCTTCACGAATGAAGATTTGGGAAGGGCTCTATCCACATTTGTTGCCAGCACGCTGGTGGCTAATAAGGCCAACACGAGACAGACAGGTCCGGTTGCAAAAGGCACAGCAGAAAGACTCCTTAAGTGGTACGTTCTGCAAGACACGATTCTTTCTGCGTTGTCTTTTCTTCTCGAGAGTGATCCTACATGTGTTCTCAAAGGAAGCAGCAGCGTTACAGATAGTGTGTCTCCAGACCCCCCTATTGGAGGACAGAGTAGACCAGTTATGTTGATCAATATGGTCAAGGCTGAGATGTTGCTTCAGGGAGTCCTTGTATCTTTTCTTTGGGGCTCCTCTCTTGCGGCAGCCGGTGGCAAGTTCACCATAAAGCAAGATCTTAGGGAGGCAGTGGTCCTTCATCCTGGAGACGTACCATGCCCAGCACAGCTGTGTTCTCAGCAACATGGCCTCTATACTTGTGACTGCTGCTTGTTCTAGAACAGATGTGTTGGTCACATAATCTGACCAGTGGATGTTTAGGATTGTACGGAGACAGCGTTGGTGGAAGTGTTCTAAGAGATGCAGGTGGTAGCGGTAAATGACCCATGATTCTGACCCATGTAAAAGAGTAGACAGCACAATGGCTCTGTAAACACTGATCTTGGTACTTTTCAAGTGTTTATTACACCAAACTCTTTTATGGACTTTTCCAAAAGCCTTTGCTAACTTGTTGTCTCTCTCTCCGTCAATCTTACCATCTGAGGAGATGAGGCTACCTAGGTAATTAAACTGCTGGACTGATTTGAGCTCTGATTCGCCAATGGTGATGTGGGGATGATGGAAGAATTCCTGAGGTGCAGGATGATAGAAGACTTCTGTCTTCTTTAAGCTGACCTCCAGCCCAAAGAACTCAGCAGCCTCTGCAAAACAGGATGTTAAACGCTGCAGAGCTGCTTCTGTGTGTGCAACAAGGGCAGCGTCATCAGCATAAAGCAGCGTCATCAGCATAAAGCAGCTCCTAGACAAGATGATTTAAGGTCTTAGTGTGGACCTTCAGTCGCCTTAGGTTGAATAGGCTTCCATCAGTACGATATTGAATGTAGATACCATCCTGATCCTCGAGGTCTGCCATGGCCCTTTGGAGCACCATGCTGATAAAGACTGTGAATAGCGTTGGTGCAAGAACGAAACCTTGTTTCATATATCACTGGTTACTAGAAAGGGCTCAGAAAGTGCATCACCATATCTGACTTGGTCGCGCTGATCCTCATGGAGTGAGATGATCATTTTAAGGAACTTGGGGAGGACATCCTAAACGTTCCAAAATCTGCTACAGACCTTTTCTGCTCACAGTATCGAAAGCCTTGGTGAGATCAACAAAGGTTACATAGAGACCTTTGTTCTGTTCCCTACACTTGTTTTGTAGTTGTCTGAGAACAAATATCATGTCTGTGGTGCTCCTGTTGGTTCTGAAACCACACTGGCTTTCAGATAGAATTCCTTCTGCTATAGCGGGTATTAGTCTGTTCAAAAGTATTCTTCCCAGGAGTTTGCCAGCAACGGAGAGCAGAGTAATACCACGGTAATTTGAACAGTCTGATTTATCTCCTTTCTTCTCATACAAGGTGATGATGACTGCATCACGAAGGTCTGATGGTAGTTCACCGAGTTCCCAACAGCGCACCACAAACTCATGAAATTTTGCATGGAGTGCAAGGCCCCCACGCTTCCAGATTTCAGGTGGGATTCCATCAACCCCAGCTGCCTTGGCAATTTTCACCTGCTGTATGGCCTTAAGAGTTTCTCCCAAAGTGGGGGCAATATCCAATTCATTCTTCACTGGTTGTTGTGAGATGGACTGAATTGCTGAGTCTTAGACTACACGGCTAGTACTGAAAAGAGTCTGAAAGTGTTCAGATCAGTGATTCAGAATGGAGGTTTTATCTGTCAGAAGCGTTTGACCATCTGTGCTGAGTAGAGGGCTTTGGACCTGGTATGTAGGCCCATGTGCTGTTTTCAAGGCCTCATAGAATCCTCTGTGATCACCTGTGTCAGCGCATAATTGTGTTTTTTTCAGCTAGACTGATCCACCACTTGTTCTGGATGTCAGGAAGTTTCTGTTGGAGCTTGCTGCATGCAAGACGAAAGGCTGCTTTTCTTACATGACAGGAAGGCAGTGCAAGGTGTGCTTGATGAGGAGTTCTCTTCTTCCTCAACAATTCCTGGATCTCTTGATTGTTTTCATGAAACCAGTCCTTGTTCTTCTTGAAGGAGAACCCTGAAGATTCTTCAGAGGACTGCTGGATGCTGCTTCTAATATGGTGCCAAATTGTTTCAGGAGAGGCATCTATAGAATCTATGGAATGATTTTCAAGCCTAGTTCGAAGATTTGCCTGGAATCTGTCTCTCACTGTGATTGATTGGAGATTGTTAACTTGGAGTCTCCTCCTTGGGATACTGCCCCTTTTAGGTTTGAACTTAAGATTTAAGTTAAGTTTGCAATTCACAAATTGATGGTCTGTTTGGCATTCTGCACTAGACATCACACGTGCATGATGGACATCGCGAACATCTCTCCGTTGCACCAAGACATAATCAATGAGATGCCAATGCTTAGATCTAGGATGTATCCAAGTAGTCTTCAGACTATTTTTCTGTTGAAAGATTGTATTAGTGATGGTGACCTGTTGCTCCGCACAGAATTCTAGCAGAAGTCGACCATTACTGTTGCAGTTTCCAACACCGTGCTTGCCTAATACTCCTTTCCAGGCTTCAAAGTTCTTTCTTACTCTGGCGTTGAAATCACAAAGGATAATGATCTTATCATCTGCAGGAACCTTTTGGGTAAGGTGGTGCAGGTCAGTGTAAAATTTATCTTTTTGGGCAGGGTCAGCTTGGAGAGTTGGGGCATATATACTAAAGAGGACAACATGTTGCTTGTTGTGTAGTGGAAGGCATAGGGAGATAATGTGGTCAGAATGACCTGTTGGCAGATTTTCAGGTTTAGGGACAATAGAGTTTTTGATTGTGAAGCCGACTCCTAAGAGATGCCTTTTGGTTCTGGGTTTACCTGATTAAAAGAGTGTGTAGCCGGCGCCCTGTTCTCTAAGGCTGCCTTCCTCGTGGAAACGGACTTCACTGAGAGCAGCTATGTCGATGTTGAGATGTGATAGTTCATGGGCGATTAGGGCAGAGTGACGCTCAGGGCGTCCACTATTCACAGAATCAAGCACAGTTCTGATGTTCCAGCATGAGAGAGTCAGTTTGGTTACACCTTTGGAGGCAGGTGTATGCCTTTGTCTCTTGATCTTTGTTTGACCGCATTGGAAGAAGATGCCCATTGGCCTGTGGTTAACCAACCAGGTGAAATATGGAGATGAGCTTTGTTTAGGCCACCTTTTCTAGGCCCCTCTCCGAGTGGAGCAAGCAGTGCTGTCCTTGAAAAGGCTGCTTGTTCAGTCAGGGTGCTGCCCCAAGAGACTGTCATCTCCAGTCAGTCTCAAATGACCAATATCCTGAACGACCTGCATGCAGGGTTGGGTCTGCGGCTTCCAGTGCACCTTTCACCTGCCATTTTAACCCTCGCCCGTCGCTACAGGGCTTTGCGAATATGGGTAAAGCCTTTGAGCCTGCGCAGTGGATTTTTTTAGGTGAGACTCAGTATGTGCGGAACTGGGCCCACCCTTTAATCCTAAGGTTCATCAGCCAGGGCCGAGCGAGCTTGGATGGTGGCAGCGAGGTCCTCAGGATGTAGGTTTAATTAGAGTGACCTTCTCTTAGATGGATGGTCTTATAGGGCTAAGCAAGCTCCATCTGCCCCAGTTTGGGATTAGAGTTGTCCTTCTCCAAAGGTGACTGCCAGAAGGCTAACGAGCTCATCCTGCCCAAGGGTGTATTGTATCTGACCCTACGGTTTTGACCTGTCTGGCATGGGCGACCCTACCGAAGGGATGTACAATTACCCACATAGGGTTACACAGGCTACATTCCTGTTAAAACGATTAGGGCAAGTCTTTCACTTCCTACTTTTCTGCCACCTATCTATATTCAATCCCAAGGAAATACCCAGGAACAACCCTTTGTCCTGACCACCCTTGCAGGATGTAACAAATATATCCAGAACATACTGAGCCTGGGCAGTAGCTGCAGGTGAGCCAAAAGCAAACAAACAAACAAACAAACAAAACCATTCCGGCCCCTGTACCCACCCGGGGCTCGAGTACCTCTCAAGGTCCTAGCCTGGCTGATACCCCCAGTCTCCCAGAAGAAACCATTATTCATCTTGACCTTGTCCTCCCTCCACTGTGTTACCTCATATCTTCCCACGCACCACTTACCTGTGACACTTCATGCAGGGCTGGCCCATCTGCCCTCCCACCCGGCTGCCAGTCCGAAGGACCCCCATGGCCCGCCCACAGCCCACCCGGCACCCTTCCCCTCCCCCAGACCAGGCCGGCAAACCTCTGTGTGCTCCGAGGCTTCCCCTCTCCTATCCCAAGAGGGCTCAAAGCCACGCCAGCGAGGCTCCCCCTCTCCTTTCCCAGCCTGGGGGCGGACTGGGGGTGGCCCTGCATGGGCACGGAGGCAGCCCCGGGCTGTGCAGTTCTGGCGGGCGATAAATGTATCACAGAGAGCATAATTCTACCTTTGAGTTTTGCTCTCATTGGAGTACATCTTTAAATGCTAGAAATCAGAGGGAAAATGCATAGCCTGGATAAAAGAATAAATTGGAATAAGTCATATGAGAACAGGGCTGACGCATGGAGTTCAGACCTAGCCTGGAAGAGCAATACTGCTTTTACCAGGCCATCCAAAATCACAGGAATGGCTGGAAAATATATGTAGTCATCTGGGGTTATTTTTACTTGCCTTCTGGTTTTGAAGTCTTTATCAGAGTCTTCATGTTTGCACTGATTTCATATCTACAAGCATCTCTCTGGAGTCAGAAGGGATAGAATCTTGGATTCCCATTCGGAAAAAAAATAAATATGGAAACTCATAAGCAATCTCTTGGTACCAACCACAACTGAAAATCTCCAAATAGCAGGAGACTTCTGATAAACTCTTAAGATTTTTTGCTGCTGCAAAAACTGCAAGATCTGGCCAGAAGTGAGGACTGCAGACTGTTTGTCTTCTCAACTTTATAGCTCATTTCATCTGCTCAGCTTCCAGAAATTCTGTTAATTAAAAAAAAAAAATCTGCTTTCATCTTACCCTATGTCCCCAGAAAAAAATGAGAGAAAGCCTTCTGAGTAGGACAGGAGAGAAATTCCTCCATTTTCCTCTTTTTTGTGGTACCCTGGCACAACAGCTCTGCAGCATTTAGGCTATTTAATGAGACCTTCTTTTCCCTTGCAAATTATCCCCAACTCTGCAGAGATTTCTGGCATTTTTCTCTTATCACTGATGAGAAAGAAAAGTTAGAATGACAAACTTACTAAAAAAATTTTTAACGCCTCCAAAAATATCAGTAGCCTTAAAAAAATTATAAAGTACTAATATACAATGTAAAGCTTTTATTTAATATAAAAATAACCTTTTGTTTTAAAGTATTTTGCTCCAGATGGTTATTTTTACTTCAACTTTTATGAATGCTATACTGTGATTTATACTATGATGTACACACCACACAAATGAAGTTGATAATTAAAAGCATGGCCTTGTAAAAGCAGTGTGTTCCAGTAATCTTTCAGTAAAGTTCTGACAAACACATTATTATCTGAAAATATTTCTTACAAATGACCGCTAATTTTTAGACACTAGCAGTTAGCTTCACTTCTTCCTGGTGACAATAGATATTTTCAGAATACAATATAAGAAAATTAATAAAAATGCCCCTTTCCCAAGAACTGCTGAAAAACATAGAGATATTTCTGCCAGATTTTTACAGCAGTAAACTCTGATCATAAATAATATGTGGTGTTCATGCTTTATCTGTGAATATTACTGTAATCATTAAGGAAGCTATCTTGAGCATCAGGTTTATACAAGGTCTAAAGATGACCATTTGTCAAGTTCTAGTGTCTGTTGCTGCATTACAGGGCCAGTCTTACAATACACAAAATGCATTTTCACTTAAGTTTGGGGAATTTGAGATTAGTTCATACCTTTCCAGTTATAAACTGAAATAGGATAGTATCTGATTTACAGGATGTTTATGCCTACTGTGCTTAATTTTAAAATCCCATTATGTCATAAAAATGTTTTCTCTTTCATTTCTCTTCCATCTTGTATCAGTTTTCTTTAAAAAAAAATCTTTGACTGCAGCAAAATTCCCCCTTAAATCTATTTTTGTCTCATAGAAGCTAATGTCGCAGGCAGTCTAAAAGATGATTCCACCCTCACTCACACTCCCACAGCACTCCCCACCTTTTAATCTTGCATTTGATGGTAATGCTTTTTCTTTAATCTCAGGATTCCATACTTTCCATTAGCAAGAAAATTTCACTTGTTGGTAGTTTTCTATTCAGCATGGATGAATCTTCTAGGTGTTTCTGTAACAGTTTACAGTATAATGGCTTTCTTTAAAACAGATTTGGAATACTTTTGTGTAATATTTGAGTGCCCACCTCTCAGTCTTCTCTGCTTCAATAATATGGGATAATTTGAAATGGGTTTTGATGCTGGTGGGACGATCAGGAAAGTTACTAACTAGAAGTAAATAGTTGGTTGTTGGAACAGCAGCTGAGAAGCAAGAGAAGGATAAAGAGAGAAGTAAACAGGAAAGTATGAAAAGAAGTTTTCGGGAAATGCTACTGAAAGAAGGAAAAATTGTCAGAGATGAGCCAATGCAGGGAGGTGAATCCCATGTAGACATGCTGCTTTGACAAGGAACAGAAAAAGTGTTGTTATGGAGACATTTTCAATATCACCTTTTCCAAAATGTTAGATGAATCCTTGAGAGTGTGGTAAGTCAGAAAAAGTTTGGATCATGCTTCAGTAGGGTACTGTGGTGCAAGTTACTATTTTTATTTCTTTGGAGATCTAGGAGATAAAGAGCATGTGGATGAGCTTATGAAGTGTTTTCTTCTGCATGTCTTTTTGTCATTCAGCTTTGAAAACAGTGTGAAAGCTCTGTTCTCTCTTTACCTAAATGACTGTGAAACAGTGGTGGGATAGTCATTTCCATATGTGAGCTTCTTAAAAGTAGTTAAATGTCCAGCATTGTTAATTCAGAGGTTATAAAATGAAGTTCCCTTGCTGCTTCTCTTAATGGTATTTGCTGCAGAAAAAAAAAAAAAAAAATCAGGAGAGGAAAATGAGAAACATTATTACTATGCATTTTCCATTTTGCCATCCCATGAATTGAAATTGCCTAATTGTTCATCAGCTTCACAATAGAAATGCCTTTTATTTTTTTCCAGGCACTTAGAGATGACTTAAGTGTCAATTGGCAGAACAAAGAAGCCAATTTATGTATCAAGTTTTCTCTGTTTCTTTATTCTTTAAAATAATTTACTTTATTAGTTTAGTGTGCTTGAAAGGTGAGGGATTGACAGGACTACAGTGAAGAAACATCAGTTCACAGAACTAGGTCATATACATACATCTTTACTAATGATAGAGTTGAAAAGGTAGAATTTTGTCAGCTTCCACTTGTATTTCAATTACCCTAAAAAAAAAAAAAGAAGAAAAAAACCCCAGCTAGCTCCCTATCACATTCTGAATCACATTGTACCCAGTGCTAGAAGTAAATGCTTGTAAGTATATGAGAGTAAGACTAAAGACTGTTTGAAAAGCCAGCAGCATCTCAACCTTCTTCACCCACAACTGATTCCACCCCACTAAATCCAGTAGGAAACTTCGTGCTGGTACCCAGGACTAATGTTTACTGTGGTCAACACGAAGAAAATGAAGTTGATTAAGGCCTCTCACAATTTCTTCATATTCTGCTCTTATTTCTGCCTTGTGAATATACCTGATTGTTTGCATGCCCATGCATTGTATGAATGAGATGCTATTTTGCTAAATCATTGCATCAATGTTCACATGCACATCCAGCTCAGTCAGTGGCTGAATATTTATGACATCACAGCTGGTGCTGTGTCCAGCCTGGGAAAATTATTACTTCTTCTCTGAAGAAAAGAATTTTTTACACTTATATATTTCAAGAAGAAATGTAAAACTTGAGAGCACTTGAGTCCTGTAGTAGGACTCTCAGCACTGTATGGCTGCCTTGAAAATAGAAAAGTCCTTGTGTTACATAAATTTTATTCTGTGGGTGATGTAAAGGAAATCAGTGTATGCTTGTTGTCCCTATTAGCTTGAGATTTTTAAATACACATAGTTATATTCACTGGTTGATTAATCTCCTTCTGGATATTTATTATAATTTCCTTCCAAGCAGGTCACCCTGCTTCCTTTGCCTGCTCTGAGCAGCCTGACCATGCGTGTGGGACCCTCTGCTTTGTACCTTCTGCCACTCACATGGTTCTTTGGTATCCCATGGCCAAAAGTCTCTTTCCCCTTGTTCAGGTACCAACAACACCTCATCAATGTGTATGAAGTAGTGGTGCCAAGAGGATGGAGCCAGGCTCTTCTCAGTAGTGCCAACACCTAGGATGAGAGGCAGCGGCCAGAAACTAATGCACAGGAGGTTCCGCCTGAACATGAGGATGAACTTTTTTTTTACAGTGACCTTACACAAGAAAAGATTGCCCAGAGAGGCTGTGGAGTTTCCCTCAGTGAAGATATTCAAGAACTGCCAGGATGCAATCCTCTACCATGTGCTCTAGGACGACCCTATTTGAGCAGGAGGTTGGACCAGATGACCCACCATAGTCCCTTCCAACCTGACCCATTCTTTGAGTTTGTGATTCTGTGACAACATACCTGCTAGTGCCTTGCAGACAGTAAATCCCGCAACAAGCAAGGGCATCAACTCAGAAATCATAAGCTGGTATGGCAAAATCCCCAGTTCCCTCTAGGACTAGTGAAAACGTGGAATGGGATGGTTGGTCTTCAAAACCAAAACAAAACTGGCAGTGGAATCTCAGCAGTCATGAAACCATTGGTATCCCTCAATTTCCTGCTATGGCACCATCATTCCACTTTCTGGGAGAGTGCATTTGTTCTCAACTCATCAGGAAGGGAAGCCCATCAGCCTCTTACAAACCAGTGATCTCTGTTCATGCATACCCCTAGAGCAGCATTTGGGTTTTGTCCTGGTGGTTGTTCTTTTATTTCAGATGAAGAATAGTCTGCTAACAGCAGCCAATATATATCAGTGGAAATCACACAAAACAGCCAGATGTAATTCAAATGTGGTGTGTGAGATGGCTTCACCTGATATTTCTTAAACCTTGAATTACAATGGCACTGTTAATAAATGGTTATCTACAAGTGGGAACCTCTCTTGAAAGTGTAATTTCTTTATGGGAATAAATAGAAAAGACTAAAATATAACATACAGCATAAAAGTCGTATTTCTACTTATGTGTATTCTGTCTCATCAAGAAAATGGCAATGCTGATACACTGTATCATTCTGATTTTTAAATATCTCATGTAAAAAAAGCACTATTGGGTTCGGTGATTACCATATTAAGGACTTTGGACTGATATATTTGAATCTGATTTGAGAAATAACATTTCATATAAATTTCACATGCATTTTGATTTTTAATTATAAAAACCCATGGTCCCTTAAAAATTATTTTAGGCTGGGAACAAGCCCAGTGCAACAGTAATATTAGCTCTATCACATATGAGCCTGCATCTGGAATGAAGCAGCTCCACAACAAACCTAAGATACCAAGGAGCTTTCTATCAGACTCCCACTGGCACACTCTACTTTCCACTATCATTTTCCTTGAGAAGAAAGCCTCACCTGGAAGACTAAATAAAGTGTGGCACAAGCTCATGGGTTTTGTTCTTAATGTATCACACCACAATTTTTGTTGTAATTATTTTTCACCTCCTTGAAATGCTTAAGGACTCTGCTTATACAGTTACAGAATAAATATAGTTGACAAACATCAGTTATATCATCTTATAGGATGGTGATAATTGCAGATTTGTACATTGTATAAAAATATCTGACAAGGTTAAAAATTGCATGATTAAATAAAGCTTTTGAAACCTTTAATGCATTGTAAGACTTTTATTATTTTATTATACTCTTCATTCTCCTTTCCAGCTGTGAATTTTCAAGATTTATTTGTCACTATTCTCTGTTTTTCTGCTGTATACAGTGTTTGTGGGCTATGGCAACCAATCCTCTTGGGCTTTCTTTCCTTTAATTTGCATAAACACAGACATCATATGAATATTCACTGAGTGGCTTTGCATTAAGTGCCCTTAATCAGATTTTCAGTTCAGTTTTATTGGTTGCCGACACAGTCAGATATTTCACCCAGAAAATCTGAGGGCCCTACAAAGCTAACCAGGTAAGGTTTGAATTCTTTTAATGCATTTAATGAAGGGGAATTAGCATTTATTATATAGATTCTGGAGACGACTCAAATCTTGCTAGTTTGATCAGGGAGCAGCTATGTATGTATTTTTTTTTAATAATTATTATTGCTATTGTTTTTATAGTTGTTATTAACCCGAGATGGCCAGATTGGAAACATGCTTCTGCAATTTGCATAAACATCAACTCTTAATGAATAATGCATAAGGGTAATTTTAAACACTGTCCTCCGAGTGTGGCAGGCTGTGTGGCACCGCGGTTTGATTGGCTCTGCAACATTTTCATCACTGGCAAATATTCCTACAACATGAAAGCCATTAAATAACCTGAACTAATGTACAGTGCTTGTTCTTTGAAAATGTCGGCTATCTTTTCAAAGGGAATTGCATTAGTTTCCCCTCATGCCCTCCCAGGTTATAGGACTTCTCACTTTCCATGAAAAACATGTTACGAGCTTGATTGCACTTGCTCTTTGTAGCCTTGACCAGCGCCTGAGATTCCTGGGGAAGGTGATATCAGCCTCAGCTGTAAACGTCTTTAACTTGCATAAAGATGAGCAACATGTAAATAAGAAACCCTCACATTTATATGCAATATGCACCCTTTCATTCACACACTGGAGGTGTCTCCACTCGCTTCTGTTTAAGCTGGGATGCAATTTGAGAAAGGAATAGTCACACTCTAAATATGTTATTTATAAGGCTATTTTGATTTTTCTGCTATCTAAAATGTCATTTAAGGAAGGATAATTGGAGACATGGAAAACTAAGGGAAGGAGATAAGACAAGCATTAATTGAGGACTCAGCACTTGGGAAACAGGGTATAGAGAGCCAAAGCTGGTTTATCTATTTAAATTACTGGAGATAATTCACTTCCCTCTCCTTATTCTTAGCTTAGTACTCAGCTTTTGTGAGTGTCTTGAAATGAGCCAGTGGAGGATAAAATAATCACATCTAAAGCTTTCTTGTTACAAATGGTTTTGATTCAGAACCTCATAGGTGTGTTGACCCCTAGGAGGGTCAGTGTCCCAGGCAAAATATAGTGTATGTGAGCACCAAAGATAGTCACATGGAAAAGAAAAATTAATGAAACACAGCTGTGATACACAGTAAGATTTAGGGTAAAAGTCATATTAAATGGAATGTGCAGTCAGCACATCTATCCTTTAAACTGTATCAAGTACAACTATGCATGTGCTTCAAAAATGATAATGAGGAAAACTGAGTTGTCCGTGGGTTTGGACTATAGATACAACCTGTAAACCTGAACAGCTGGATTTTAACAGTACTGAATTGCTAAAATTACACATTAGATAGACTGTAGGTGACCTTGAGTAATGGGAGGCACATGGTGGTGTGTGAGGCAAGTTGGCTTGTTTTCTATCATGTTGTAATCTCTGATGAGAAGATGCTGAGCGAAGAAAGCATTTTCACTGCTGGTATCAACTATTCCTGTAGATCTAGTGCAAACTAAAACTAAAAAAAAACAAAGCTGAAACAAAAAAATAAAAGAGAATGAAGAAAAAGCAAAAATGCCTCATTTTAATGAATAGTTTCTCATTTACGGTAGTGTTATTTCTTCAAAGAAATATTTATACCATTTCTTTTATGACATTAAAGGAAGGCCTACCAGGAGCATGGTTTTTTATTTGACTTATTTTCAATTTTTTTTTTCCTTTAAATCAATGCCTGGTATTTTGAAGGGGAAACACAAAAGTGGATTAAAACTTAACATGTAAAAATAGGAAAAAATGTCTCTCATGATTCCATGCTCTTATTTTAAAAAGAGTTACATTTTATGCAGAATTATTAAAACTAATTTTAAATTTACATCTCCTGCCAATTTGAATTATTTAATTCTTTCAGGTTTTAATAAGTTCACTGTGCATTTAATCATCAGTCATTAAATCTTTACATCTACCATAAACAGTAAGTGATCTTTAATGTGTTAAAAGGATTGTAAGGCTGGTAGTTTTAAAAGAATATGCTTACCCTAGAACTAGATGACTTACCAAAGAAATTCTGTGAAGGAACATCTGTAGTAGTACATGTATTGTTGCTGGCATGTAGCACCTCCCTCTGTGCTAAGCCCACCCTCATTATCTTTTTTCACAATGAAATTTGTTAATATCCTGATGACATTGATCTGACCTGATTTTAATGCTCTTATCATTGCTGCTCAGAGGAGGTGAGGGATTTCTAGAGGAGGTGCAGGGATTTTTCATACAGAGAGGACTTTAAAATTGAGCTTTTCACCCTTACTCGTGAACAGTGGATGGTGCCCTTGTTGGCACAGCAGAAAGAAAGGGAGATTCTGCCCGAGGTATCTTCTGGGAAAAAAAAATGGGGGCCAATGAACACAATTTAGTAGTCCATATTGTGACAGGATGAAGTATCTAGCGGGAAATGCTTCAATGTCTCCTCTGAGCAAGGATGCTCTGAAAGCCAGAAACTCAACCCTCCACCCTGGGTGCTTAGAGAGAACCATGACAAACCTGTCCCTCCTGCACACATTTTGACTTGGCTGAGTAACCCACCTTGATACAACCCTGAGCACCTCTGAAATATGCATTACCAGTCCCCATAAATATACAGCAGTTTCCACTTCATCTTCAAAACGAAACCATAACATCATTTGAGTCAGTCTCATCTGTTCTATCAAGAGGAATGAAAAATGAAACAGTGCCTGGCCTCATAGTACCTGCTGTTATTCTTTTTTTTTTTTCTTCCCTAGGGTAAATAAATAATTACTGAAAGCACGCCTTCAATATCTATGATTGGAGAGTGAACATTGAACTTAATTCATCCTTAATTGCTCAGCAATGGGGCCTAGCAATGCATGGATTTTAATGCAGCTGTTTTAGAGTTTTTTAATTGAATTGGAATAAAAACAAGAAGGGAATCTGAATACAAAAGTTCCCACTTCTACTTTCTTTGGTCCTGCAGTCCTCGTGATGGTGCACTCCAGGCTGACCACAGCATGGAAAAAAACCTGTGTTTCTGACATTGGAAAATATTGTGGGGAGAAAAAGGGGGCAAACAGGCTTGCAGGCTTTCATATACAGTTTTAAAAAGAAAAAGAAGAAACCTATTTTTCATTTTCCTTTGTGAGTAACCTTTAGACAGGCACAGTATCAGTGATTTTGGTTGCTGTTCTGGAGGACTATAGGACTAAACCCTAAAAAGAAAAATGGCATGAAACAGTAAATTAGGATGCTTATTCGCCTCTCTCTCACCCCAATTTTACACCAGTGTAACACCATTGACATCAGTGGTAGTACTGCTGACTCACCTTAAGGAAAGGAAGGAGAAAATCAAGCTTGAATTTTTTACAGCTTTCTCAGTGACAAAAAAATCTGATAGATAGCTACTCTGCCAGTGTCACTGTAGCCCTTGGTATAAACTACAGATTTAAAACCTGTGCAGCTCAACTGTATTTTACCTTTATATATGCCAAAATAGTAATGCTATGCTGACACCTAGTAAACAGGTTTTTGCTCAACCATTTACCCATATACACGGCTTGCCTTAGTGTATTTATATCCATTTAATCTTCCTCAAATTCTTTTCTCTTTCATAAACATAAAAAGTCTTTTGAAGATTTTTTGGTGCATACCACTGTTGATTAGCATTTAGAATGAAAGGTCTGACAGTTTATTAACAATAAAAAAACACTATAAAGGAAGGAAGCATTTTTACATAATGAATGACTGGTTTGCATATCTAGAACTGTAAGGTGGATCATACTCATGGGGATTCCTGTTTCTTTACATATCAGCTGCTAGGGTTATCATTATTCTCAGGTGTAATGGAGAGCATATTAGAAAAACAGTCTTTCTAATATGTGTTGGCATGATGCTACAGGAACAAAAGGCTAATAGCTCTGAGTTCTGTACAATACATTTTTATAATTGTAGAATAAATGCATCTTCTACTTTCAATTCATGTGTTCTGGTTTGGTTTGAGATTTTTTCTCATGGATCTTTTTTTTTTTTCTTGTTTGGGGGTTGAGGAGTGGGAAAAAAAGACCAGAGGAGGTGTTTTTCAAGTATAATTTTCAGAGATCAATTGAAAACACCATTACAATCAGGTTTCTGTTACAGGTAGTCAAACAGAAGTCTGCTGGGGTGAGTTTGACCCAATGAAAGAGAATAAACTTCAATGCAATTTAGCAAGTGCAATGTTTCATTCTTGGCTAGGTTTGGCTATAGTTTGCCTAAAAAGTCTTGGAGAAGTCACTTCAGTGCCTATGCTCTTCTTTCCCAGTAATCATGATGGGGTGAGCTGCACATTGTTTAGGTTTTGTCACTAGACACCTCATGGTGAGGTTTAATTGCACTTTATGTCATGGAAGAGGGACACTGTTATTCTCTTGAGTCCAGTTCCTGGGAAAAGAGATGGAGAACAGGGACTGTGTGAAGAACAGTTGCCACCCGAGCTTGCTGCTCTCTGGCCTTTCAGGAATTATTAAGAAAAGACACTATGTCTTGTAATTCCATCCCAGGTACTAGGACACTGATACAGAGAAGGTCTGGGGTGCAAAAGAAAGTTCCCACACATTTGCAGTCACTGTCCTCATCCCACTGTAGGGAGAAATCCTTCTAGCTCAGGATGTCCCTACAGGAAGATACCTGTTAGAGGGATCTTTCAATTTTTCTCACTCTGATGGCCCTTCACTGGTCTCCTCATCATCTTTGCATGAACGTTGCAAGATATTTTTGCTTTGGGTTTGGTCCTTCCACTTGTCAAATCGGGGTTATTTCAAGAGTGGACCACTGGGTAATATATCTCAAATCCTCAATTTTGCAGCAGAGTTCCTCTGGTGTACCCCAAAATCTGGTTGATCATTCTACTGGAGGTCAAATGAGTGTCTTTGAGACTATTTATTGTTATCTGAGATAGGTAACAATGATTAGAAATTAGGGGTAAGTCTTATCCCCAGCAGCTGGAGGAGAAGAAGACCAGAAGCATCTGTAGGTCCCCAAGCTCACATATGGGGCATTTTCTAACACATATGAAAGAATTAGAAAGATAAGAGCAAAATGCACACAGCTTTTGTTATTAGGCACATTTCTGTAGGTTTATGATGCATGGGAAATGTTTGTCCCATGTAAGGTACAGCATCTCTGGCAGTCCTCTAGTGTTATAATAATGTTGCCACTGTTGATGACAACAAAATTTAGGTTTTTTGTTCCTGTCACCTTCTCTGGGAGCAGGACTGTTTTTCAGTGAGACACTGTCACTTTGCTTAAGCTGTGGATGGGGCCTTGTCCCTACATACTTATATACTCTCTTTGCACAAGGGGTTACAACATCTCTTTTAAAACCTAATGTGCATTGTGTGTGCATTCAAGTTGAAGACCTCTTTTTCAAAATGTTTTCCTTAGTATGTTTTCCATAATATTCCATACTATCCATCATGCATTTCAAAGGATTGGCAAATGCTGCTAGAAAATCCAGGAAAAAAACCCATTTAGAATATTTCTGTCACTGTGATCTGTGATTTAGGAGTTTCACTAATTGGTTTGTGCCACTTAATTTTAAAATATCGTAAAGTTCCTACGGAGCCTTTTATTTGATTTTTTTTTTTCAAATGAGTACAGATTTTGTTCAGAAGTTTCTGATTATATAAAAAAAGAAAAAAAATGGTATATTGCTATTGCCATTGATATATAGACAGAGAAAAAGTGAAATCATCAGTGAAATTTGTCCTAAGCTGTAACACTCTAGAGTCCTTAACTTCTCTCACTCCTGACTTCAATATCTTTAGTGAGTAAGGTTTTTTCCATGAAATATATTAAAATTGGATCAAACAACACAGTGATTGCTGTAAGTGCAGCAACAACTTTCCATACTGTAAATAACTGATGCCCCATTGTCCTTGAGGCAGCGCTTTAACCTGCTATTAAAGAAAGATTTTTTTCTTGAAGCATGTCTTGCTGTTGAAGGGCTCTACCTCAAGCAAAAACCAGCAGCCACGGCGGTGTCTGCGTCCTGATGTCTGCGTCTCACCTGCATGGTTCATGGGATGCTGCTGGGAAGTTAAAGCTTACACCTTGGGAAGGCGATCTACTTTTGCTCATGCTGCCATCAGAAATAATAGCTCTGTTTGGGAAGAGGATCTTGAAATATGGTGGGTTTGATTCTGTGACATACACAAAAGAGATTTTCACGCACTTTGGAGGATCATTTTGAGCAGAGGAAAAAAGGATGGGATAATGGGAGAGAACATCTGGAATAAATGCTTATCTCTAACATACATCCTGTCAAATCTTGATCAACCTAAGCAAGTTCAGGCTTGTACTGGGGAGAGGAGGCAATAGTTTTACTCTTCACCTAGTACATTTAGTAGAATTCATTTTTTTAAAAAAATCCCTGTTCCTTTATGGGGACAAACATCTCTTAGCTGCACACAGACTTCCCCCTTAAATGTATTTTTACCTGAAATCCTGATCTGATATATTAGACTGTGGCACAGTAGCATTAGCTGTAAGCTTCAATATGAAATTAATGTCTTCCAAGTCAAAAGGGTTTTTAAATACTATAAAACTACATTTAAATAATCCAAGTGTATGATTTAGACTTCAAACATCATCCCTCAGATATTCCTGGTCCTTTTTTTGCTCATATGATTATTCATTACTTCAGTGCATTATAATAACCTCTGAATAAGTCAGGGCTCCATTAATCTGGGCATTGTGCATGGAAAAAAGGAGGAGAAAAAAAAAGAAGAGAAGGAAACCCAGTCCACATTCCTGAGATCACACCACATAGATGTGAGGACTCTACATTAAATAAACCTCAATAAAAGATTTACACGGAGAGTTATTTATAATAAGTTACATTTTTTATTCATTTCCCATATTTATCACAACAAAATTCAATCGAAGTCAGTGAGAATTTGACCTGATAAAAAGAGACTCTGTGTGTAGTAGATCATTATCTTATCTGAATATATCATTAACAGTAAACAATTGAACCTGGTATTACTCACATCAGGAAGGTATTATTTGTCCTACCTCCAATGAAAACTAGAAACAGCCTATTAAAATGATCTCTTCAAGGAAATGGAGTATTTTGTAGCAGATAGAGAAATACAATATTTGGCTCCTAGTCATTTGCATTAAGAATCCAAAGATTTTTCCTCTGGTATAAGCTTGGCTAATTTTAAAGGTTTTATTTATATAGATAAAAGAGATGGTAGTCTCAGCCACCAAAGCACTGATGTGGTATCTCAGAAGGAAAGGTTCTACCACTGTGTATTTTCTTTTGCTCATTCTTCCCTCGAACACATTGTGTTATTTTCATAAAATGGGTTCCTACCCTTTCATGTCAAAAGCACAGAATGTATGTGAGGAAATGAGAAAAGAGTTATAACTATGCCTTTTAAAGTCTTTAGATATTTGCTGTATTTAATTGTTGCAGAGACAACGGCGAAGCTGCCAATACTGAAAATCAAAATCATTGTCTGTGGATTTTAATTGGCTGTCTCCCATTCAGGGTTCATGGTGAGTTTTGCCAGTTTCTGAGGAAAATTAAAAAAAAACAAACCACCCCACCATAAAAGTTTGGCTTTTTGCAACACAACAGCTTTGCTGCTATTATTGCTACCGCCTGTATGTAAGAGTCCCTCCTTTTCAAGATGAGTCCTGGAACACAAATATTCACACCACTGTGTGGAAAAAAAGAAGAGAGAAAAATGTGTTAATTCATTTGCTATGGACAGTAAATCTACATGGGAAGGATATTGTTCATAGGCAAACAAATGTGAAACATGTCAGTCTTATAATGATTATGGTAAGATTTTGCTTTTAAATAAGTATAGGACTTCATTTTTCCTCCTTATTTTCAGGGCTAAAATATTTGCAGAGAAACACTACGAATTTTCTGTGTTTCTTATTAAACTCTTCTGGATTATGGATCCTTTTTCATCTCATGTGATGAGCCACAGAGGAAATCTTGGGAGACAATGAAGTTCTGATCACCTCTCATGAAAGTGATGTGGGTAGTCTGTTCCTATTTCTGAAAACTAAAGACAGAGATGCTAATTTTGATTTGTATATTTATTTTTAATTCGTATCTTGTTTTTGTCAGAAGTTCAATGGCATTGCTTGTATCCACAGTGTAATCCCACCATGAAATGCATGAATTGTATGATACCAGCAGGACTGCAATTTCCTTTCTCAGCCAAATAATCCAATAATCCAATTCTGTTTCTCTGAGCATGTATAAAGGGAGGTCTAATTTGAAATATCTGTCCTGTTTAAAAAATACACATCATATTTTTTCACTTTGCCCCTTTCCTCTCAGAAGTTCATCTGTCATCTGATCTGTCATCTTCCACATGAAGAACATTTTAGTTGTGTGAGAAAGAAATGATTTTGTTTTGAAATTCCTTCCTCTTTCTATTTTTAATTTCAATCTACACTGGAGAAAAATACTTTTCAAACTTCTTCTGAGTGTTGGGGTGGAGTTACTTCTATTTTTGAACATTCTAAATTATTCTGCATCTGGGATTTTCTTCTGAGGAATAAGAGTTTCTTCTGAGTGTTAATCAAGACACTTCCAGCAAAACCAGTTCCTGAATAGAAATTAATCAAACATCAAAATATGCAAAACTTCTGATTTAAAACCTGTCTTTGTTTTTTAAGCAAGTGCATCTGCACATGGTGACACAGTGTATTGTGCAAGCTTGCTCAAATTTTGCCATTTTCCCACAAAATGTTGCAGAATGAAAGGATGAGTGGCACAATGCCATTAGTGCTGCATTCACAGTGACTCATTTCCACCCTGTTGCACCAGCTGAAGTATCCCCAAACAGGAGTAAAGCAGCACTTGGAGCCACCAACTTTTCTCTTCTTCTGAACCTGTAAGTCTTATCTTACTGAATACTTCAATATTGTTGAGGTTTTAAATTATTTCTCAACAGCATCTTCAAAACTGATTAGTTCTGTTGCATGTTGAAGTGGGGATCTGTTAAGTCACTAAGAGAAAGTATATTTTCTCTCCCAGTTATTAGGTGTCCCTTTTTTCCTGGTGTTGGAATTATGACCTGTTGCATTTCATAAAACTCTTCGATAATCTATGAGATTGTATTCAACTATGTTTCAGTAACAGAGTAATAGACTTATTTCAGAACTTCTCATTCCTCCTGAATTTATATTAATTTTAAACAATTATGGGGGAAAAAACCCACACGCTTGAGAACTAGAACATACAAGATTATTCCAAAGATCCATTTTTGGTCTACCGGTGAGACTGCATTATGGCATTTTTCTTATTGCCAAAGCTACTGGGATTGCAGCTCAGACTCTAAAGCAAATGAAAGCCTTATTTCTAACTGGTAAGTAATATCAGGTGATATATTGATATTTAAGTTTTCAATGCAAACATTAAGAAAATTTGTTGTCATTAATACATTTTTAATAATGTATCTAGTTTTTCCTTATGATTTAAATAGAGTATGTAATACTTGGGTCCTTATTAAAAAAAAAATAGTACTGTGCATGACCAAAAAAAAAAATCTGTGTTTCAGATATTATCTATATGGTTAAACTGGGTTTTTAGAAAGTTAGTACAAGAGTCACTCTTTCTCTTATATTAGGATAAATTTAACCTCATTGAAGTTATAATGGCATAAGGGAAATCAGAAATGATTCTCCAAAGATTCCAACTAAGTGCAAAATCTGGGCTTTAATGTCTGTCATTAAGTGACACCATGCAAGTCTTTGGAACATGTGGGTTCACTGAACATATTTCTTTGGAAAAGCTGTCAGGATTTTTAATGTTTGGGTCAGCCAGATTAAATGTGCTTAAACAGATTAACAAAATGGTAGGGGATGAAAGTCAGTCTTTAAATAAAGTACAAACAAATTAATATAAGGTCAACAAAATAGAAAAAGACAAGCAAAATAAACTCTGCAAACAATGTAGAAAAAAGTGCTTTAATTTTTTTTTTTTTTAATTGTGCTTCACTAACTCCTAGTTTACTTGTTTTTCATGCAAGCGGAACAATCATTTTCTAACCTGCAGAAGCAAATATAGCATCTGAAAGTTGAAATTGATTCTCCTCTCCTCCTTCACTGTCTACAGAAATGAAGATGTTGTAAACTAGACTTACACTGTCATATACCTCAGTCAGTGGGATTTCTGTTCCAACTCAATATAAGGAAAATTTTCGTTGGTGATATTGCATGAGTATGTGGAAATCAGTGTGAGCTCAGCATTGATCTTTCATTTGCCTGGATGGCAAATAAAAATGTGGAATTTGTGTTGAAAACTTGGTAGTCTGTGGCAGAGCAATGGTAATTTTCATCTCTAAGCCTGGGCAGATTTTGTGTTTAAGGTTTGACATAGAGTTAGTAAGCATGCACGTAAAGCCCATATTCCACTTATAAAGTCAATTGTCAGAATAATGCAACACCCTGTGGGAATTACAAAGATTTTCAAATGGATCAGTGCAAACACTAGATAAATAGAATGGGTAAATCAGTGATGAATTGTAAAATGGTTGAGTAGGTGAACTGCATTTTTAAATATTTCCTGACTTAGAAGAACAGGAAAAAGAGGTATAGCTAATTTGAAAAACATGAAGAGCTGGAAAGCTTGCAGATTAAACTATTACTAAATAACAGGTTAATAATTAATAATAATTAAATTAACAATATTTAATAATTAAAATATTAATAAATAACAGGTAGAAGTTAGAAAAATATGTAGTTCTGAACCAATAAATCATAAGATCTTGGCTTATTAATACTCGTAGTTTTAGAAGACATTGCAGGTGTAAGAAAAAAGAAAAAGTAAAATAGGCTTAATAAGAGTAAGGGTGATCAGAATTTACTGTTTGCTAAACATGAGAAAGAAGAAATTAGAGGTTTGGTTTTTCAACATGCTCAGAATTTCTTATTGCATAACAAATGAAAGTATGATTAGGAACACAAAATAAAACATATCAGTGGTTTAGATGCATGACTATTGTGTTGAAAAGAACTACCATCTCTATAATCAAGAGAGGGAATTGATGTTGATGATGATGAACGAGCTGATGTTGATTGTTAAGAACCACTCTCAACTGCTTGTTTGATTTGTTGAAATGAGAAAGGTGCTGCTGAATAATTGTTGTTGCCTGTGTTGCAATGGTTTGGGTATTGTAACTAGACATGCACATTCTGGAATAAAAGCCTGTGGATAGCTGATGAATATTTCTACTAGACATTAAGCTCTACCGGAGCTTAAACAATATTAGCAGCCAAAGTATAAACATAAGCTGTTTTCTGTGGTGTGTGGGTTTTGCAGACTCTTCCATCCCCCAATTTTATTTCGTCAGATTCACACAAGCACCATGTTTATCTGCTCTCAATACTAGGAACTTTATGAGACACTAGCAAATTTATAAGTCAGTCTAGAAAATGGTAGTTTCTGAGAAGCAGGAGTAATAAATTGATGCTGAGAAGGGAAGAATTCATTCTTTAAACCATTATATAGTTTTAAAAGGTTCATTTGACTGCTATTCAGTTTGCCTTGAAGAGCAGGAATGTCATTATTCACACTAAAGACAAATTCATTGAAAAGGTCTGAATGACACAAGATCGAGCGGCTAATGACAGAGTCTAACTTCAATTAAGCAAACAACAAAGACAATGATAAGTACTCTGCAGAAACTGACAAATACCCCTGGAGATTGGAAGACACTTACTTAATTGAATGAAATCACAATGTGCCAGAGACTAATCTCATTTTATGTTTGTTTTCATATTGACTATGCTAGGGTTTTGCCTCTTGATTTGATGTCACTAGTTCCCCAGTCTCAGGCTGTCTGTTGTGATCCCAATCATATAACAATCTGAAAGAAAAAAATACTTCTGAGTCAAAGTGACTATTTAGATCGAATCTGAACTGAATTGATTTGCGTGTTGATAAAGTTCCACTAGCATGAGGAAAATGAGTGGTATCATTTAGATATGATGACAATCTACTTCTGCTTTATGTAAAGGAGAATAATTATCTTGCAGTTGTAAGTAACCTTGCAGTTTCAGATTTGGAACAGACAATGTCAAGGTTGGCAAGATATAATCAATGAATTTGGCTTTTTGCATCCTCAGCATGCGACCTATCATGTTGGTGAGTTTGTAAGTCAGAAGACATAAATTGTTTGCTATTGACTTAGTCAGTGCAAGCACTTCATTCAAACTATGAAAGAAAATGCATTTGATGTCTTGTTCTACAATGTCACATGTACCCTAGATGGTACCCTGAGACCATAAACAGATTTTAGTGTAAGTGCCTTGTCTCTCCCTGAGGCGTTATTTGAATGTGAACATGCTTTCTGTAAGGAGACTTATTGAGAATGGACTCAGATACACAGTAGAACAAAAATCAGTCAAAAGCTGCTGCTGATGATGATAGCAGAGTATGGCATGACTACAGGAGGGATATTAATGTGTACGTAGGTTTATTCAAAACAAGAAACTTGTCACTTTCTGATGTCCTGATTTATAACAGGTGTAGTTTTAAAACATGGATTTAGACTTCTTTAAATGTCATTTTCATCTTCCATTTCCTAGGTACAAATTATATCTTGTCATTACAGAAATATAATTACTCTTTTATATAATTTGAAGCAGAAAATAGTAGTGTGATCCTCTGCACTGTGGTGACATTTTGCTGCTTTTTTCTTTAAAGCCAGACTGATGGTATCTTTAGCTGTATTCCAGAACGTTCTTTGATGTCTCAGAAACTCTTGGTGAAGCTTCAGTACTGCAACAGCATCTGAAAAGGGACTGTTCCATGAAAGTTTGTCAAAGCTCTAACTACACTTTGTACATTCCAGTATGTGTAGACTTCCAGACAAGGCAGTCAGCAAACTTTCTGCATGTTTTCTCAAGCACAAATAATACTCCAAATTGTGTTTTTGTGGATTGTTATCGCTGGAAAACATCTCCCTGTTGTCTTCAGATAGTGCTGATGATAAAGGTGAAAAAAAATAGTACTGAGCATTTTCTTTCAAATATTAGATTCTGGGTCTTATAATGAATACCTGTGACAAAATTGCCTCCTGATTTTGTACTGTTTACATGATCACATTTGTCTTACTAAATATGTGAACACAATTATTTCACAGCAGTATGACATCATTGGTTTTCATAGGAACACTCCAGCTGGTGACAAAGGACTGAGACAAGGGATTCTATTATTAGGAGTTACTATATCTTATTAATATACCTCCCTCATTCCTGACTCTCACAGCAATGAAAATATCATATAGCTTCTTTTTCCTTTATCTTTAGAAATAGTTTTAAAAATCCATTTCAGCAAAGAACACTACTATACACAAAGTCTAGTACTGTAACGTGGGGGTCTTTATATGATAAAGAAATGCAGTCCGCTCTCCGATGAGGTGGAAATCAAAGAGGCTTTATTCAAACTTCGCACTCCCTTTTATCCCCTAAAACGCTGTGACTTTGTGACCAATGGGGTTGTTTGTTTCGGTGCATGCCCAACCCTTGGTTTCTCTGCCCTCGGTGCGTCCCCCTGCACCCCTGGGACACGCCTCCTACATAGTTCCCTCTCCTGTGTTCCAATGATTAAAGCTTGTGTCCACTGTTCTAAAAGATTATATGGTATGATGATATAGGGGATATATTGTATAATTTGACCTGTATTTTCAAATATGTACATAGATATGATATAAGCCAAAATACTTACTTTCCATTCATGCATTCTCTCTCCATCAAATTCCTGTCTTAGTGTTTGGCTGAGGAATCTTCCTCAGACCACCACAAGCAGAGTATGGGTTCTCACCACCTCTCCATTCAGCAGCAGACAGGCTGGAAACTTTAGAAGGAACCTGACAACTCCAGTGAGGCCATCCTCTATCTCTTGTCTCCTGTTCCCCTGGGCGAGGGGGAAATCCTGATTTTTAATTTCTGCATTGACCTTTTGCAGGTTCCACATGCTCCCTTCAGAAGAGGCAAGCTGGTGTTTTCGAAATGTATGTTTATGTCCTCCTTCTAAATGCATTTGGAGAAGACCACGCCAGACACAATATCACCAGTGGAATTATATTTTTATGAGCTTCTTAATGCCACAGAGGTGGATAAGGCACTGATGGTCGGTTCCAATGGTACAATTTATACTGAATTCACAGCTATAGTGTACCACATGTACAGCACTGTGTTGTGTGTTACACTTTACTAGTTAAGGTATGGCAAAATGATATCAATTGACAGAAGATTGATATGCACATGCAAATGTACATCTTACTTCATGAGAATACTCTTTTTTCAAATAAACCTTTTTCTTTGAATAGTTGAAATTCTGTGAAAGGTAAGTGCCCTTCTGTGCTAATGTTCAAATGAGAGCATTTGTGCCAAAAGGAATACCCTTTCTTTTGGACATTCACTGTTAATTATATTTTGGGGTTGTTTTTCTCAATAAGAACAATTTTGCTTTTGTTGATTGCATTACTGAGTGACAGATATATGCAACCACTTAACCCTTCCCACAGGTCACACTATACAATAAAGTCTTAAGCACAAAATTATTCGTGCAAGTCCCACAAATAGCCACCGAAAGATCTTTGCTTCAAAATAATATCCTTTTTAATGCTCTATCTTTTGTCCACAACTTTTTGTTTACCAGGTAACCCTGACAAGGTCTTGACACCCTGACTTTTCTTTGCATGAAAAGCAAAAGTCAAAGCCTTGCATCTCTCTCGAGTGTGCTATGTGTTCTGGTGGCTGAGACTGGAAGTATCTTCTGTTCCCAGCTCAGGACCGCATAACTTTTTTGAGGCCCTTTGGCACTTCTGGTCAGTGTTCCTGTGGGATGTATAAGGTTTTTGTAAGTTGGTTGTAGGTTATTATAGTGCCCTGTTTTTTGGCCATGACAGGGCTAATTTTTTTCACAGTGGCTGTGAGGAGATGGAGCCTGGAGCTGTGTGGTTGTGTCTAGCTTGTTATTCTATACCACACATTACTGCCATGGGGTGGAAGGAAGGAACTCATTCTTCCTGCTTTCCTGTTGGGAAAAGCACAGTGCGGTAGGGAAGAGCTGGTTGATATTTTGTCACGTTTTTTCTGTGTAAATCCTTTCTTTGTCTTATACCATTTGTTAGTAATATTGTTGCTGTTACTCTTCTTTTTCTTATCTCATTGCTATTTCCAGTAGATTGCTCCTATCTCAACCCATAGTCTCTGCCTTTTGTCTCTCTCATGGGTGGGGATGTGGTGAGTGAGGAAGTGCCATCTGCTTTGGGAGAGTCTCAGTTGGGGTAGGGGGACACCAAATTAGCAGTGCCATTCCTAAGCCATGACATCACCATTTGAAGGAGACCAAGGAAAAATGATTGGACTGTATGTACATTAAAATTTGAGGCAGAAACACAGAGTGTTTAATGGCATTTTTTTTTCCCTGTCAAGTAGGAGAAGGGTAAGTACAAAAAATGGTGACTAATATGTTGAGGATTTATGAAGGATGTTTTCTCCTTTTCACTAGCTGTGAAGAACAAATGAAATCGTAGCTTTCCAGTCCTGAAAATTAGTAGACTCTAGAGAGCCAATTAAACATTATTCGCATATCTCAGCTCCATATTAATGTTCTTCTTTTAAAGCACACTCCAAGCCTTCCTCACAAGCCAGGTAGTTGGTATTATCAAAATAATTTAGGGGGCGTTATCATTACAATGCAATTATGTGGTATACTTGCTGGCAAGAGAGCATGGCTTTGCATTGCCAAGGGGCAAAACAAATTCAGTGTTCAATCAACCCAAGACAAAAGGGACAATTCTTATTTGCATAAACATGTAGCCACAGAAACTAGATGCAGAGAGGTGTGAGGAAAGAAACCTATTTTACATGATGTGCATAACATATTTGACAGTTTAGATTGAAGTCATCACTGATGTGGGTAGGAATGGTGCGGCTGGTTGCCATGGATATGATTTTCCCTACTGGCAGTGCAAAGATTGGCAGGAATGGATGTTAAAAGAAAAAGACATAGACACACATACGAACACATGCATGCACACAAAAACACCCAAACCGCAGCAACAGAGGCAGTATCAGTCTCTTCTTTTGTTGAAAAGCTGTGTATCCTATTCTTTTTTTTTCTTGCTAATAACAGCTTATCTACTGTGCAGTGTAATCTAGAAACATGTATATTTCTATAATAACTCATTTATGATTTATGTATTTATAGCTTGCACACAAACCCAGAGACATAGAAAGCATATTTTATATGTATATATTCTATGAAATAGATAAAAATAAATAGATATCAATATTTAAGGAACAATGTATGTGTCTGTATGTGGTTATAATAAGATTTTTTCTTTTCTTTAAGAAAAAATATAATATTTTTCCAAAATAAAATATAATATTATAATTTATAAATTATAATCTGAGACACTCATCTTTACAGATACATTTAAACTTGAACTCCAAAATATGTGTTCCACAGTATAAATGTGAATTTATGCAAAAAGAAAGAAAAGCCATTTTTCATTGGCTGCACAAGTGTTTTGATCAGCTGGTCACTATGAACTGCTCAAAATTCTTCTTACCACTTTTAAAAAAACACAGCCAATCCCAAGAAAAACACAAGTTCTGATGTCATTTTACTTCTCCTGACAAGCTGTAAAAGGTCTTTCGAGGTGTTTTGATCTTTATACTGAAACACATACCTTACAAAAAATGGACAAAAATTGTCAATTCTTTATTGTGGTCTGGGAGACAAATTTATGGGCAAAGAGGTAGATGTTAAGTCTCTGCCTAGTCCAATTTCTTTCTGTATATTATATTTAAGAAATAATTTGGCATATTTCTCTTTAGTCTTCTCCATTTCTCCATTTTATTCACCTCTAAAAAACTTTTGGACTTGGTTAATTTCAGCCAAGCTTGCTAGCAGGGCTGATGCATCAAAGACATTAAATCTCCATATTGAGTTTCTGACTGTTAAGTAATGGTGAAGGATTCTATTAATGCCCCAAGAGACTATATAGGAAAGAACCCTCTAGAAATGATACTCCATTGCTTTCCCTGCTCCTGAAACTACATGTTTTGATATCTAATTATAAAGATGAAAGTGTGAATCATAAGTATCCTGCTGGATGGATCTCCTTTCACATGCCTGGCAAATCAGACAGGAAGTTATAACAAGCACTATGGCCCCGTGGCAACACCTGAAAGACAGTATTTCTCCTTATGTCCTTTTTCTGTTACCCTTCCTTCATCAGCTCATGGGTAAGGGGACGCCTTGAGCTTTTATTGGAGCACAGAAGCAGATTATCCTTCTGAATAAAAATACATTTGGTCTTTAAATTTTTTTTTCCTGAAGCATGAGAGATGAATTCTACTGCAGGATTGTACAAAACCTTTCTGTACTTCAAGCAGTGGATATAACTATTTGGTGATTGGTGGGGGAATTGTGCAAACATCTCTTTGCTTTGGGTGAGCAAACATCCGTCTGAATTGCACTCTGGGACCTATCTACAGTCTTTAATGCTCATTCTCAGTCCAGATAGCCAGTATGAACCCTGCTGAAGCCTTCCCAATATATTAGTTTAACACTGGGGCCACCTTCTTGTCCCAGCTGTGCAGGTGATTTACTTGAGTAAAGCTTAGATGAGAATCTAGTGCATCATTTTGAGTGTGCTCATTTCACTAACTGGATAGCCCTGCTTTCTGCAAATCAGCATCTTCTTCAACATGCTGCTTTCAAGTTGATTCAAGTGTCCTGATTTTTTTCATGCTCTCTCCTTCTCTCTTTTTTCTCTTCTGGGTGGAATGTGCCCAACTTTGTAAATAAGACTTCAGGTAAAAGATATTTTGGTTTTGTTTTCTGACAAGCATTGCCAGTACTAGATCAAAAGAGCCTTGTGATATCTCTATTTGTGTAGAATATAGCTCTGCTCCTTGCTTTCTAACCTGCCCAAATTAAAGCTTGAAATGAAGGAAAAACAATGTGCGAGATGGATGTAGCCTGACATTTAGTTATATATTAATAACGGCTCACAACAGCATTTCTTTTCGCAAGAGTTTCAGGAGCCTATGAAGCCAATCTAATCTCACCTCCACAGAGAATACTGCATCTCTCTCCTCTGAGAAAGATATCAACAGAAGTTCTCAGTCTTACGAAACTGGTCTTCCTCATATCTTATTCTGTTGTTTTCTCTCACCCAGATAAAAAGCATAAATGCAACCTGCATTCATTCCCATGAACTATTTCCCTGTTCCACTGGAGAAAGCTGATGTATGTGTGGGATTTTTAATGGCCCAACTGATATCTCTTTCCTAAAGAGAGGTAAAANCAGAAATTTCAGCCATTTGAAAGAGCCAGCCAGCTGAACCTTCTTGGATGCTTTGCCGTGTTTATAACTGCCTTTGAACCTTGTTGCCACCAATACCAGTAACAGTAAAATGAACATGGAGCTCCAAGGGCATAAAAAGCAACGTTTCATGGACTCCAATGCTGGAATTCCCATCTTTCCATTGCGGTTGAGCTTTGTTAAGGCAAATGTCACCTATAAAACCTCTTATGTTGCACCTCTCACTGCTGGGTTTGTACTTCTAACTTTCATGCGACAGGAAATGGAAGTTGGTGTATATAAACATTTCAGGGAACAAATGTTCATCTGGGTCCAGTAGTGTGCATGTCACCTCAGTCATGATGAGTCAAACTGTGTAAACATCAGCTTAGTGTAATAGACTGCTCAAAACAGCGATGCTCATCAGCATTCAAACCAGATTTGAGCTATGTGTCACAGTTCCTAAACCACTATTCATAATTTCTTTTTCAAATGTGGTCACATAACTCTTCTATGGTTTCTTTTAATGTGCCTATATCTATCATTAATCTTTCCTAAGGTAATGAAAGTACAGAATGTTATGATTTACAGTTTAATAAGTTGACTTTTAAAACTGTTATATAGACTAGTAAAGCAGGCTCTGCAGGAAGCTGAACCTTAGTTTCTTCAAGTAATTTTTTCTCCTCCTTTCTTTGATCTGCTCTTTCTCTGAGAATATTGCCTGTGAACTTAGTGTGACACAGTACTATAAAGTATGGTAAAGAAACTACAGCATGATAAATAAATAAAAATATCAAAGATGACTTACTTCTTTTGAAGTATTCCTTTAACAATCCAGTATGAAATCTTGGTGATAATATCAGCAAAGATAAAAAAAAAAGAGCCTTTTTTTGCCCATATTGGTGATAGAGTTCATCTTTAACTTTGAATCTGATTTTCCATGTCAACAGAAAGTAAATAATTATAATAATATTTTTGATTATATATGTGTTAAATATTAACTGTGCATGATCTAATTTTCCCAATTCATATATCTATATATGATCAAGACAGGAAGAACTGGTCTTCCTTCTACCTCTGAAAAACCAAAGCATGCTTCTCAAAACCTGCTTCTTTTATCTTTGTACCAATAAACTCCATTCTGGTAGTAGCTACTTGCTTCACTCTTTCTCTTTCTCATGAAATATTTTAAGAAACCTCATCAACAATTATAAAATGTCTGCTCAAAATCATCTTTATGTTAACATTTGTACATATGCTGTGAGGTAGAACAGGGGCAGTGACTGTGTCATAAAAAAGTCAGATTATTTGATAGATCAAATTCGTAGAGAATCATGACCTGCTCTTTAATGTTCTGCATCAGAAGAAATTAAACAATCCAGATATGCATTGCACTAAGCCTTCTGCTTCTGCAGGCTCAGATGGTATGGATGAATTGAAATTAAAATTTTGTTTTGCATGTGCTCAGTCAGTTTGTCTTCCAGTAACCTATTTTATAAGAATTGTATTTCAGTTTATGATGCTTTGGTCCTAAAAGAACAATGTGTCTTGAAACTCATTTCTGCTCATCTTACTTTTTCTCCTTTCATCTCTAGCAAAATTAAAACTTCCATTCTCCTTCAGAATTTCCTTCTAAGAGTGTGGGTTTATTAAATTAAAGTAGAGATAAAAAAACTCACCTAAATTTACAAGACCAATCACTGTTCTGTAAGCAAAAATCAGTTTTCCATGTTGATTGCTTAGGACAAGGTATCAGGCTTCTGTTCTTGGGAGACGGTGGTTGGTGAAGAAATGGCAGGGGTAAAGGACAAAGAAGATCACAGAGAAAAACCAATATTTTCAGTTCAGTAAATTCAGGGCACAGTTAACTTCTTTGGGAATATCCTGTTTACACTAGACACCATACTGTTTTTGACTTGTATTTAATAATATGAAATCATAACCAAACCTTAAGTTTCAGTAAAACAAATCTAGCAGCTCCTGCTGCATGTAGTGTTTATTCTGCCTTCAGTTTGAAAAATTAATCAGGTCTAATCTCCCTGATACACTCCTTGAGTGTATTTCAGGAGTCTAGAGGTGAGGTGACTATGAAACAGGTGATAGGAGAGTTTTTTCTTGTCCAGCAAAAAGAAGAGACTAAAGAAATTCATGGCAATTAGCTGGAAGAAGGAGGTCAGTATAAAATGGGACTCAAATTGTGAACTAGCTTTGACAGCTGATCTGTGGACATTTTGTTGTTATTTTAAAGTATTGGAAATAGGCAAAAAATTCTGACCCTCTGCCAGAGCTTAACCAGCACTCATGGAAGCAGAGAAATTGTTTTGTCTTCTACCTGTGTGCACTGGGAGACACCATGAAGTTCTGTTTCATTTGTATTTTGTTGACATTGTGGCCTTGGCTGGTCACGACCTCCTCCAGTGATTCTGTTCTGTGTGCCCTGGATGTATGTGCAAAACCAGACTGTGAATACTCTGCGATTGGAAATAATAAGACAGCTCCACCAATGCTTTAAAATAAAATATAGGGGAGATTTAATCTGAATTTTATTCATAAAGATTGGAACAATCTTTCCAAAGCGTCTGATTTCAATACCTTTAGAATAGTCTAATTTTTGATCTTTTTCTTCCAGAAAAGACTGTCTCAGGAGGCAGAAAAATACTAAAAAAAGTTCCCTTCATCCATATGGTTGTCCTCCCATCAACCAAGGACATCTGCCTTGTTGTCTTGTAAGATTTTCTAATGCTTAGTCCAGATAGTAAATACCATGATGGCCACATACATGGACAGCAAGGTCTGAATAAGGAAGAATATCAGTGGTACACTCTTAGGCCTGGACACAGTGATGCATTAAACAAACCTGGTTCCTATGCAGGAAAATTTCTTGCTTAGGAGCACAACATGTCCATGTCGCCAACTATAATGCGGCACAACAATTTTCTTCATGGATTGGCCATTTAGGGTTGTTTTTCTTAATGAGGCAGTGCTGCCAGACAGTTGCACATCATATGGAAGATGTTATGCAGACACTTTTTAATGAAGTCATAGACATGTTTTGCATACTTTCACCCAGATGCCTTTGCCGTTGTGGTGGTTTGAGACCCCCAAAAATCCAATTCCCGAGTCCAAGCCCCTCTCCCACAACTCAGCCCAGTGTGAGAGGGGTTTTCCAGACACAACACAAGACTCAATTTGGGGAAAGGGAATTATATTACAATTATTACACAAATAAATATTATAATACATTATATACATAATCCTAACTGTCTTTCCTGTGATAAAGCAGTATTTACATTGGATCAAATCTCCTCTCCCTCCAATAAAAGTCCAGAAAGGAAGAAGGAAAGATCCTTTCCACTTTCAGGGCAGCAGTGTCTCTCCTCTCCAATGCAGCAGTTGTAGCTGGAGTTGTAGTTGGATCTCTTTCCATTACACACAAGGGGGTCTCCTCTCACCCCTCTCAGCCCTTCGTCTCCAAGCGAAGGCCTCTCTCCTGTGGACTGCGATAGCCGGGACAAAAGCTCACCTCACTATGTGATATCATGGGGTGTAAGACCCCCATGAAGGTCCCTTCCTCAAGGGATTGAGTTCTCTTGAGTCAAAACGTTTAGGGCAGCTTTCAGTTCAGTCCTTGCCCTAAGTGTTCTATCAGAACTCCTTTGCTCTGTCTCAGAACTGTCAGCGTGGCAGCAGCGGGACACACACACACACAAGGCCACTTCCCCCGCATTCCCTCCATCTGTCCCGGTCCAGCTTCCAGGATGTCTTGAGCTTCTCAGCTCCTCTCTCCAGTGCTGCTGCATTTTAGGACTTCCACCAAGTAGGAGTCCACCCCCCTCCTCCTAGGAGGGGTCTCAAAGGGGATTTAGGGGGATATGATTCAGTTCTTACCCCAAAACTGTCTTTGTTGAGCTTAGTCTTCTCTCTCTCTCTCCATCAGACGTCTCTGTGTCTCTCTGCTTAGCTCCAGTGCTGTCCTTGTTGCCTGTTTCTTATCTTCTTGGCCTTCTGCCCCAGTTCTCTGCTCAGTGCTGTCTCTGCCACTGCTCCTGCTGCCCACTCACGGTGGAGAAAGACTCCTAGTTTTTTGGTACAGACCTCGGTCCAGTTTAACACTGTTTACGAGTTTCTGCAGCTCCAGCTGGGGCTGGGGGGAGCCTCTGGCCCTCCAGCGGGGCTCCAGGCCCCTCTCTCCCTCCTCGTGATCTCAGAACATGGACACCTCTTCTCCAACTACCTCATCATCCTTCTTTTCTGGTCTGGTGTGATATGTTTAAATTTTGCAGGGGCGCTGATTGCGTCAACAGCAAGACACTACCCCCTTGGGGGTTACCATTTTTTTAACTCCAGGGGAAAAACACCTTTTTCCCCACCACAACCATACTTCAAAGTTGCAATGTTTTGATTGATCTCACTGATCATGTTTAGAAAATCTTCAGTAGCTGACTGGGGGTAGATCCCACTGGAAGTCAATGCATTTCTGGGTGAAATAAACCTCTAATATATGTGAACAAGCTCTTTTTTGCAGTGTTAATTCTGTTTCCATTTAATTTGTTCTTTAGTGATGATGATTTTCTGCTTGTCGAACCACTCATTAACTATAGATCACGGCAGTTAATTTCTCCAACTCTCCTGTCCATGATTTCGCCATGTTCATTTAGCTGACAGGCTTTTGATGCAAGCAGGGCTGTGTCCTGGATATTATAAGTGTTCTTGTTGCATTAGAGAGACTGATGGACTGCTAGCATTTATACTCCATTTGTGAGTCTCACCAAAGTTTCCATCCCTTGGGAAACATTCAAATTTGCCTTGAGATGATTAAATGTTTTTATTTAAGTTAAAATATGATGCAAGTTCCTGAAGCAGAAAAAAAATCTAGGATGATATAAGAATGTCTTTCCCCTCAATAATATACTCACACCAAACTGCTGATGAGCAAGGGTGTGTTGAGGACACCAGGAAAGGAAAACTGATCAATGGTTTAAGTTGGCTATAGGCCCAAAACTTTCCATTGCTCTTCAGTCATCTTTGACATCTTCTCCAGCCCTACTGAATTAATTTTGTGTGAAACCTACCACTTACCAGATAAGAATCCTTCAGATATTTTACAAAACAAGTCTGAATCCACTTAATGTCTTCTGCTAGAGCTGTGCAAAACCTCATGGCTCATGTACTCACAGCATTCTACAGGTGTTCATCTGGTTCATTTCATGCACAAATAGCAAGCTGTGCATTCATAAATAGTTAGTGTTTGCATGGATTAAAAATCCCCCTTTTTATCAAAGATGGTTGTTGTTGTTCCCTGCAAACACCAAACATTTACAGATTAATTTGTCCAAGTATATTGGAATTCATGGAATGTCACTGACAGGGAAAAAGAGTAATTTTTAAAGAACCTGTAAGTGTTTGTTTCTATCAGAAGATAATGTGGAACAGAGGAGGAATGTCAGCAGAAAGAAAGAAAGAGAAAAACATACCCATTAGACACCCCTACTTGTAGGGACAGGACCTTCCAACAAAATACTAGGATGTAGAAGCTATAAGAAAGAAATAATTTCTAAATTTCCTTCCACTCATGAGAAAAGTCTCTCACCATAATAATAAAATACGTAATGGTTAGCACCATCAGCTTGTGTGTCACCAAGCATTTAAATCAATTCCCTCATGGGAATCAGTGAGCAGCTTAATAGCAGAGCTCGAAAGAAAAGGAGATTTGGTGAAGGTATCAGGTTTACTTGGGACTTTGAAAACCTGCCAATCATTTTTTTATTAAGCCAATACTTCCCACAAAAAATTCCAGGTTTTTGCAAATCACAGGGTACTTTACCAGCAAGAGAAGTGGTCAAACACACCAGCTTGAGCAGACATTTGTACATGAATGGAATTCTAACTACTTGTCATGGTTTGAAAAACCTTCCCCCTGGAGCTGGAAGGTGGGTAGCTCCAGGGGTGGTGTTTTTGGTGTTGAGCCAATTATAACTTGATGCGTCCCTGCGGAAATGACATATTCACAAAATCAGAAAAGAAGGTTTGTTGGTGTAGCTGGAATTAGGGCAGCCATAAAGTGAGTCGCCATGTATTAGAAAGAGGGAGTGGGGCTGGGGGCTTCTTTCCTACCCCGGCCCTAGCTCGGAGGACCCGGTACAGCTTTGTAGCTGGGCCGGGATGCTGAGCTAAGACTGCGTCACCTCCCCACTGCCAGGGAGAAGTGGCGGTGCGGGGCCTGACCGGTCAGCTGGGGGCTGGAATCAAGCCCTGGTGGGCAGGCACAGCGCTGGAGCCAAGCCAACATGAGCTGAAGGGTGACCCGGAGCAGGCCAGGCTGATTAGCCATGACCCTGGAGAGGCAGCTGCAACACGCAGTCGTGGAGTAGCCCGGAACGGGCTAAGGCACACAGCCATGATGCCGAAGCGGTGGCAACACGCAAAATGCGGAGCAGAGCAGACCTGGCATGGCCCAGACGGCACCAGCGTCCAGCTGAGACGGAGCAGATGGAGAGAGAGATCAGCTAGAGTGTTCTTGGTGTAGGGACTTGAGCCAAAAACCCCCAGAACCCTTTTTGACTTGGGAAAGGAGGGGTGGAATCCTGCTTAGGGAACACCCTGAAACTCCCGTGGAAGAAAAGCTCCATGGAGCAGGAGATAAAGACTTTGAGCTTTAACTCCCTGTACTCCGTGGACGAAGACCATAGTGATAATGAACTTGTTTCCCTCAAAGCCCATGGGTGAACCCCTTGATTGGAACCAAGGGGCTGAGTCAGCGTGAGAGAGAGACTCCCAGCACTTTGATGGAGAGAGAGATTTCCCAGCTACGGCGAATCGGAACTGCTGCCCTAAAGATAAGAGAAGGGACTGTTGATGCCTGCAGCTGATGCTAAAGAAAAAACCTCAGGAGCAGTTAATTGAGGGTGAGATAAGGAAAGGGTTTAATTTGTGCCAAGGCATAGATGTTACAGGACACTTGCACGGCTGTGCCTGAGATGTTACATTTTATAATACTATCTGTCCAATCCCAAGTGTTTCCACCCCATAGACTAAACATTTCTACTGGATTCAGGGGTAGAATTGATATGGGGAGCATGAAATAGGGTAAGAGGGTTGAGGAATGTGTAAACTAAAGGGTGCTAAAGGGTGAGGAATACAATATAGCTACTTCTAAAATCTAGTTCTACTATAATTATATATAAAGCTTATAAAAATTAGCAAAATCAAAAAAATCTAAAAGGGCCTTAAGGCATCACTGTGCTGCCCTAAAAGTGAAAAGACTTCTTCTTCTTCTTCCTCCTGGACTTTATGGGGGGAGGGAGAGGTGGTCTGTACATTGTTTTACAATAGGAGAGTTAGTTAGGATTGTTGTATATGTTGATTTATAGTATTTATTATGTTAATAATAAACTTTAATATAATTTCCCCATGCTGAGTTGTGCCTGTGTGAAAGTTCTCTCACCCTTGGAGCAAATTTGCGGGGGGTTTGAAATTGGCTTTTGAGGCTCAAAACCGCCTCACTACTGAGTGAGAAAGAACACTAACAGAATTTTAATTCTGATTTTAGAGAAATATAAACCTTGCTTTATCTAATGCTATAATGCACTTTTGTTTTCAGAAGCTAGGCTTCAATGACAGTCTTTCATGAAGGACTGGCAAATTATGGGAATGTAAATGCCATGTGTGTCAGGAGGAGCTGGAGGAGGAGCTGGCAGTAGCGTCCCCAGCACTAATGCCCCTACCAACATGCATTTTTGATGACTTTATTCAAAGAGTATAGATGTGCATCAACTTAGACTCAGGCAAGCTTCTGTATAAATTCTTATAAACTTACTCCCAGAAGCATCAACAGTTTAATAAATGGTAAAGAACCTCACAGCCTGAGGCTCCCTGGATGTTACCAAGAAAAACATACAGAAATTATGGCAGTTACCTATAAACGGAATATAAAGCTGCTTGAAGATATGTGAACACTAGGAACTGTGTTTACCTGAGCTTGGAAATAGGCATGTTTTTTGTATCTGAAGCACCTAGGACAAAGTTTTTGGAAGTTTTACCTCAGTGAAATTAGTGTCTTTCTTCAGCAAAAAATAATTCCATTGCAGGGTCTGTTTTTGTGGCAGGGAATACACCATCAGAGTCTTATTCTTTATGAAAACCTGGCAAGCATGATACAAGGTCTGGTGGAAACCCAAACCCCTCTGAAATGTTGGGCAGATAGAATACCTCAGGTCTTCAGAATGTCTTTAGAAGCCTTCATCTGGGTAACCAAATCAAGCCCCGAGTTTATACTGCCAGAAGATGAAGACAGCGTTGCAAATGTGAAGTTTTCTCTCAGTTTTTCTACTGGTCTATCATGGTGAAATTTTTCCCTAGTAAAACTCAGGTTAGGTTGCAAACTAAATCCTAAGATGTTCAGAAAAGGAGTGGAAAGTTTTGATGAAACAAAACATGTTGGTATATCCTACAAACTGGTATAAAACAATATCTGTTTGAGCATGTGGATTTTTTTTTATGTAGCCTTGTTTTTCTTTACTCATTCTTCATTGAATTATATTCACAACCCTCCCAGAAGGTATGACAGCAGGGATGGAGCTGCACTCGGATATCAAAGGATTAATTTTTACTGTAGTGTTGTTGCTAAACAACACTTCTCTGTTTAAAAAAACAAACAAAATTGTATTTTGCAAAAGGATCACAGCATCAGTTTGGAGAGAGCAAAACAATCCATTATTCATGGGTGCTTGCCCATCAAAAGAAGACATCATCTTCTCCGTCCATTGTTGTCAATATCTGATGCACACATGCTTCTTGGACAGCTCATTCCCTGCATGTTGTCTCCCCCTGCTCATGATTTGTCATCTCTAGCCACTGATGTCCAGGAGGCCAGGAGAGCTCTTAGGTAAATGGCCCAGCAGGGATTCCATTTCCATCAGACCTGCTACCTCCAGTACATGCAGACCTGTTGTACCACCAATTGAGATGTGACACTGCACTTTGATTCTACCTCTCATGCTCCTTTGCTGTCATACCAAATTTCAGTCTTCCAGCTCCTCAGCATCTCTGCAGGTTTCAGATGAGGGTGTCTTGTCTCCATCTAGATTTGAAAAATCTGTTTTTAGAGAGGTAATTAAAATGTGATAATGGTGGCTTGAGGCACCTGGCTACTCATATTCTGGCTTCCCACATCGTCCAGCCTGGAGTCTAAGGTTCTTGACTTCAACCTGGCCTAAGAGGGAGTAATTCTGTAGTTAAACTCTGCAGGAGATTCAGTGCACTGTAGCACCTATACCCCCAGGGATTGTATGCCTTAAAAGCTTAAGGCTGGATGTAAAACTCTCCACCTGTCACTGTGACTATTTCTGCTCCTTTCCCAGCATGAAAGGAAAGGATGCCAGGAAAAAACAGCTGCTAATGATTTTAACACCACAGCACTGAAATACATGCAGAATAAGTTTAAATGACATCAGTCTGAGGCAACTGATTCCTTTCTTCTGCCATCTCAGTCTGTACTTACTAAGCAAGAATGACAGAATCTATCCTACTTGCTTAAAATGTGTTAAAGGGAGATTCATTTCCCTGATAAATTAGTACCCTTTCATTCACTGAATAATTAGAAAGAAAAAGACTCAGCTGAAAAGATTTTAAAACCTGAGTAAGTTTCTTCTGCTTTCATCCATTCACTTTAAGCTTCATCCATCAATAAATATAGAGCATCAATAGTAGTGTGTCCTAACGAGGCCTCTAACATTATCCCATCTATTGAAAAAACCAACTCAATTTCCTGGAAGTGATAATGGTAAATAAAAATTACATTTTTCTTGTCATATGAGGCCTGATTTTCACTTATATATATAATATGTATCAGAAGGTGATATTATGTCTACCTTAATGTAGCCTCAGAAGCCATGGTGACATACAGCTAGAATTATTCATTCCCTGTTACCATCTCCTCCTTGACCTCCTTTCTTTTGTTTATTTCCATCCCCATCTGCAAGGTTTTTCATGTATTACTTGCATTCTTGCCTTCAGGTAGACTTTTTGTGGTGGAAGTTGAGGTAAATCTGGCTCATAGAGCAAAGTCTATGCCTGAAGTGTTGAAAATGGTTTCTACAAATACATGATAAGGGAAAAACCAGTCATTCTCTCCCCGATTTCCCTTTCTTTTTCATCTTGCAATGCATTTTGCTCTTTCTTGGCTCTTGCACTGACAAAAAATTGTTGCCTGTGTAGACCAGATGATGCTGATCATCTTTGTGAAATTTTGCCCTGTCAATCGAAGAAGGAATAACTTTCATTGCACAAAACCACTGATTTAGTTTCATTTTGAGAGCAGTAGAAACCCATAGAATTCTGGTAGTGCAATTTTGATAAGAATACATATGCAGACATTCAGATCATTAGCATAAAAATACTATCTCAACCACTGTTAATACGGAGGTCAAGCCAACTTAAAAGAAACAAACTATTTGGGACTAATGGCACATGAAAACATAAACAGCCCTTTTACAAAGAAGTTTTCAAAGTAAATGACACAGATTACGTTTATATCATGTGACAAGTAAATAGAGATTTTGAAATGTACAACATATACTGATATTATTTTTAGCCAAAATTATGCTCATATGTAGCATAAGTAGCATAAAATAATATGTGGCTAACAAAACTAAAAAATTGTTAACAAAGTGGAAGCCAACTTAGTTATCAAACTTTCAGTGCATTTGTAGGGATAAAAATCCATGGTTTGTATGTGTCATGGCGACTGTTTGATGAAAGATGGTCTGAATTTTGAAGTTTAGCTGACATCTTAAGTATCCGGAGAATGATGTATGAGCTCCCTTTATCTCATAATTGTCTCTAAACTAGTGGCCTGTTACACTTTCCAGCAACTTACTCTTGGATTCAGGGATGTAGAGGGTGGGTACCTGGAGGAGCTGTCCTCTGCAAATAATTGAAAAAATAATAATAATAAAAAGTACTGTTTGCTTAGTTCTGAGAGTTATGCAAGTAATAGTATAACCATTTCAACACACGGAAAAGGAGACATAAACATGCTAAACAAATAACTCACAGTTAAATCTGCCAGTCAGAAGTGTCTTATGTAAACAAGCAGGTTACTGGCAGCCAGAGGGAGAGAAAAATCTGTTCTATTACCAATGGACATCCAGAATACAGATAGAAAAAGAGCTAACACAGAAAAGAAGAAACTACATAAGAAACAACTCAAAGTGTGTCTATTAGTAATCAACACTGTGAAATTATTCTTCATATGTCAGCTGCAGGTTGTAAAAAATTACTTTTCTCACATTCTGTGAAGGAATTAAGTGGAAACGACTGTGAAATGAGATTTTTAGTATTCTTTTAGACCTTCACATCCTCTGAATTGAAGTTTGTAAAAATGTAAGCTATGGGAGATGAATCTTCTTGTCTCATCTATTGTAGAAGGGGTTCCTTTGTTGAAATGTAAGACTTGCTCTTTTTCTGCTGAGATACATGGTGACAGGATATGACTCGGTCCTTTCTCACCAGGGACTGATACCATCTGAATAATGCTGTCAGAATGCTAATACCATTAGAAAGATTTTGTGTTGTTTTTTTGTTGTTTATTTGTTTGTTTTTTCTTTCTAGAAGTCTCATGTCTGAAAGCATGACTTTTGTTTTCATGGAAGAAATCATGTAATGCCAGTTTTCTTTCTTATCTAAAAATATTGCCAGTTTCATAAGTTTCATAAAGTCTATGAAGTTAGTGTTGAAATAAAGTATTACTAGGCTCTACAAAGTCACATTACGATACATTTCATTTACCAGGACTTATAACCTAGATGAGATAGCTTTCTCAAAGACTGCCAGCTGGAAGAGGGAAACAGCTTTGCTAAGAACACACAAGTTGTCATTAGATTTTGGAACACCACAGCTGTTTCCTGGCTGCTTAAGCATCTCTTAACTACTTCTGATTGACTTTCCCGAAGTGATGGGGGCTGCAGACTGTCTCATGTTCAGAGCAGGTGATGGAGTCTGAGAGGCGTGGCTCCATCTTTGGTGACTACCTGTGCAGGCATAACAAGTTACTCTAGCAAAAATACTCATGTAATAACTCACTACCACCCCACCCCGTTCCCCTGAAAAGGCAAGTGAAGAAGAAATTTTGGCACCTGGACAGTGCCAACCACCTGAGCAATTCAAACTGCTCAGTTCCTTGGTATTGTGACCACATGCATCCTCTTAGAACAAACAACAAAATTACAATTATTATATGATTATTGTGATAACCACACATTTCTTATTCTGCTTACAATTGTTTTTACAACATACAGAGTACACGGTACTGTGATGTGTGCAGCGTTTAGCTATTAGTATATATATTGTAATAACAGAGTGGATGAAAAATAGTTTGGAATAAGCATGCTTTTCATACATTTTTTCTATGCTTTATTGAGATTTTTTTCTTCCTTTCAAGCTGTCAAAAACTGGATCATAGTTTTCACAGATATATTTGCTCTTTGAAATTACTCAACCAATAATTTCCGTGAATTATCCTTAGCTTGCAAGTTGTTTGGCTTGCAATTCTGATATTGAGAAGTTGTGCTGCTTCGCCTGAAGAGGGCAGTCACATCAGCATTTTCTGTTAGATTGAATAAACATCTTATTGTGAATCAGTTTTCTGTTTCAAATTTAATTCGAATTGATTATCTGGAAAAAATAGGTTTTTCTAATACTCCTTACAAAAAAGTACATTCTGGATATTTCCAAGAATACTTATTTGCTCACAGAAAGTTAAAAAAATAGAACAAAAATACAGTCAAACGCATTTTTTTTAATATGTGAACAGATATTCACTGATAATTTTAAATAATTTCCTTTACTCTGATTGTGATCGTTCTCTCTCCCCTAGTTTTGAATCTGAGAAGGGTTACTAGATTGGTTTAAAATATTCTTTTTGACCAAACATATTAATTCTAGAAATGTTTTTTACTCACTCTATAGGGTTTAAGATTTTACTATACTAATGATAAAATATTGTGATAGATTGCAATTCATCTCAGGTGACTGTACTAACACCAAAAAGGCTTCCTCCTAACAATTATTCATAGCTTGTGTAGATACAAATATTTCCCTTTTCAATATATGTTGTAAGTCACTTTTTGTCTAAAGAATCACTGTCTTCAGCTCCGGTCCTCGGTAAGCTGCCAAACACAGTACGGCATTAATTAAATGTAGCAGGGATTCATTGACATGTATGGTGGTCGAGAGCAATTGCAATCTTTTTTTTTCTTTTTTCTTTCTCTTTTGCATTTCTGTGTAATTCATGGACGATCTACTCCAGTATGTAAAGCAGCTCTTGCTAAACATCCAGCAGTACGGTTCCCTTTACTTTTTGGGGCTGTTATCAAATTTTCACACATCCAAGACTTTTACTCTGTCTCTTTTTCGGGTTCAAAATCCATTAGTAGGCTGCAGATGGTAAAAATAACGTATTTGTTTGCTTGCCATACAATCTACTCTATAAATAAATAATCTGATAAACCAGGGAAAACAAGGAACATAATAAGATTCATTTCCCTTAATGTTGTTCCAGTGGGAATAGTGGAATTATTCTCCCTGTTAACCCAGGGTGAAAGTAAGCTGGTCTGCTAACTTACATGAGTGTAGGGAGAAATACTGTGTGTCATTCACCTTGTAGCTTTTACCACCCAGCAGTAGCAGTCAAATAAATCAGAGATGTAAATTAATTGTCATTTAGCTTTCAATTAGACCTCATTCCCTTTATCTCCAAGGAAACCCCACAGTTATTGTGGGTTGCTGTTATTACTTCTACTACTACTACTGCTACTGCTAGTACTATTACTACTACTACTACTACTACTACTACAAGTAATTTTTAAAAGCATTTATTCTATTCCTAAATATTTCCTTTTTTTTTATTCCCTTATGAGCTCAGTACCAAGAGAGTGTAGAGATCTTCAATTAGATTGCTGGTATCTTTTTGTTGCTGTAATTTATAGCACAGAACTAAAGAAGGAGATAACAGAGGAGAGTTTTGCTATGCATATATAACTTAAATATCCTAATAAATAAGCAGATATAACCTGAGTGTTGCAAGAACTTGTTTTTTTTTTCTCTTGTCAGTCACTTATACATTTTACTTAGATATAATGTAATCCAGAGTTTTGAATACAGTATTTTCCCACTGAAAATAGTGTTTCTTTTGCAAACATTAGGATAGTCAACAATCTCCTTTTCTATAGCACTTCTGCAAGGCACAAGAAATAATTCCAACAACTTTTCAGCTATGTAATTATCCAAATCTTGAGTTACTAAGTGCAAATGTCAAACAATGTCACAGAAATTGTGCTGCCCCATAATATGCATGACTTTAACACAGTGAGTACTTAATGGAACAACTGTCTTCTAAAGTCCACATGTGACATCACTTGCTCAAATCAATCTGTACCCACTTACCTCTTGTCCTCACGCTGAATGTTTGATGGGAATTGCTATTATGGATGACCGCAGTATTTCTTAGGCTAAAAATAATTTCTGTGGCACACTGAAGGGTAACTCGTGCTTAGAAAAGAAAAAGTTCCTGTGCTTTTCAAGAATAACAGAGCTCTGAGTTTCTAAACTTTTTACAGTTTTATGCCTCTTTAGTGTAGCTGGCTTCAAAAAGGTTATTCTTGATAAGATGCTGTGCAACCAAGATCAGAGTAAATATCCTCAGAATTCCTCTAAGCACTCAGAGAAAATTTAGCATCTCTATATTATGCCCATGAAATACCTTGAAACAATTTGGGTGACTGCGAAGTTAGTGTATTTTTCCTTTTTGTTGTATTGTACAGAATTTAGTTATTCTGTTAAATTTATATCATTCTGTCTATCAGGCACAAAGATAAGTTTTAAATGCTGAGCTAGATAAAAATCCTGACAACTCTAGCAACGATAGGAGTTGAATTCTACCAAAAGCTAAGGGTTTTGGGCTTTGTGTTTTGCCTGACTTCTGATGTTTGTGTTCTTTAACTTCTCCCCACCTTACGGAAAAATACGAACTGTGTAAAAGTATATGACCTGAATAAAAATATTGTGCAGTATATCTGCAGGGAAGCCTAGGGGATTCGAGAAATGTTCCAGAAGAACCAAGCAACAGGCACTTTTAATTCCTCTTGCACATCACTGGGAGGATACAGCCTAACATTTTCCATTCTGTCCTTTCATACTGCATGTTTAATCACCAGGTGACAACAGTGCATTCATGCTGACCTTTCACACAGTGAAATGCTGCTGTGATATTCTGAATTACACCACCACACTGCAGCCAAAATCTCAGACCTAAATTCAGAAGCGACAACTCGAGGATGCTGTGAGAAATCTTTTCAGTTATATGTGTGTATAGTGGTTGCATGCAGAAAGCACAAGCCAGTGTGTATCAAACTCATCGTAAAGGTTAATCAGCACAGATTACCAGCAGTGCTTAAAGTTACTATTGAAAGCATAAGAGATAGGGTCAAGTATGCGTGCACAAACTTGTCTCTGCTATACCTTCCCCATAAACAGTAATTTAGGAATATTCTGATTTAGAATTTGTATCTAGGTTGTTACCTTTCATAGCCATCAGTGAACTTGTCCTCCATGAGTCTGTTCAATCCTTTCTTCCTTTTTTTAACCCTTTTCAACAATTAGTCCCTAGAACATTGGCTTCACTCTGCTTCCATAGAAGTGAATTTCACAGTTCAGTTATCTTTTTTTTTTGTTACAAATAATCACAATTTGCAGCCTCATATTAATTTTTTCATACCTTTCCTACTTTTACAGGCCTCTTTCCTAAGCCAAGAACCCTAGCTTATTTAATCTCTTTTCATATAGATTCTGTTTCTCTGATCATATTTATTGCTTTTTTCCTATATCTTTACTCATTCTATCACATTTTTTTTAATTGGAAGAATCAAAACTTTACAGAATATTCAAACCATAGGAGCAGTAGAAGTTTAAGCCATCGCATGATAATATATTCTGTTTTCTTCTGTTATTCTTCTCCTAGTACCTCTGAAAATATTTTTTTATGGTTTTTGGCTCTGCACTGAATAGAGAGTATCTTTCCTGTGTTTTACTATTTAATGGACAGCTCATCATTGTACACATGCAATTGCAATTTTTTTTCCCTATTTGCACTAATTTGCAATGATTTGCAAAAACTTTTGGTAGAAAGATGCAGTTTTAAATACTGAAAAACTGTATCATGACACAATAAACATAGTTTTCTCAAAATATTTATGAAGATACTAAATAGCATAAAATTTATCACTTAACTTGGTAGTGATGGTAACATCCTTGCAGGAGGATAACTGCACATGTTAGCAAATGACCAAATCATGAAAATAATAGACCTAGACACTTTAATTATGTCAAGGACAAGAAAGTATTGAGGAAGTAGAATGTACAGGAAGAATAGATGAAATGAAACATGACTTGAAAGACAGTTCAAAGCAGATGTTAAGTGCAGACTGGGCTGGAAATGGGGATGCAGGGAGCAAATGATAAATAAGGGAGGGTAGGGATAAACAGTTTACTTGAATTTATTATATAAATTCTTAGAGTAGGAAGGAAATCCACGTGAACAACCTGTGTTACCTCCAGTGTCAGGTGCTCAATTTGCTTTATGTTACCCATAATGCTGGTGTTCGGTGCTAGGATGCTAGTAACTATGAGAACGTGAGCAAAACACCTAGAAACTCTTAAAAATCACCATGTAAATTCACAGGTACTCCCTGATCCTAATCTTCTAATGCAATTCTGAGCACTCCCTTCAAGAAAGAGTATGAAAACAAGAAAGAAATACTTGGAAAAGAGAACCAGGGCTAGTGGTTGGAGATAACAGGAGATAACAAGGGACAGCTTGGCTGTGAGGAGGAAAGGGTCTCACTACTGATGGTCTTGCCCCTCAAGAGTCTGCTGCCAGTGATGCTCTGCAGTTTTGGAGACCTTTAGTTTGACAAAACACCCTTGGTCCGATGCCCTTCCTCCCATTCCCGTCTGCTCAGACTCTACCTCTTGGCTGTCCTGGTACTGCTCAAAATTTTTGTACTGCAACAAATATACTACAACAAATATAAAGAACAGCAATTTCTTAGAAAACCAACTTAGAGCAGCCGGGACCAGTTCATCACTGTGTGGGTGTAACCCAAACTGTGTATTGCACACCCTCTATGTCATTTCCCAGGAACTGTTAACAATAGACCATTGTCTATTGTCTGCTGTCTGGCAGCAGACCAGCTACCCAGTGTAGGGTGCACATGTCCTTATATAATAAGGAAAAACACACTCTTCGTGGGTGATGAAATAAAGAGATTTATTTCAAATTTGGCGCTGGTTTTATCCCTTAGAACCATGTGACTTCTTTGACCAATAAGGTTGTCTATGTCAGCGCATGCTCCCTCGGGCACTCTTGCCCTGGTACATCCCCTGTACCTTAAACACGCCTCCTACAGCCCAGAGCACACCTGACCCCTCAGGCTATAAGCTGGGTGTTAAAAAGCCTCTGAGACAGGAAGATGTTCCTATCCTCACACCAATGACTCAGGTGTGATAACTCCCCTCTGGGGAGTCATTAGCACCTCCACACACAGCCTGAGGGGTCATGTCTGCTGACGGGCCACCAAGGATTCCAAAAATATCTCACAACTCACAATCACCCATTGTGGAACTCCCCGCCCTGGGGGAGGTACTGGGCATTCCCACTCGAATCTGAGTGTATATAATCTTGGGGGTCTTGGGACTTCTGTTACCACCTGTCAGATCCAGAGGAGGACTAGAACCCTGACCAGACTGCAATCACCACTCTCAATCAAACTGCGATCACCACCCTCGACCAGACTGCAACCAGCACTCTCACCAACAGGTTTTCCTCACCTTTTACTTTGGACTCAGGGGGACCATGCAGGGCTCAGAACAGGGGCCAATGAACACCATTCTGTTTGTGCCCAAGGGTGCTGGGTTATACATCTGGGTTTTGTGGGTTAAAACCAATTGTTTGTCCGTATAATTGAATTACCATGTTATTTTTTATTGAATTGTAACTGACTTATAATCTCTTTTGTTGGGTTCATTTCTCCTGCCGGTTTATCTTTAAACCAGCACACCAACAGACCAAGAATACTCCTGAATTTTGTCAGGAGAATCAGCCATTGCAATAAAGAGACTCAGGAAAGCCTCTTTTAAAACTTGTGATGGATCAATAGTGTGCATCTAAACCTACAACATCAGATATTTTGATTCTTAGCTGTACTACCTCCTGCCTATGAGACATTTGTAGGGGATCACATTTATGCAATTTTATTTAAAAATGACTTCTTCCCCAGAGGGAGGAAAGGCATATATTAGAGCAGAAGATAGTTTTAAGCTGCTTCCCATTTATGATATCCTCTTGCAGTTATTGTAAAATTTACCATAAAGCAAACAGAAGCACATTACAAAGAATTTCTTTGACAGACAGGTTGTTAGAAGAAAAAAGTATAAGAACCTGAACAAATAGAAAGTAATAACTCCATCTATTCATATTTTAGAAAAGCAGTGGTGTATTAATTTCCCTTTTTGCCAGAGCTGTAGTGCCTGTATTTTATTGTCCATTAGGAGCTGCTTCTCTTCTTGAGCCTGCTTGTCACCTTCTTTATATTTCTGTATTTTAAAACAGAGTATGAGAAAAATAGGCCTAAGAGATTAGTGGAAGAAAATTCTTTTACTGAGAACCAAGTAGGCATGGATCTGAAAGAAGAATTTTATGCATAAAATGAACCTTATGAAAGTCTGAGATTTCACTATTGCAATAGCTAAATTTGTTGCAGAATTTCCCCATGTAAGTATATAACATAGCCTGATAAAAGTAAATTTTGAGGGACAACTTTAGTTCAAGGTGATACTGAACCTCATTTAAAAGCTACTGAAGAATCAATAGAAAATGTGAGTTTTCTACCACTGAAATGCTGAGGTTTTTCTTTCCTGTGCATCTTCACAGGGCACAGCACAGGGAGGATCTGTGAGCAAGAAGAAAGTGGAGCCAACATCACAGTTAATACGGGGGTGAGAAGTCTCTGGATTTGACCTTCAAGCCATTACAGGGGACTGAGTAAATCTTTGGTCTGTTTTGCTGTGCACAACCCACCTTATGTAGAAGTTTAGCAACTCAGTAGGAGTTTAGGAAACATTGCGCAGCTTGCTGTAAAAATAAAACCATTTGAATCACTTATGCTGACCAGACCCATATCCAACCAGAATAGTCCCTTCCCATTAGGTGAAACTGAACTCACTTTTGTCACGAAAACTTACAGTGTTTTGGAGAAGTTGGCATATCTTAAAAAAACCCCAAGTTTTCCTGCATTTCTCCATATGCTTTTTTTGAGATATATTTTGTGGCTGTGAAGCATCCTGTACTTTCACAGATCGAGTAGATATTCCAACAGGACTACAGAGCTGTTTTCCTCACCATGTTGCTAAGTATGCACAAATACAAGCCCACAATTATTCCTGTAATCTGCATGTGGATATCTTTTAATTATTGCCCTTTAACACTTTGCTGAGAAAAGGGAAAAAAAGCAGATGAGAGCCACCATTCTACCAGCATGTGGAAGGCATGATGATTATGAAAATTAGTCCTCCAGATATGTCTGGGAACTAATGATTTCAGAAACTGGCTTAATTTGTTCGTTCTGTAGCATCGCCATCTGAGCAGAGATGGAGAAGTTTACTGGCCAAGGCTGGATGTGTAATCACAATCACCACAATGATGTATCTCTGAGTTAGCTGTGGTCCTCTCTTGGGACAAATGTACTCTAATATTTTATATATTCTTTGTCAGTGTGATGCCTAAAGGAGTTGAGAAAAAAATCTCCAAAGTAATTTAATTGGAGATGAGATAAGAAAAGGATTTAATTTGGTTACAAGACGCGCGCATGTGTATGTTACAGATATTACAACTTATAGTATTCTCTGTCCAATCCCTGGTTTCGTCAATTCCCTGGCCCTTGCCCTGATCCATCCCCATCCCACCCTCTGGGAATTGGGGCTAGGGGCTTTTCGAGACCCTTTCTTCATCATCTTCATCTTTCTCAGAGTACAAAAGGTACACAATCACCCAGTTTCTGACCATGTTCTGCAGTTTAGGCCAGGATACAAGCATTCTCCAAACAGAACAGGCCTATCTTAGAGTGAGACTAAACATGTTCTAATGGAATTCAGGGGTAGAATTGATACAGGGAGCATAGAATGGGCTTAGAAGGTTGGTAATCTACGTAGCTTCAGTGTTAAGGGTAAAGGAATGAAATGCTGCTGCTTCTAAATCTACTTCTGTTGTGTAACTACTTATAAAACTTATAAAAATTAGAAAAATCAAAAAACTAAAAGGACCTTAAGGCATCAGTGACACGAGGAAACACCAAATTGCAACCTGCCATTGAAAAAAGAATATTTCTGCAAAGAAAAAGGTGTGAAAATGTAAGCATTCAAGTGAAAATTCAATCCTTCACAGTACACAGCTTACACGAAGTCTCTTGAACTGATGCCGAAAAACCTTGGAATGTTTAACTGCTCAGAGACTTTATATCTTTAAGCAGCGATGTATTTTTTTATTCAACATTGGGAGCAAGCCAGCTGGCACTGGACAAACTTGCTGGACTTGAAAGTGCAAAAGCAAGCCATTTTATACACTTTAGATACATAGTTACATCATTTAACATACATATTAATAAGTAGGCTAGTCTCTGGGCAGAGTCTTTCCAGGCATGCACAGTCTTCTACTGTGGGGGTATTTTCCTCAAGCCTTCATCCCTCTGGTGGTCGCCACAGATGTCTTCTCGATTTGACCTCTTCTGAGGTGACCTGAATCCTTCAAGCTTGCAAAATCCTGGCTTTGGGCCTTCTATATCTTATTCAAAAGTCTAGTTTACCTAATTTATTAATGTGTGTGTACTATTCCTATTCTTTCTATAATAAGGTCTTTATTCCAGTGAGCAGAACAGAACATGATATTAACCAGTGCTCCTAAAATGTTCTTCTAGCAAAACAGGTAGAGAAAACAGAACAAGGTATACCAGCTGAATGATTGTTAACTCTTTTTTTGTGCCTTTTTGCCATCAAAATGACCCTTTTCGTCATGGTGCCATCTACCTTTCTCAATAGCAAGACCTGGTAAGAAAAATAGAAGTATGTATACAAGTGGTTGAGCAATGTATTAGTCATGGGCACTTTGTTCTTTTTGGCAAACTGACCTTATCAAGAGAAGAAAATATGCTCTGACAAGATGAGTTCTGCTGAAAAGTCTGAATTAGCAGTGTGTGAGGTTTCTCTGTTATGGCATTTTAGATGATGACTAGTCAGAGTCATCTTTTTCTGGTTTGTGATTTGATGATACTAAAGCACTGTCAGTTGCTTTTTTTGTTATTCTTGTAATTTTCTAGTCAGACACTCTGTGTTGCATGTTTTAAGGAACAAGCCCAGTTTACAATAATGACAGGTAATTGACACAGTAGAAATATAATAGTATCCTGACCCTTCAAATACTTGTCTGCTAATACAGAAGTATTGTGTAGATTGCAGAGTGGCATCCAGTTTTTAAAGACAGTGCTGATTACTGTGTAAGTCAAGAAATGCCAAGCACAGTTTTATTGCTGCAATGAAGAGAAAGTCTGTAATGACCATCGGTGGAAGGGTGACCGAGCTTGGGTGACTGGCACTGGGAGAAGATGTGGTCTGGTTTTGATCAGACAGGTGGAAGGAAGACGGTTGTCTGACCACCTTGCAGTGGTAGCTGCAGGGCTATATGGTTAGAACTTGTTTATCAGCTGCTGCTCTGCCATTTACTTTAGGAAGATTGATGTGGGTGTGTGAGATCTGTGAAGAATCAGGGGCCTGCCCACATCAGATCATACACGTGATATTTCTTGAGTCCCTGTGGGTGAACTCCCTTCTTCCCCTCAAACCTGAAAAGCAGGGCCCTGGGGAAGTCCACAGGAGGAGATGACCATAGCTTGCTGGTTTACAGACATGTTTCTAGAATACAGATAAAGAATTTAAATTTGCTTTAAATATATCAAATTTAAATTTATCAAGAAAAAATTGTGCGTCCAGGCCATTCTCAAGAGAAATGTTGGCACAAGCTAACATTAACTTACTTTTGTTAAAATATATAGCTGTGACATTGTCTTGCAGCAGGGATTTTGAGGCATGCAACATAAAAAACATTTCTCTGTTCATTTTGCATTCAGTATCCTCTCTTTCCTATTCTTTTTTTTTCTTTAAACTGTGGGCCAACAAAAAATAATTTTTGTCAATATTTATTGTATCTTCCATGCCAAGAAACTCTTCATCTTAATCACCTATGATTGTTCCCTTGTAGAAAGTTATTCATCACTGTTTAGCTTCTGAGCATTAGGATCTCTACTGGTCCTGTAAATGGAGATGTTCTGCCAATTGTTTAATGCTTTTGTTTGATTTTCCTAAAACCTTGGAATTTGGAGTCTTTTTTAAGGTTTTATTTGAGTTTTGATAAGGTTTCCTGATCAGCAGCACTCTGAGATGGACTGCTAGAAAATTATGTGTCCCACGGATGTCTTCCTTTGAGAAGGGTTTTCCTTGTGGAAGGTGTTGCTGCCACTGGGTTCAGTGACCTAATAGAGCAACAGACTATGGTCTGGTGTCCTCAGCTCCTGCCAGTCCTGTGACAAGGGAACTAATGTTTTTTAACTCTTTTGGCTCATATATCTCCATAGCTGCCTAGTCTCTCTCTGCTCTTGGTAGTAGTGAAGCAAATTAACCACTGTACTTTCAGGAATAAGACAACTAACCATAAGGAAGCACTAGACCCTGTAACATATTCAAGGACACAGCTTTGTTTATCCCATCTGAATTTCTGCTGGCATTTTAGAATAGAACATCACAGAGACTAAACCTTTTGGAATATCCATAAGAAGCTCATCTATGATTGTTATAGCTGGTGAGTAGGTAGTGTAATTAATCACTACACAATAGTATGGCTGAAACAGTGTGTCTGAGGAAAAAAAAAAGATGGAAACCTCAAGCTAAAATAACTCTTCTGGACGTCTCTTTTAGGGCTCATTTCCCCAGGTGTACAGAAATAGTTCTGTGAATACAGCAACAGTCCTCTTTGTTGATCTCTAACTTTTATAAAACATACCTCCACACTTACTAGTGAAGTAAGAATCATTAAAAAGTCATCATATAAGAACATCCATTGTGTCATGATACCAGGGAGGTTATTTTCCGGGGAGGGAAAGTATTGAAGTACTCCTCTGTGCAAAGGGTTGAAAAATGCTGATGTATGAAGGGGTCATTATTAAAAAAGGTGATAAATATTTAATGGGATGGGTACTTTTTCTCCCTTGCTTTCCATCACTTTTGGAAGTTTATGGGTAAGTTTTGCTAAGTGCTGTATGAAACATATTGGAGTAGGATCTGTCCAGTGGGAGAGTAGGCACAGCAGACTACTACAAAAGGAAAACCAATTGTGGACATAGTTTTCCCTGAGTCTGTGAAATCAGTTTTGCTGCTGATAATGAGAATAAGAAAGCATCAATGCTGGTGGGTTAAATGCTTTGGGCACAGTAGTGGGCGCTCCAGTGACAACAGTAACAGCACTCTGAAATTCTTCATCTCATCCTTCTCCCAAATTCACCATCTCCAGTCTCTGTTCCAAAAGTGACTTCCTGCACTCAACAAACCTTTGCTACCCAAGCACAATGCCTTGTGCCTGGAGCCAGGGCCATAGAGATTTGATACCTTACTGAGACACTCTGAAAAAATGCCGAAGTCATAAAAGAGATGAAAAAGATTGAAAATCAGTAACTATCATAGCATCCTGACCAATACTACTATGAGCCTTTCATGCTGCACAGTGTCCTGGCAAGTGGGAAGGCACCAGCATATATAACCATGTGACATGTACACACTAATCTGTGCAAGCAGCATACTAATTTGAAAAATATAATCTTAAAATAATTTATTATCTGAATAACTTTGGACAGATAGCCCTGAACTTGTCTGATTTCCATCCTCTTTCTATGTTTCCAAAGCCTGTTTTGTATTAGTTCCCTTTCTCTAATTTTAAGTTAATTGAATGATCAGTTTGTAAAATTATATATTTTTTATTTTTTTTTCTTTGCACCTTTTTCTTCCTAGACAATCCAAATGGATGTGAAGGCAGGCTTTTTGGAGTAATAGGCTGTAACATTGAAAATGTAGCACTTTCTGCTCATATTGAATTCAATGGCAATATTCCTACTTGCATTAATGAACCAAGAACTGGTCTTCTAGTATAACACTATTTGACAGGAATGTATGCTGGTTCCCATGAGAAATCAAATATGATAGGTATGTTCATGCAAGAATGTGTACACAAAACCACATTCACATACAATTCCTGTAAAAATTCTGTTTCTGTTGCTCAGCACTGTGGACTGACTAGGGCAAGCATTCAGTTTAAGCTCAGGCAAATAAAAAAAGAAAACCCATGTTTTAAAGGGCAGAGTTCCCTGTGTCACTTATAGGGATGTTTCAGTTTCTAAGATACTTCAGAAATAACTCGGCTTCACTGGTTTTCGAGATTTTTTTTACTTTATTTTTTAATTTATTTTATTTCTATTTGGTACTGTGGCACTGAACAAAGCCTCTAAGATCCTCTGCAAACGGAACAGCAAGGATCTCTTCCATGCTGAAGTCACTGGGGCCACTTCTATCGTCTGTAGTGGGAGTTTGATTGATGGCTGTAATTGCTTATCACCATGGTACCTGAGGATAAACTCACTCTCTTATCAATTTAGTAAGCTTGCATCAGCAATATTCTAATCCATATGTAGCAAGTACAGAAAATGCAAGGATGCATAATAATACTGAACACACCACAGATGGAAAGAAGCAACTGAACCTTGTTAGAACATTTTTTCCCTGCAGAATATTACAGGGAAGTGAGGATATCACCCTTGTTTTACTGTGATGACAGTGATGACACCCCTTTCTAGAGTTCCTGTGTGACGTGTACTACTCAGGTCTCTTAACAGTGTTCATTTTCACTCTAACCAAGGAAGGTGTGGGGAGATACCATAAACATTAGGGGAAAATATGTGTAATTTGAAGCAATAAAGTAGGCAATGAATTTATAGTGATGACAAAGGGGAAAACCAGGAAGGACTCAGAAGCTTGAGCCTGTGGTACAAGAGCTGGAGGAGGTATCCCTACTTTAGGGCTCTTTTGTGCAGATCTGGCAAAACACAGCTTCAGCATCTCTGCCTGTGCCTGCTTCATTACTGTAGCTTGTACAATAGCTAGTTCATTACTGTAGTTTACAAGAGTGAAGCTGCTCAGTGACCAGACATTTCATTAAAATGCCACAAACCATCTGTCAATTAACTTGTTTTGATTTGCACAATGCTGTTCTGAACACTGAGTGAATGAAAAGCCTGTCTGGTATTGTGTGCCGCGGGGTGTAAGGTCGCCCAGACACAAAGTGTGGGACCTGTGGTGGAAAAGCAGGTACTTAAATGGGGATGAAAAGGGCTTTTGGAAGAAGAAATTAAGAAATGAGAAGTGGGGAATGAAACAAAAAGTGCTCTGGAGCAACAGGAGATACAGCAACTGTATATGAAAATCAGATGAGATGTTAGGAATGGCAGAAGATACTAACCAACATGACAGGAGCTTTCCTGTGTAAACATAAGATGATAATGTTTTAGTCTTAAAAGAATAATAATCTTGGAGTAGCTACAGTGTTAAGAAGACTATAGAAGGTCAAGGACCTAAAATGTAGAAAACTCATCTTCAGAGGAGGATTTTTAGGATTTAAGGAGAGCAGCAATTAATTAATTAATTAATTAATTAAAAATAATTCGTTTTCCATTTCATTGAGAAACCAAAGGCTAATCAAACTAGTAGCCGAATAAAAACACAATTATATCAGAGCTGGTTTTCTAATTTTAAACAAGGAATTATGCAGCACAATTATGAATTTTTCTCTATTTCATGTGAGGAAATGTATACAGCAATGGTAAGACTCTGTTCTATTTGGAATGATAGTCAAAATGCAATACATGATTTTGATATAAATGTACCAGCGTATCCATGTTTTTGACTTTAATGCAAAAAAAATCTTATTCAACATATCTAGCTTTCTAGGTTTTACATTTGTGCTTCAGACTGAATCCCCACTTTTTTCTGAAAGTCTGTAGAGATCCAAAGAGGAATAAAAGAAAAATGCTACAGAAAGCAAAGGTGCAAAAAAAATGGGTGTTACATCATTTGACAAAGGGAGACAGTACAGAGGTTTCCAGGCTAAAGAATTCATCTGGGTATATTTCAGTCTGTTATTTCTTGGGGAATTATTCCAATGCAGACGGTACAATAAAACATTTCCCTCTGTTCTTCAACTTATTCCTACAATGTTCTGCCATCTCCTTGTTGTTTTGAACATGCCTGGTAGAAAAAAGTCTATATTTTTTGCCTCACTTAGTGTTCAGATTGAGATACCAATTGAGACTTTTGAAGATGGAGGTTTGGGCTGATTTTGATGTCTTACAGCAGGACTTCTGTACAACTTTTATTATGTTGCTTACTGAACAGATAATTAGTACCATGTGGATTGCCTTATAATGCTGTTTGAAGGATGTGAATGTTGATGCATACATTTGCTCGATACTAATGATCTGTGTGTGTAAAGTCCCCATCACCACCTGGAACAGCCTGCTATAATGGTGTAAGACAGAAGAAAAATTGCAAATTTTAGACAATAAAGGTGATATCAGGAGAAATGGAAATGGCAAAGAGAAGAGAAAGGTTATTAACCAGCTCAGAGACCTATGGCAAAATACACAGGTCCCAGTTTGAGTCAGAGTGGGAGCTCCAACAGCATGAGATTAAAGAGAAAATTGGTGGAGTGATAAGAAGGAAAAAAAACAAGTACCTCTCAGCATTCAGAAACAATACCTTACACCCACAAGTAAACTGTAAAGTTAATTATTTCACATCATTCTCTAAGACCAACAAATTCCTCTCCATTACATATCAAGGAAGGATGTTTCTTTGTTACTGATTAAAGGCTGAAATACACAGTTGACATGGAGATTATCAGTTTGGTCCAGCCCATAAATTTCTGTGTCAACACATGGAGGTGAAAAAAAAACCCCACAAACCAAAAATGTGTTAGAAAAACACTGGCGCCAGCTGGTTCTGGATACTCTGATTTGAGGAGGAACAGGTATTTGACTAATAATTATTCCTATTCTTGAAAAAAAGCCTTGGGCAATGCAGCATTATATGTCTATTCTAGAACTAAGCGCAGAGTATTTAGTTAGTTGTGGGTATGGCGCAAAACTTCTGCGAAACTGTCAGTTACTGGTAAAACCAGCGGCTGTTTGAGCATTTGAGCGGGAGGAGCCACTAGATGTCAGGAGAGCACCGCGGGCACTGTCCAGGGCCACGCGGGGCTTTGCTTTCTCCTGGGCACCAAAAAAGCACGTTCAAACACGCGGGGTTTGCTTTTTCCCTGGGCGAGGGAAGCAGGTTCACTGCTTTTGCGAGAGAACTTTCAACCACTCCATTTTTCCCCGGTGTGGATTTGTTGATTTCAGCGACATTGCACTAGGGATAAATTTTACCCACTGTCTCTGTACTTTTGCAGCACACTTATTAAGCCTTTAAACACTATCTGCACCTTAAATGTATGAACAATTGCCATATTCAGTCCACACACCATCATTTCGTCCTTCACTTAAAGGTTCTTTTTATCTTTTGGAGAACCAGCTTGATTTAAAACAACAGGGAAAAAAAAGTGAAATTAAATCTCTATGTCCAGCAGTGAATGAATGACAAATCTGTTGTGACTCAGAGTATGTTTTAAGAAACTATTTTTAAACATCCTGCAGAAAACCTACATATTCCAGAAAAGGTATAAAGATACTGCTCACCATTATTTATTTCATATGCTATCGATAAAGTTATGATTATACGGGTATAATAGATTTTCTAGCTTCTGATTTACTTATACAAGTCCATATCATCTGCAACAATTTTTAAACTTACTTCTGTTTTTTAAGGTGATGTGAAACACACAAGGTTTTTTTTGTAATTTGCTCAAGTTTTTGTTTTCTTTCTTAATCCAAGTTGAAATCTTTGAAATTGTTAAATCATTAATTTCATGCTTCCAACAAAAACAAGAATTTGAAATCCAGGCACTTCTAACTTGCCTAGAGAGAAAGTTGATATTTTAATGGCCTATGTAACAATTCTGTTTTGCCTGGCACGGCAAATTCTGAAACTGGGCCATTTTTACATTATTTCAATGATAATACGGATGCTTGATATACCTCTTGGAGTTATGGGAGGTATCTTTCCTTTCAAATATATTTTAAACAAAATTGCCAAATCTTGTAACAGAAAGATAATTTGGAATTTATGTCTAAATCACATGCCAAACAACACAACCCCAGAAACCTGGAGAGGAGTTTTGCTCCTCTGCAATCCAGGCCCTGAAAGTGTCTTCTAAATTATTTTTTTCTAAGACACTCTGTTTACACTTCTTTATTGAACAAACAATTTTTTAATTATTATTTTATTTAGTGTCTTACAGTTTAGAATTCCTTATTACTACAAATAATATGATGAATCTTACAAAAAGTCTTGCAGATCTGAGTCAGATTTGGCCCAGTTGGGTTCTTTGAAGGGCCAGAAGGTCTATATGGCAACCTGATTTGTATCACAAATGTGTGATCTATGTCACAAAGTTCCAAAGCACAGTAAGTGCAAATGAGTGCAGTTTCTTTAAAGCTTTTTAGAAATTTGACCCCAGTGTAGAAAATTTTATTATTCATATGAATTCTTGCATGGAATTTTGTGAAGGAAAGAATTTGAGGTTAAATTTCGTCAAATAAAGCATCTCCTCCCAAAACAAACTAAATCAAAATAAGTCTTAAAAAAACCCTGTGATGACAACTCATTAGGTGCTCTTGAATTATATAAGACAGTTGCACAAATATAATCTATAGTTTTTAAATCCCACCAGTCCATACTACTCCTAAACAGCAGTTAAGTGAGGTTTAACCATCTGTTCCTGCAAGACAGGTTATGTTCATCTGCCATGGAAACCATCTGAAATAACCCAGTTATAAAAAGCAGGTGGCAAGAATTGTTAGACCCATCCTTCTGACTCCCAAGTACTTTTTTATCCAAAAAGGCAGGTACCTATTCCCTTAGAGGTACCTACAGAGGCAGAAGCCTGTGAGACAAGTACGTTATTGCCAGCAATGAAGCTACTCCCTGCAAAGAAGTTAGGTTAGACGAACAACTTCTAGAGTTTGTCTTAACCCTCCTTGGTGTCAGCACACAGCAGAGTTGCCAAGAAACACAGTATTAAAAGATGGAAACCTTTTTTTTTTTTGCATTGAAGTGGTTTTAAAATCATCTTAAAAGCCACAGTTGGCGTGATGCCTCGTAACTTTTACATTAGGTGTTGACAGATATTGATGCTCCTCAGCAGGGCTACAGAGCATTTGGACTTGTCCCTCTCATTTAATCCCACTGTTCTGGGAATAGTCAGGGAAAAGTATGAAGAGCAGAGGCCCTAGTTAAACTGATGATTGAAGATAGGGGTATGAAAAGAAAATAAAAGAATCCTCATGTTGCACCCGTGCACAAATAGCATGAGATCTACAAGGGCTTTTGACTGCATCAGCTGATGTTTTACTTTGTGTTATAATTTTTATAAAAGTCCACTTGTTTGTTTGAAATACCTCCTTCTACTATAATCTTTCCCTCCTTCATTTGCACAGCAGACAGTGACATAAGTAAAGACTGGTGTTCTTAATTTCCTTTGGGTTTTTTTGTGTTTGACCTTGTGACTGGGACGTGGTCAGCTTGATGAGTTACTATTGAAAATTAACTCTGTAACTGCCAAGTGCATATATCAAATGCTACCGTGTTGTGTATCAACACATAGCAGTATGTTAATTCCAGAGCTTCTCTTCTTGAAGATACACCTCCACAGAAAAATAAGTACCTCCCTCTGCCCCTCCCCAAGAAAAATTTAAATCCCAAACAAAATGTAGTCTTTCCATTAGGAAAGAAAAAAAGGGCTATATTTGTTATGTTTTTGAAATATAGTAACAATCTCAAAAAGACTGTTTTCTTTTTTTTTAAACATTCCATACTACATTTAAATTGAAATAAAATAAAATAACAACAATGAAAGACTATTCTGCAAGCTATCATCCAGCAACCATGAGTCAAATACAGCAAAAGACTCTTCTGTTGAAATGCTGGTATTGTAACAGACATGACTCTGTCCTGCAAAAGGAAGAACTAATTTCACAGTAGCATCACAGCTGTTTTAAATAGAGTATCTCATATCCTTAACATGCAAAAGAAAGAAATAAAGAAAATTAAGGGACACAGTTAATGCTTTTGAATGTTTTTTTATGCACAGGGGCACTTGCTCTTCATTCATCTCACATCATTTCAGCAACTAAACTCAACAGACATACTACTGTTGCCCTCAAAAACATCATGGAGCTCAAGAGTTTTCTCCTCACAACTTTCCACATGTTTTTTATCCACCTTACAAGCTGCCCAAGGCTATTGATCTCCAGCAAAGCTGAGCCTGGTCAGCAGGTGAAAAAAATGAGATAATGCAGCTAGCTACCAAAAAGTGACTTTGCTAAACTTTTCTTTTTTGAAAGAAATGAGGGCAGGAGAACTCTTGTTGCTTTCCGTGTTGGATTTCTTATATCGGCCAATCAGGATGAATCAGATGCCTTCAGCAATGTTGTCACTGCTGGTTAACCAGCTGAGTTCAGCAGCACCATGAAACTACGAACATCCCATCTTCATTGGTATAATCTTTATTTATGAAGTGGGTGTAGAGCCATACCACTTAAGCCAGGGCTAAGGAACTTGAGAAGGAAAGCATCATCTCTTCAAAAGGCAGACATACGGTCAGTTATTCTTAGAAGTGTCCTCAGAAAGTCTGCTTCATAGAGAGTAGGCTTAAAAATTGAAGTTCTGGGTTTCAACACCACTTATTGCCAAGAAATGACATTTGACCTCTGCATGGTGTCTGTCCTACTCCTTCTATTAAAATAGAGAATACACAAGCACAATAATAAATGTAGCTTCTGTAGGCATAAAATGGTGCTATTATTGTATAATTGATCCTTATTGTATAAAAGACTGGAAGAAGGTTCTTCTTTGCAGAAAATCATGACTGCCAGTGAGTGACTCTAGTTTTATGTTAAACCTCAGTTACTTGTGATGTTACTGGCTGTCTACTGGCATGCTGAGCCAGGGAATGCTTGATCGATTAAGCAGACAAAATCATGCTTCTCCCAGCAGCTATGGCAAATTGGACTTACAAGGAAAAAGTACAGGATTTCACACAGGACACTGAGGGCGAAAATACTAAGTTCATCAGGCCACCACATAGGTACCAAGTTAATGTGTGGTGAGGAAAGGCAGCTTGGCTTAATTGTAGTTTGATCCATAACATCTGCAAGAAGAAATCGTAGTAAGCAGTAGTGTTGTGTGCCTACGGGTAAGGGTTTTCCTCACTGGGAACTCCCACTGTAGTGCCTTCTCTGAGCCATCACTAAACAGCATCCCTCTTCTTTTAAGCCCTTTTCTACCATATCCCACACATACAGTTTTCCTACTCAACACTGAATAATCATGTCAAACCACTTAGTCTAAACCAATCAGAAAGTTTGATTCTCTCTGCCCAAAATTAGATTCAGCCCTTTCAGTCCAGGCACAGCTCTGTATATTTTTGTTTTTGTTTGTCCCAGCTCTGCTTTTCACGACCACATTTATAAAGAATAGCTACTCCATGTGACATTTTTAAAAGGCATTATGCCATCTTCCCCTGACAATAGAACTTAAGATTTAAGAAGAGATTAGAAGTATTCATGTTTAAAAGTACAAAACCATTTTCATGGGATTTATCACGAAATGGTCATTGGAATCTGGAAAACTGGTTATGATTTGGGTCCACCAGCATTCATAAATAGTGGTTCAGGTACTTTTAAAATCTCACCATATTTCTGTGTGCTCTTTCATATGTCACCTCCTAAAAAACCCTAAAGCCACTATAAAAGTTAGTAGAAAAGTTAGTATTTTTAAACATGTTTGTAGTTTTGATAATTTTCATAAGATGGATTTCTTTCTGAAATAACACTATCCCTTATTAATGCAAAACACTGTCTTATGTGGCTGAGTGCCTCTTATACACACAAAAAAGGAAAGACTGGAGATATTTACCAATAGAAGAATGCAAAACCATATCAGGGATTGCTCAGTTTTGCCTTTTTCTCTTTAAAATCTGAAGTAAAATATGAAAACTATCAGTCTGATCTTAACTATTGGTACAATTGCTATTAAAAACAAGAGAAGTATACGTGCTTAGATTAGTAAAATTTAATAATACAAATGGCAAATAGAATTTATTTTCCTTCATCTATTATATAACAAATAAAAGTAGGGATGCAAATATATATGCTGACTCTGGCATCTTCTGCCTGTGCTCTTACACATAACAATTCTTATCTGACCATTTCTGTTTTCTATCACAAAATGTTTACAATTCTACTGAAGTGAATCTAACAAGAAAAATGCAATTTTTAAGAGAAAATACATGAGCTGACATGATGCAGGAGGTAAATGTTTTGTAAGAAATGTCCGTGCAGCAGAAGGTGGACAAATAGTGCAGAGTCCAGAATGAATGCATGTCTCTTCAAAAGACTATAAGCTCTTTTTTGACACACAAAAAACTCAGTAAGGAGGAAAAAGTCTAAAATTGAATTTTAGTGTTACAAATGAAATTAAGATTAAACTGACTGTCACATCAAGATGATGTTAACTATGTGAATATTTGCTATTTATTAAGTCACTGTCTGGAATTCAGACTGTGATAAAAATATAAGACTCTCTTGTTGCTCACGTAAGATATAAATTGTGCATTTAAAGGGGCATATATATGGACTATTCACTCCTTACACATAAGAATTTTTGGCAATAAAACTTAAGTTCTCTTCTGCTTTTTTTCCAGTATTTTTCTCTAATTACATCTTGCATATGCTGTAGTTCCAGGCTACCAAATAACAACAACGACCAAACCAAATCAAACCAAACCAAATCCCCCCAAAACCCACTAAACAAAAAAAAAACCAAAACAAAAAAACCCAACCCCAAAAAACCCGAAAAATAAAACAAAAAAACCCCAAACCACCGTGATTTTCCAGATAAGCAGTATCCCATTGCAGTATCCCATTACATCATTGCTGCAGATGCATACATTCTCTAACATATTGTTGGCTGTTTCAGGTTAACTACTAAAATCATTTGCCTGAGAAGCAAGATTTAATTGTCTTACAACTACCTCTGTGAAGTACAATAGGTTTTACAAGTACTCACTGATTATACTACTGGTAGAATAAGGGACTCTTATTCTAGCATTTCTTATTCATTGTGTCATTGCATTCTCTTTGAAAGGGACCAAATGGGTCCCAGCAGGTGAAAGCAAAGAAACCTGAAAGGCTCCCTTTGATGAATGAAAATACCACAACCACCCTCTCCTCATTTTTGGAGATTAAAAAACCTTATTAAATCATGCCCTGTTAGAAATTGATTGAGAGGGAGCTAAACCAAAACCAACAATAGCAGCATGGATCAGAGAACAGTACTTTCATCAATGGGCACTGAATACAAGTAAGCGTTCCTGTCCCTTTGCTGTGCAGGTTTTGTTGGGGCTTTATGTGGTTTTGGTTCTGTTTGTTCATTTGTTTTGTTTGTTTGTTGTTGTTTTTAAAATCAAAACCCAAAAAAACTATTTACTTTTGTTTAAACCATTATAAAAGAATTGCAGCTAACTAGTAGCTGTCTCTGTAGGAGTGATTCCTCTCTCAGACTGACTCAAGAAATACCACAAACAATGTTAAAGTTAAGAATCCTGTTTTGTTTTTTTTTAGTTTTGATTTTTTTAACCATTCTGATCAATTATTGGAACTGTCACTGACTTCAGGATGCCCTTAATTATTAGAAGGCTGGTTTTAAACAGATTGTGTGAATGGAAGAAATGAAACAATTTTGTAGTCTTTTCTTCCAGAAAGCAATGAATGAAATCACTGTTTTTTAAATAATATTTTATTTTATGCTACTTTTATTAGTTACCTGGCATGTCATGAATTTATGAAACCCACTACAAAAATACCCCTTGTGGTGTCATCTCAGTCTTAAGTCTGCTTGTGTGTGAGGAGACCTCTTTAATAGGACTGTATGTTAATTAACTGTCAGTGATTAATTTATTGTTAAAGTATAGTGCATTTCAGACCATGCTAGAAAATTATGAAACATGAATAAATACACATTTAATCCTACAGGTATGTTTCTTCTAATAACAGAGAATCTCAGGCCAGGTTCTGAATGATTTATTTGCTTTAAATATTTTGCTTGGGATTTAATTTCCTTTTTTGCTGTTAATTGTCTTCAGGTATTAATTGTCATAGGCAGAAGATGTCTGAATCAAAGACATTGTTTAAAGGAAAAAACACAGAATAATTGTGAAAACAGTCAATTCAAACAATATCAATGTTCTATGTAACTGGTGATTCCTAAATGCAGTAAATCATGACAAAAGTTTGTTTTTAAATTAATTTTGACTGAAGAATTGAAATATCATCGAGATCATAGCAATCTAAATACTAATATTACTATTCATCACTATCAAAGAAATGCATTTTTTCTGTTGATTATTAATAGAATTATTCAAGAGAGTGGCAGTGTTCTGTATGAAAAGCCTCTTTTGCTAACCAAATATATATTTCTGGAATAGCTGAAATCATTATAGAATTTTAGAACAAATAGTCAGAGCTTAAAATTGTTTTGATAGTTGTAAAATATAGAGGAGTAAAAAAAGTGTGTTTATACCATGAATATAGGAAATAAAACAGGTTAAATTGGTGAAAATTTTGTATATTTCACTAGTGCTATGAAAACATCTAAAGAAAATCCTGGGGGAAAAAAAGGTAAAATAGCACAGAATAATGGAATATTGTGCTTTTGAAAAGGATATAAAGAAATGAATTAATTATAATATAACAATATTTTTATATCCATATTAATCTTTGTTCATTTATACTATCCTTATCCTAATAGCTGCTTTGCTGTTATTTAATATTTTCCATTTGTTTGCCTTTCCATGTCAGGTTTGCCAGGATTATCTTGTGTTTTCATACTGTACCTCACACGAATCTAAAACATTCATAAATACTTATTCAAATCCTTTCCCATAAAGCTAAGTGTACTGTGTCTAAAAATTACAAAGGTTCATTTTTATCTAAATTGAAAGCAAAGTATCAATTTTACAGACATCTGTTTTGTTGCTTGTTGGGGATCTTTTAGGCATTTTTAATGTCAAATTTGATAATAGTAAAATCCATATAAAATGCAGAGATGAGATTTAAAACAGTAAGTTCCAAGTCATAATGTGAAAATTACAGATGAGCTTCAGAGTACAACATCTTGAACAGGTTTTAAAAAAACAGTTTGCCATTTACAGGCTTTAAAGTTTTATATGCTGCTGAGCATGAATAGTTAACTGGTTGAAATCTATGGCTAATTGTATTTTCATTAGATTTGACTTTTGAAGCTCGACTGTTACATGCAATTTTAATGCTACTGATTACCCATTTATAGGCAGCTCTGTGCTGTCAGAAAGAATATCTAAAAAACATATTTTTGATTGTAAGGGAATTCTGGTAATTCAACAATCACCAGCTGCTTTGCAAAATCTGCCTTTCTTGAAGAGTTCTATGAAAAGATAATCGGATCACTCAGGCTGTTACAAGATTTTTCCATCTTATATTCTCCACTCTCTGGATATAGAACTCTAGTAACTCTTCAAACTGCTTCAGAAAACAATATATAGACACAGGAATATGATTGTAAATTATTTGATGATGAGCTACATTTTGTTTTTCCATCTATCTTATACCAGATGTTGGCAATGATTATAAATTTTAACATCAGAGGAACTTTCAGTTATCTGTTCATTTTTGCTCTTAAGTTACATTTCAACACTGCCTCTTAAAACCAACAAATTTAAAATAGTCTAGCTCTAAGGAAGAGGCTGCAGCTGAAAGTTTCCAAGCTGAATAATTTGCTGGGTTTTTCACCTTACATTTTAAACAATTTGCTGTATCTTTAAGGTAACAATAGTATGATGGAAGCAATACTTTGATGTCAAGCATTTCCTTTAACATTTCAATAGTTTCAAATAGTATTTAAGGTTTAGTGCTTTCAGATTTCCTGGAGCTGAATGGCCTATAGTCTGCTGTTTACTTACACAAACCCATGAACTGCCATGTCCTGTTACATTACTATAACATCAATTAGAAGAATTTATCAGTTAGGTTATGATGCTGCTTCAGCCAACATGAAAGGAGAGAAAATACTCATGAGTTCAGGTATTAAAGTTGCTTAAATATATATTTGAAATTACTGTTAAATGGAAGCTCTTAAAAATAGGGAGTTTGTTTATGGATCTTGAATATATTCATTAAGTTGTTTGAATGGCATTCACAGAATTCATATACATTTTTAAAGCCAGCTTCCATTACCTTATTACACATTTTCTAGTTACTAAGACTTGTTTTACAGGATAATTCCCATTCTCATGTCTATCGACAGAATGACATAGATGCAGACCTACATACGTATGTGCACAAATATATATGCATTGTTTATTGATCAAAGTTTAATCAAACAGCTTTCATCAAGATGATCTAGTGAAGGAATGAGCTTGTAGAGGAATTCTCACCATGTTCTTTTAGGCAGTAAGAGGTTTTTTTAAGCTTTCTGTATAGTCCATGGAGGAAAATAAATCTCTTCAGAGAGCATTCAGAGCAGGGACTTCATGATGTGCTCTCAGACCAAACATCTCATGGTGCTGGTTACTCAAGTGCTGGTAGCTGAGCTTCTTTCGTTCCCTTTCCTTTCCCTTTCCACCTTCCAGGAAGAAGAACATTCGCCTTCCTAAAGAACACTCCAGAACTCTGCCAGCCTCCCAACAGTGTTTTGGATGCCAGCCCCTCCAGAGAGGAGACACTCAACCAGAAGCTGCTATCTTAGTAGTCAGAAGGTGTTTTTCTTTGACATCAGCTCATATGTTCAATCTAAAACACAATATGGATTCATACCATATCCTTCCATAGCTCTGGGTCAGTTGTCAGGTTTATCAGACATTTTTCTGGGCACGACTGTCCTCTCAGGACAGTATTACCAATGCCTATGTTCCTACACAACACACTAGAATTCAGTAAGTATAAGCCAAAGTTAAAAAAAATCAGCTTATTGCACCCAGGTTCAGAGGCACGCTTTTTTAGTGTTCCCTAGAGAACTGAATGCTACACTTAAGCTAAAGTGAAAGATATGAAATGTTATCAACATCAACTATAACTTTCATGAGCTAAAAGAGCAAAGCCTTTATATGGAATATATGCCTTTTCAGGTACAGCAACTCTTGCTTAGACTTTCAGTGAGTGAAGCCTGCAGAACCCATAGTCTGTTTCAGCAGGAAGGGTAACTTCACTTTCAGCTCCTGTGTTTAATTTCAGAATATACCATCCTATTAACATAACATGTGCATCTAATTTTCCTTATTAAAGAAATTATATGAAGTTGATTACACTTCTATAAACACAAATTCAAAAGCTCCTGTTCAGTTTTCATCTCCAGCATTACACTATGGTTTTCATGGTTTTTTTTCCTTCCCCCTCTAAATTTCTTTGAGGTCCCTTTCTATGGTGTACTGGGCTTCTGTGGCTGGGTTTTGGTAGTGGTGGGGGGGCTGCAGGGGTGGCTTCTGTTAGAAGCTGCTAGAAGCTTCCCCGTCTTGTGGAGCCAATGTCAGCCGGCTCCAGGATGGACTTTCTGCCACTGGCCAAGGCCAAGCCAATCAGGAGTAATAGTAACACCTCTGTGATAACATATTTAAGAACAGAAGGTTGTTGTACAGAAGAAATTCCAGCCAGGGAAGAGTGGAGTGAGAACATGGGAACAACAAAGTAGACACCAAGGTCAGTGCAGAAGGAGGGGCAGGAGGTGCTCCAGGTGCCAGAGCTGAGGCCCTGCAGCCCGTGGTGCAGACCATGGTGGAGCAGCTGTGCCTCTGCAGCCCATGGAGGAGCCCATGCTGGAGCAGGGGGATGCATGAAGGAGGCTGTGACCCCATGGGAAGCCCAGGATGGAGCAGGGTCCTGCTGGAGACCTGCAGCCCATGGAGAGGGAAGCCCACACTGGAGCAGGTTTTTCCTGTGTAGGACTTGTGGCCCCTGTGGGGGACCCAAGTCGGTACAGCTCATTGGTGAAGGACTGCACCCCATGGAAGAGTGACCCACGGGACAGCAGTTTGGGAAGACAACGAAGCATTTATTAGCTGCTCCGTTTGCCAAATAGATAGTTGTTCCAGTCAAGGAACTTAATTTTCATACATTAAAATTACTTAGGATTGTTACTAATGTAAGATAATGTAAGGAAAGCGTACGCTTGTTCAATATATTGGGAAGATTCATTTATTATGATTGAGTTACAATATCTTCACTTTGTACAAATTCCATAAAACTATTGCTGGCTGAGTATTAATATACATGAGAATGAAAAAAACTCTCAGTTCTATATTGCTTTTAAATACTCTACATATATCTGCTAACAAGCTTGTATGTATGATTACCTACATCTTTGTTTCCACGCTTATACGATCACCATTGTACTTATAAGTTACAGTAAAACCTTCAGTCTCTCTGATGTCAAGATAGTAATCCATGAAAAATCAGTCAATGAACAGTTTTTAAATGAAGTCTAACCCCTTACTGAATGCCTGTTAAATTGCATGTATGACACTCTGGGTCATGGTTGTACCCCAGCTGGCAACTAAACCCCACACAGCCACCTGATCACTGCCACAGCAGCAGGATCAGGGAGAGAATCAGAAGGGTACAAACTACAAAACTTGAGGGTTGAGATAAAGACAGTTTAATAGGGAAAGAAAACCATGCACACAAGGAAAGCGAAACAAAGAATTGTTTCACTGCTTCCCATAGGCGGGCAGGTGCTCAGTCATCTCCAGGAGAGCATGTGATAGTGACTTGGGAAGACAAACACCATCACTTCGAACGTTCTCTTTCTTCCTCCTTCTTCACCCTACTATTTATAATGATTATGACCTCATAGGGTGTGGAATATCCCTTTGGTTAGTTTGGGTCACCCAACCTGGATATGTCTCCTCTCAACCTCTCATGTGCCCCCAAATTCCTCGCCACTGTGGTCATATGAAAAGCAGAAGGGGTTTGGTTCCATGTATGCCCTGCTCAGCAATAGCAAAAACATCTCTATGTGGAGATTTGTGTTCAGCACAAATCCAAAACATAGCCCCATACCAGTCACTGTGAAGAAAATTGCCCCAGCCAAAACTAGAACACTCTGTCAGATGGAGCTAATACATCAACTACAGAGAAAAATTCAGAGGCACCACAGTGATTTTAACATATGAGTTTCCAGAAAATAGTAGTTGGGGGTTGAGTGTGTTTTGGTTTGAAATTGCACTAAAACATTGAAGAACTAGATTTGCAGGGTATGGTTTTCCTAGGTGATGGCATCTTTTATTCCTATTGAAACCTATAGGAGTTAGGGACCTCAACCTTCTTGCAGACCTTTAGTGTCAGCTCACCCCTATTTCTCTGAGGCTGAGAAAAGTGTAAAGGTACTTAATTTCTTAGCTGGTTAGTGTAGGGGTTTTTTTCCACTCCATTTCTTTTCTTTCACACCTATTCTTTTCTATTGCTCCCACAATACTGCCTTTGTAATTTTCTTAGCACCAGAGTTAAAAGTGGCTCCAACTGGTGGCAGCTTCACCACAATGCATTACTATCAAAAACAATCGTCTTGGTATGATAGTTCATCAGTGCCATTTCATACTGGACCCTTTCTGGCTTCTTACAGGGAAACTCATTTCCTGGTCAGGTGAATATTAAGAAATCCATTCTGGGACAGTTCACATTGTCTGAGATTACAATTCAGAATAAGAAAGAAAAATGAATGAAAACAATTAATGAAAACCGTGCCTTGCGAGTTTATCTCTCTTGTAGATGATGCAGAATGACACAGAAAAAGGGGAAAAAAGAGGAGAAAAATGGGAACAGCTGTAAAATGCCAAAATTTATGACTTTTGGGAAGAATCAAGGCTATAAGGAGACCTTCTGTCTTTGCATTCTATCTTAAGTAACTTTTGCAGGCACTCCACTCTGTTGTTGTTTCATTCCAACTGCTCAAGGGGTAATAGGGCCAGCAAGGAGTAATGTAGTAGTCTAATATAGCTGGTCCTTGTATGAAAATGAGGCCAAATGGCTTCTATCAATGTACTCTACCCTCAGGAAAATCAAAATCACTGCCACACAAATTATAACTGATACACTGCAAAACAAAAATGAGCATCAATAGAAAAAAAATCATTTCATTTTCCTATATTTCTGTCTGTATAGAAAATGATGATGAAGTCATTATTTAGTGCAATTGTTTCAATTATATGAATGCATTTTGCTCAGAAGTAGACATATTGTATTATGAATAGTTCGCCCAGCTTCAAAGGTGTTATTATTGAGCCTGATTCATAAGATTTGAACTGGTAACCAGAGAGCTGCAGAAGGAAGAGCAGCTGACATTTTAAAAGATGCAGTTTCTTTTCCTGATGAATCTACAGCTGTAGCTCAGACAGAGACACTTCCTTGAAGCCAAACATACCAATGTATGCTCTCTGCTGAGTATTTCATTGTTTGCTAGTTTCTCAAGTAATTTGAGTTGCATAAAGAGTCAGGTGAAAAGCATATCAGTGTCTCTCATGCAGGGAAAATTAACTACTGTGTTGTTCCTCCTTTATATTTTCTTTCTTCTTTTTTTTTTTTTTTAATTTTTATTAATAGTTTTAGGTCTTCAGAGTTGCACCATACTTCCACATGATTTTCTTCCTCAAGCACTCTTCCACTTTCAGCTCCCACTCATTCCTCCATTCTGCCACCTGATTAAACACACAAAACTTTGTGAAAGCAACAGTTAAACCCATCCTGCTAACAAAGACAATTCTGCAATAGGTCTAATGTTGAATATGTTTCAGATTCCTGATAAAACTTTTTCATGAAGAAATATATTTACCCACACAGCTGCCTCTTGAGGTTGCTGCTTGCTCAAAAATATAAGGCAGGGATTGAACTCTGCATCTGCATGCAGAGAAGTTTTATTTAATACCCCAACCACGGGTCTAAAAATGTGATGTTTGTGTGCAGTCATTGGTACAAGCAAGAACTTTATGGAGTGGACACTTTACAATATTATGCTTATTTTTTCTAAATAAATTCATTCTGCCATTAGCAGCAAGCTTTAATGCAATTGGGAGCTCATTCTGTAGGTCTTGTCATTAATTCGGATGTAGGTGCCAAAATGATAATGCCTTAATAACTTGGATAGATAGATGTGCAAGGAGAAAAAAATTCTTTGCAGTCAAAACCACTTCTGCCCTTTGTCCTCTTCAAATAGCAAGTTTACGAGCCCTGTGTGCCTGATTCACTAAATTCACCTTTATATATTTGCTCTTTAAACTCATCTATTTTTACAGTCATAATCATATGCGATATTTACTGTCTGCAGTAAATACAATTAATTAGTTGAGGTACACATAATTTTCATTTTATTTGGTGACTGTAAATAATTTCTGATTCATTAAATGGTACTGTAGAAAGTCTGATCAATTAAACGTTCTTTCACTTAACATTGCTAAATAGTTGGATAAAAGGAAGTGACAGGTAAATGGTGTGGAAGTAACACCTAGCATCACTCTTATCACAATGCAAGATCTTGAAAGCCAAACCTCATTTTCAGCAGAAAATGAAAAGCCTCAGCAAAAAAAGATATTTCCTTATCTCTTTAGAACAAGAAGACATTTTAACCAAATATATGCCAGAAATTGCATTTTATGGCAGTTATGGCAGCAACTTCCTGCAGAAGCATTGGTAGTCATTTTGGAGTCATAAAACATTTGCCTAATTTTCTTCACTATATCCCATAATCAAAGAGGTAAGGAGGAAGCATTCTTAGAAATTACTTTCCTAATCTTCCTGTGCCTTCACTACCATGATATTTTCCCAAATAAGCCATGGGCAGGGCCACATATTGTCCATAGAGGATTTATAATACATATATTTGTTTAGTAATAAATTTGGGAGTAACATAAAGATATGTCATAGTTCTTGCCAGAATCATGTTTAAAATATGTATATAAATATATAATATATAAATATATATATACACAAATACATATATACTTATTGAATAAACTGGTCAACAATATAAGTTGGTTAGTTTTCTTAAGAAAATATTTTGTGACTGGGAGCTAAACTGAAGGAATTGAAATAATGATTAGGGGACTTCCATATGCTTTAGAAGGTTAGGGTTCACCAAACCTCAAGACAGGTCCCGGGTAATGCTATAAAAATATAGAGTTACTTACCTGTAATGAAGATAAAACACAAAAACTCTGCAGAAGCATTCCTAATACTTAAATAGCCTGATTAATCCATGGCCTTTGAAACAGATTCCTCTCATCACTTCATACAGAAAGTAAGGTTTATTAGCTGTGCACATTTTTGCACCAAGCAATAGCTAATGAAGAGAAAACTGAAACTGATGACCAGTTTCTCTATTTTAAGTGCTGCACTTGTACCCGAGAAGATCCTCGGTTCTGTCAGTATGAGACGGCAAGAAGTTTGTGTGAAGAGTGGACCTGCTGGTCATTAAAAGCTTCAGACCATATGATACATGGTGGGGAGTGATTCCTTTTAAAATACATATAAATAATTTTAAAATATTTCAAACTTGATTCTTTTAGTAAGAGGCACTTGAGCCGATCTTGGCAGAACAAATGAAGATGGAAGTGGGTAAAACAACCATGAAGTCGTGTTGGAAACAACGTTGTTGCCTGTTGCATGTGGTTTATGGGTGCTGATGGGAGATAGTGGTCACTGCTGGCATTGCAACACCGTCATCCTGCTGAGCACTGGAGGGAGAAAAAGGCCCTTAAACTTACTATAATATCCCGTGTCACTCCCTCAGAAGTGGAGTCACATCACTACATGTCTCCAACTCCTGTGTAATCTATTGATAGAGTTCTTGAAGCAGCAACATAGGCAATGCCCTCAGGATATTGAGAAGGCTTCTTGGCATGTAATTCTGAATCATCTTTCTACTTGCAGGACTTTCATCTCAGAATGCTTTTTCGGATGATTTTTTAGCAAAATTAAAAAATACGAAGTATATGCAGGACTACTGGCTGTAGCAAAACTCTCTACAAAGAAAGAGGAATTCAGTCAGGTTGCTTATTTCAGAGCACAATCACTTGGAGTACCTAACATTATTTATAAACTACTGACTTCTTAATATGCTATCTCATTCATTACTATGAAATTATAAGGTTACAAAGTTCTTTTTTACAGATTCCCCATTTGTTGTAGTTTCCAAGGTAGTGAAACTTTATGCTTGTATAGCTTTCCATTGGAAAGATAGAAACCTAGTTGCATGCTATTTGATGCAAAGTTGAGGGCATATTGTTGATAAAAGTGTTATATATGTTATAGAAGAAAAAAATTTCAATTCTATTACCTAGCACACATATACTAAAGTTATATCAAATGAAGGAATAAACCAGACATAGTCAATGTAATAATCTTTTGGCAAAATCCATCACCATTGGCTGCTAAGGGGAAAAAAAAGTTGTTTTGATAGAAAAAGCCCTCCAAAGTCAGGAAACAGTAAATAAATATTGTGTAAATCACAATGGATTTGAAAGATAGAAAGAAACAGAAATACACAGATTTTTTTTTTTTTTTAGGAAAGTATAATAGTTGAATGCTTTCAGTCCTGTACAATAATTTATGTGATCCATTTCCTAATGATCAAGAGGAGCCTAACAATTCCACAAGTAAAAAAAAAAAAATTTTTTTCTTTGAATTGCCTTTGGGTTTTGAAGTAGTTTCCAGTAGTTATTTCTGCTGCTGAAGCAGAACTACTTAATCTGTGATGTCTGACAAAGGAATTTCTTTTCCTGCTCCTTTTGCCAGGTGAAACACTCAAAGCCTGATTTCCATCAGTGACATCTCTTTGGTGGATAAAATTGTGTACCAGCTCTTCACTGCAGTTAACAGATAGATAGGTGCAGAAGTGGTGACATCTTGAATTTGAACTTGTGTCTTTTTACTTCCCAAAAAAATAGATAAAACTGGTAAAAAACTGAGCCATAAAGCTGCAGCAAATTCCTGCTCTGCCTTCATTCAAAGGCAGATGTGACCTGCCTGTTGACCAAAGGTCCGGCTCTTGTCTCTTCTCTCTTCCACCATGCTGAGTGGCTCTTAGTAACACATGCCTTAGTTTCCTCATCCATAATGGAACAGTATCACAAAACCTCCCCTGAGAGAGGCAGCGAGGGCTCGTAGGGCATGAAAAGGACTCCCTATAAAAAGTCAGGGTATTGCAAGCAATTAACTTCATTAATACACGGGTAAACCTTTGCAAAGTTTTGTGTCCAAAGGAGATAGAAATGTTCACTTTCTCCTTTTTTTGGGCACAAAAAGGACATATTCCACTGTAACTTGCATAACACAGAGAGAGGCTGAGAGAATGACTTAACTAGAGAAGCTTTTTCCTAGCAATTATCAACTGCACTATCCTGACTGTCATATTTTTGAGACAATTCAAGGAAGGATGAAGAATCATAACTGAGCTGTGAAGAGAAGGAGCAGGGCTTATGAAGGATGTGAGATGATGTTGCACATGGAAACAGCAGAGTACATAAAGCCCTAGTGAGTTATATTTTTTGTTATTTTTTTTATTAAAAGTGGCAGCTTATGCACTTGTCAGAGAAGCAGTAGTTTCTGGGTAGCTATGAGGGTCATCCATAGGCAGAAACAATTGCAGCATTTTTAACTAGAAGTAATGAAATATAACTCAGTGGTAGAGAATATAGGTATTTATATAGAGATGAACCTGAATAATGAGTTTACAAAGCCTCACAACTGTCTAAGAGTGTCCCTCTAGGTGTTTTCTTTTCTGTAAAACAAGAGTTTGGGAGAGATTAATCCCTGAATTAATCTCTTTTCCTGAGAGATCAGAGTGCTTCACCAACACACCATTACTAAATCTAGGTATTATTAGATATTGCTTTTTGATTGCTTTATGGAGACAAAAAATATTTATACTATTTATTGCTGTATTTGCTCATTTTAAGCTGTTTCATGGGTGTATTGTGTTTTGACTTTCCAACAGTGACTCATGCTGTGGTGTTAATCTGATTTCAGCCACTCTGTGAGTAAGAAGTAGTTTTCAGAATTTTCAACTGTCTCAGCTGAAATTGCTGGAGGCTGAATTTTTTGCTTGTGGAACCCCTTCCCTGAGACACCTTTGGTAAATTGCAGGCTGTCAGGATGTACAGGGCTTTTATCAACACGCCTTCAGGAATACCCATGTTGTAGGACATCTGCACTAATGCAATAAGAGTTTTTGGTTGATGGATGCCTTTATCAGGGAAGAGAAAGATCATAAGGGGGAAAATTTTAAGACCACCCACAGCTGGTGATTCAGGACATGTTGAGTATGTTTGAGCTTTCCCTGTGTTCATCTTCAGCACTTCAGTGAGAGTAGTGCTTTTCTTTTTATTGTATAGGTTTTTCTCTGTGAATACTCTATGGATATTGTCAAGATAAAGGAGATTTTTTTTTTGTTGACTGATAAGTAGGGACAAGAGCCGAGTGAAAAGAGACACAAGTGCTGATTGTTGGAGACATAAGGCAGATTTGAGACTAGAAAAGCACTTCAGGAGTCCCTGTTTCCAGAAGCAGCTTCCAAACCTGCCTTTTGGTAAGACCTCGGGGGATTGAGTGCTTTAATAAGTGATCAGGGCCCTGGTTAGTGTTGGACTGAGAGAACATACATTGAGAGAGTTCCAGTTCCCAGGACACTTCTTTACAGGTTGCTATTAAGGCACGTTTGAGAAGAAAAACCTTCTGTGAAGTGAGAGCCTGCAGGAAAGGAAACTAGGGTATGGAACAGATAATCCTAAGTGCGATCACACAGCACCTACAGGATGGACAAGGGACCAGACCCAGCCAGCACGGTTTAGGAAGGACAAGTCCTATCTGACCAACCTGATCTCTTTTTATGACCAGGTGACCCTCCTGGTGGATGAGGGGAAGGCTGTGGATGTAGTCTACGTGGACTTCAGCAAAGCCTTTGACACTGTTTCTCACAGCATACTCCTGAAAAAGCTGGTGGCAGCCCCTGGCTTGGACAGGGGCACTCTCTGCTGGTTTAAGAACTGGCTGCTGGCCAGGCACAGAGAGTGGTGGTGAATGGGGCTGTGTCCAGTTGGTGGCTGGTCACTAGTGGTATCCCCCAGGGATCCATGTTGGGCCCAATCCTATTTAATATCTTTAGATGATTTAGATGAGGGGATCGAGCATACCATTAGAAAATTTGCAGATGACACCAAGCTGGGGCAGCGTTTTGATCAGCTGGAAGGCAGGAGATCTCTTCAGAGGGACCTGGACAGATTGGAGAGCTGGTCTGATTCCAATGGGATGAGGTTCAACAAGGCCAAGTGCCGGGTCCTGCACTTTGGTCACAACAACCCCATGCAGTGCTACAGGCTGGGGAAAGTGGCTGGAGAGCAGCCAGGCAGAAAGGGACCTGGGAGTTTGGATTGACAGGAATCTGAACATGAGCCAGCAGTGTGCCCAGGTGGCCAAGAAGGCCAAGGGCATCCTGGCCTGGATCAGGAACAGTGTGGCCAACAGGACCAGGTAGGTGATTCTTCCCCTGTACTCAGCGCTGGTGAGGCCACACTTCAAGTGCTGGAGCAGGTCCAGAGAAGAGCAACAAGACTGGTGAAGGGACTGGAGCACAAGTCCTATGAGGAGAGGCTGAGGGAGCTGGGGTTTTTTAGCCTGGAGAAGAGGAGGCTCAGGGGAGACCTCATCACACTCTACAACTTCCTGAAAGGAGATTGTAGCCAGGTGGGGCTTGGTCTCTTCTCCCAGGCAACCAGCAGTAGGTCTTAAGCTGTGCCAGGGGAGGTTTGGGTTGAATATTAGGGAGAAATTTTTTACAGAGGCGGTAATCAGGCATTGGAATGGGCTGCCCAGGGAGGTGGTGGATTCACTGTCCGTGGAGTTTCTAAGGTGAGATTGGATGTGGCATGTAGTTCCATGGTCTAGTAACCACAGCGGTCTTGGATCAAGGGTTGGACTTGATGTCCTCAGAGGTCTTTTCCAACCTGGTCACTTCTATGATTCTATGATTCTATGAATGTGATATATTTTGCTGCTTGGAAGAAAATTAACGCAAGAACAGATATTCTGGCTGAGAAGCCAAGCTGGCTATATGTTGAATATTTTCGAACTATTCACTCTACTTTCTGCCTTTGGCAAAAGGTGAATTTATTTTCCTGAACAAAAGAAATTATTAAATTATACTAGGACTAATTTTTTTTTCTACAAGGGGAAGTTTTGATATTGGAGATACTATTCCACTGTTTCGCAGGGAGAGCCTTTAAACTTCAGCAGCAAATTGTAAAAGGCGAAGAAAGAAAAGATAGAAACCAAACTTTATTAATAAGAACTGGGATGAATCAGCAAATACAACTATCTTCTGCAACGTGCCCTTCCCTCCTTGCCTGGCTCTCTAGCAGAAGGAGAGAAGTGAGAAGCCAGTCAGCACTAGGTCTGACAGCAGTAATTTGCTGAGAACTACACGACTGTAGCTACAGGAAGGGCTGCGTATCCCCTCAGGCTCGACCATTGCTGCGATTGGCTTCGCTAGTATAATGCTGCAACCCAGACTTGGTGCATAAATTTGGAGGAGGGGGGAGATGGGCATGATATGGTTCCAGCCCTAGTGTCTGTATCACCCTCCTGCAGATGAAGGCAGGGAAGACAGCTGAGGCAATAACTAAAAGCAGTGCAGTTTCCCAATCAGGCCTACCTCTATCACCCTTGGGAAGGAAGAGAAATAAAACTGAGGCTGTATTTCTACCAGACTGTGGAGCTGACACTGTGCAACACTTCTCCTGCCCTCCACGTCTCCACACACCTTTTCTTCAGGAAGTTGTATGTGCTCTAAAGGAAATATATCCCATTTTCTGTTCCCACCATAAAGATTTCAAAGGAAATGTGTTTCATCTAGTGCTGTCTGCTTTGCCATGAGCGCAGTCAATTCATCCCTCCTTGGTGCAGTTGGATTTGGAGCCCAAGGTATGGCATGGCCAACAGTTTGTCCTTTGAGAAGATACTTCAAGGGGAAGACTATCCAAAGGGAAATCATCATCCCTGGCTGAAGATCTGATAGGGTCTTTAAGGTACTGCTGCACAGCAGAGCTGTAAGCCGTCCTCTGAGCTTGCTGTAGACTATAGGGTAGGTGGTGTGTGGTAGCTGGAGATACAAAGCACTGGTTGCAACCATGACCTTGCAGCATGTTTCTGCAGAGATCTACTTGCTCCTCACAGGCTGCCTCATTGCTTGGAGAGTATTCAGTGGAACTAGGATGGATTAGCCCCCATACAGGAGTCATGCACTGCATCACTAGGGCAGCAGAAGTGGGAAGCAATACCCATCCGTTTGCAGGACTGCAGAGGAAAGGTGGACTCACTGCAGCTCCTAGGGCATTTTCCTATGTCCATCCTGAGCTTTTGGAATGAAGATGGGAATTTGGATTAGTTCATTACCTGCTCCCTTTCAAAATGCAGACACATTACCAGCCCCTCCCCAAATCAAAATAATAGATTTTGCAAGCAGCACGTAAAGAATTCACGTCTCTTGCTGAGTTTATCACCTAACGTAGGCAATGATATTAAGGTAACAAGTTTGGAGAGTGCAAAACCTTCACATGCCACTATTAAGTTTATGTCAGTGGCAAAAGCTAAAAGGAGGCTCTTTAGCAGTCTTGACTTATACATCACTGGAAGAAAGTCCAGAATTAGACAATTTCTGATAGCAAACACTCTCCTTTGCAGATTTGGTCTTTCACACACAAATTTAGAAATTTACTATGCAAAAAATTGTCATTTAATTATATGCAGTAAAACAATATTAATAGACGGCATTAGGGTTTCCCAAAATGACTGCTACTGTTGCTAAAGAGATTGTTTTACAAAAGAAAGGGTCTTCACAGGTGACTCCCCTCCAACGGCAGCAGCAGCAATTATTAGTAGTGAACAAGACATATAATACAAAACTGGGCTTTAGAAGGCTTTGTCTGTGGTAAAATCACAGCTGTAACAGGGGATGGAGTTACAACATAGTTAACCCTTTACTCAAATACAATATGGTTCTATTCTGCAGTGTCTATAACTATGTTCCACTGCAAGGCTTAAAGGTTAAGGTTACCAGCTGCTCTCCTCAATGAAACTGTAAGTGTCCAATGACACAATTTTCAGTCCAATGACACAATTGTATTTCTAGTATAGAAAGCTCCCATATAGGCTAGATGCCATATATCTCTCCGTTTTTCTCCATCTTCCCTGTGTACACACACACACTTTGCCCTAAGGATATCTCCAGAGAGATGTGCTTCTCCATTTACTGCAAAGGAGTTGCTTTGATGTGATGACAGGGTCATTGTCTATGAAAATCAGGAGATCAAAAGATTCACAGTTAACTAGTCACTGAAACACTTTATGACAAAACTTGAAAGAAAGAACCAGGGCTGTCTTCTCATTAAGCAGAGACAAAGCAAACATTTTTCATTGGTGGTTTCAGGACTTTAATCGCTGTTTTGCAGTTCATTCAGGCTCCTTCATCAAATATCCCTGATACTTCAGCTCTATGCAGTGAGAGAAAGTTTTGTCAGTTTTATTAAGGAAGAATTGAAAATAAAAAAAAAAAGAGGCAATTTATTCTTTACAAAGGCTGTCAATACTCAGTTACCTTTCGACTGTTTCACATGTACATTCCAAATGGTGGCTGTAAGACAAGAGGCAGGAAAAGAGGGGTGGGAGCTACCCTGGTAGTGGCAAATTTATAGGGATCTGAACACCATTGTTCTGATCAAGTGATGGAGATATGTGTGAGCAGCAGCTTCATCTTTTTACATTAATAGAGTCTGTTCACGTGTTAGTGCTATGTGCCTTATAAATGGTGGGTTTAAGAAGCACCAATACAACAAGAAACAAACACTGGAAGTCAGAAGAGTAAGGGAATTAATTAAAAATGTTCTGATTCAGGGTCTATACACTTCAGTATCTTCCAGATTTCTCTGACATCTTTTTTTTTTAGGGCATACAGTACCAGTTTTCATTGTTATGCCAGCAATTCCTCATCAAATTCTATCTGATCCATCAGCTGATTTCTGACAGAAGGTTTCAGTTTCATCATGCCAGCTGAAGAGAATGTCACTGCATTTCTCACAAATCTTAGCTAAAACACTGAATTTTGGCACCCTTCTAATTTATTAAAAACCTGCTCTGAATTTTAAAGTGGGTTTTTTTCTCCCTTTCTGGACTAATCTGATCATCTCTTCTAAAGTTAGTTTCTTTAATGCTAAATGATGTTGCAGGCTTGTGGGTAAAATAGCTCATTGCCTTAGGCACCTGGTATTTCATAGCATGATACTAGAAATTGTTGCTGAAGAATGTACACAACCCAATGGCATCAAAGGATCTCAACACAAAGTTTGCCTCTTTTACTTTATCGCCTAAAAATAATGATGGACCAAGACATTGTGTAGTTCAGCCAGATAGAAATGTGGTGCTCCATATTAGCCTGACTTTCAGGAACAATTAAATCCACACCTCTGTTAACACAAAAATATCTGAAGGGTTTCATGACTGCTTCAGATTTCATATCGATTCCATCGTTCCAGGTAGACAGAGGACGATCTTCACATTTCTTGAGGAACAAAGAGGAAAACAGGGCAACTCCTAGAATTTTGCAACAGCAGACAAAATGAGCTTGAAGACAGGGGAAGATGGGAAGAAAGAAGGGAAGCCACTCAGGCAAGCAAGCCTTTAGAAAAAGAGTTGTTCATTATTGACATATGAAGGAGAAACCTAAAATGTGTGAGGTATATCCCACTGTTTCTTTTCATGCTGTTAGCAGCTGCACACGGAGAGATAGCTCTGACCCAGTGTCAAATGTGTGAGTGAGAGAAGAGGAACCAAAGGCATCCATGCAAGGCTCAGTTGTCTCTTGTTGAGAAACTTACACCAATGCCAAGTGTGGCATTTCAAAGCGTGGCAGAGCGAGAGCTTACTAAAAATCCTTTCTGGGTTTTGCATCAGCTAGTAGTCTGCCTTTATATCTGATAAAGCTGTTAAATGTTGTGGTGTTAAATGAATTAGATAAACCTTGGATAAATAGGTGGGAATGTGGCAAACTATTAGCCTATGTTAAAGACCATTAAGTAGGAGTCAAAGTGCTTTGCTGAATGATACCTTTCAGGTATCAGTTGCAGAGAAACACTGTGGAAACTGTGATATAAAAAGTATAATAAAATTCAGGCTGAAATTCACAGGCAATCATGCTGCTTACAAAAGTGGATTTTGGAGTCAATGAAACCAATGAAAATTGAGCAGTGGATTAGTTACTTATATCTCAGGTGTTTTCTCTATCTCTCCAATGACTTTTTAGTCCTTCAGATGGCAAAACTATCCAGTCCATTCATGATTCAGCTCCTGAATTGACACTGATTTAATCATGGTTTATTAAGAAAGAAACAAAATCTGAATTTGCTCACGTTAGTGTGCCAAGTTGAAAACCAAGAAGCTGGGAACTGATTTGTGAGTAGATCAGTTCACTCTGAGTTGGATATCCATCTGTTTGAAAGATGGATCAAATATGGAAAGCAGCAACAGCTTTAGCATCCTGATTTTAATTCACTGCCACAAGTCTGTTAACCCTCTCAGACACACTAGATGTTTTGTGTCTTGCTAATGAAGTAGAGTCATTGTCTATGCTACTATACTTTTGTTACAAGTAATTCAAAGATTTGAAACACATTGCAGAAAATTTAAAATTTAAGCATATGAATGTCCAAAAAAAAGATGAATAGCAGACTGTACTATATGTATTGTTAATCCCATCAGTGTTTTGCATCCTATAAAAATTCAAAATAATAACCTCTTACCACAACTGATTTATGTTTTACTGGAGCTTCTTCATGGGAAGAAGCAGCAATAGAGAAGGCTGAAGTATGTGGCTTCTACATATCATTAAATCTACAATAAATTTTTTACATTAGTTTGAGAGAGGATTGGAGGTCACCTAATGTATTCAAACTAGGAGCAATGGCAAATGCACTCAACTCTCACATATTTGAGAGTGAACTTTTTTCAGAGTACTTACAATCTGTGAGAGAGTGGACTGGAATTGGGGTGGGCTCATCTGGGGGTTCCATTTTTGGAATGATTCTTCCAGCAATTATAAGCATAGTCCTCCCTAGCCATTTAGGTAATTTAATATTATTAAATGTTTCTAAAATAAGAATTGGGTCATAAAGTATATAATTTAACTTAAGAGTAATTTGTTCCATTATTTAAATTTTCCCAAAGGATTTTATAGTGGCACAGTCTGACAGTGTATGTGCAATACTACTGGGCCCGTTACACTTAAGACTGTAATTGCAGAAGATGCCATCATAACAACTTAGCTAGGTTAATACATGGATTTTATGGTCTTAAAGGTCTTTTGCAACACAAACAATTTCTATTTCTAGCTCATGCATTATTTCCCCCTTAGACTCATAGTCAACTATGGTACCCAGCACAGGTCAACAGTTTTTCTCGCATCTAAATAAAGGTTTGTTGTGGGGAGTGGTCCAGATTGTGTGAGAGAACATGCTTGAGATATGTTTGTGTGAGTGCGGAAGCGTACAAATACAGATGGCTCCTTTTTAGCCTCTCCTTCATTATGAAAAGAAGCCTGATGAGAAATATTATTTGAAGATATGATGCCAGAGCATTAAAAACAGGAATACCTTGTTCTCTAAGACCATAACATATCTCTTACCTTAGCTGTCTTTCCTATTATCATGTCTTGATCTCACTCTAATGCTACCAGCCTCAAACACTGCTTTCTTTTTTTTTTTCTTAATTCCCTATGCTTCTTCAGCTTTCGTACTCTGTATCAATGGTATAAACTCTATATTAAAACTGTTGTTGCACTCTGCTTTTTGGCTTGATTATCCTGAGGTGCACAGTGGAAAAATATAACCTATGGCAGATGAATTAATAATAATTAATATTTTATTAATTAATTTATTAATATTTTCCCCAAGTTTGAATCATACCCCTAAATCATCATAAAAATATGTTTTTAACAGAATGATTCTTTATCCAAACATGACACAGTTGACTGTGGATCTGAAAGGAGCTATCAACTTTGTTCACCAGGTAAAGTAATGTCTTTGAGAGCCTTTAGCACCAAAACCATTGGTGTGCTGAGACGACGCACAACCTCCACCTGAATCAGTTATGAACAGATGCCATAGTGCTGAAAGTACATTCATTTGAAAAGTAAAATTAAGATCCTCCACCCTCAGAGACATTTAAATAATTATTTTATATATGAGTAAATTACTCCTGACTAGGTAAAACTCCAGGTAATCTCTCTGACCAATACCTTTTCTTTGGAGTTTCCTCTGGAAATGTTTTCTACAAGGCTGGTTCCTGTCTAGGTGGTCATGGCAAGTGGGGTTCTAGCCTAATTATTTGGTGGGACTAAAATTTTGACTATTTGATTTGATAATTTTCCTGTTGAACTGGTAGCCCATTCCTTCCCCATTCTCCCTGGAGATATATTACTAGAAATAAAAAATTGCAGAACAGATACTTTTGAAGCGAAAACACTGCCTGTAATTTTTTAGTCCTCTAAGAGACACCTGTAAGAGCAAACTCGCACTGCTTTGTGGTCTGCTCTGCTAGCTAGAAGGATAGCATTCCCTGGGGACACATTCCCTCCTAATATTTCTTTCCCCAGTGATACGGTCTCAACTGCAGTGTTATGTTTTAGAGCTGTCTATAATACCTCAAACCCTGTGGTGTGCCCAAGGAATTAAGGAAAACTACTAAAGCTTTAATAAATGCAAGGAGGCAATTAAAATATTATCTTCCTATCAGGAGCTGAGTACTTTCTATTGTGTTTCATTTTCTGAAATTTAGCCCTTTTTCCGTTGAGTTTAACCCAGTCATAGACAGAGTCATCAGAATGAAAATTTCTATGACAAGATGCTTGAATAAATACAAACATCAAGGATATGAAGAATGCCAATGATTTTGATTTGGGTAACTAAATTTAAGTATATTCTTAAGAAATCTGCTTATTGTGTGCAGTCTGACATAAGCACAGTTGTAAGTATGTGCTTATATCTTGGAAATGTTTTGCTGAGTCAGAATAAATGTTACATTTCTGACGTGAAATTTCAGACTGGGGTCCCCCATTCTTTACTCCATGTCATAAACATGTAGGAAGACCAAGACTATGACTTCTTTATTAGTAAAAAAAAAAATTGTTTTGACCATGAACTTCTATACTATTGACCCCTCCAGAAATACTTGTACTTATTATTAACCAATATTAACATTTTGGCTTAAGATGCAGATTCTTTGTTCTTAGAAATTATTATTTTCATTTCCAAGTGGCATTTTCTTGCTTTTTTTTTTCTGTGACCTGGAGTCTTAGGGGCAGGCTTACAGATTAAAGTCTCTCACATGTTCATGACCTACCAGGTTGTGTCAGTTTTGATAAAATTTTTGCAGTTGTGGCCTCTGAATAAGACCAAAGTTCTTTGCTGCTCTTATTTATTTCTAATTATAGAGATGATTTTGAAACATTTTACTCTTACTTTCAAATGTGATGATCAAGTTAAATTTACACTCTGCTTTCTTTTTTTTTTTTTTTGGTAGCTTATAAGACTTTCTTTAAAGTGTCTTTATTTCATATTAGTTTTTTTGACTAACCAAGTCCAGGAAATCTATGTTGAAATGTGGTTTTGGTCCTTCGTTTTACTTATACTGTACCTTTAGATTTTGTGTATTTCTGTAACCAGCTGTATTATTAACTAATTAGTTATGATGTAACTCTTTTCAGTTTCTATTCAGCAGTCATCATGCTGTGATACCTTGTAGTTTCGTACTGCTGCTAGCACAATTACAGAAACTGTTAACATAATGGTAAAGTTGCTGTGTTCCCAAAATAACCTCTAAATGGTTTCAGTATTATGGAACTTTTTATTGAGGGCAAAACCATCAAATTGCCTCTATGTCATTGATTTTAACTACAGTGCATGCAGCTATTTTTTCTCTCGGCACTGAGAGGCATGGTGTGTTCACATTGTTCTTCAGTAGATATGCTGGCAGGACCTTGCTCATTCACCCACTTGTTTATCATAAATGCAAAAGCTGCTGTGATGAGTTAAACAAAATGGCCAGTGGGAATCACCAGAGGCCAATAGGGAGCAGAGTGACAGTAAGACAAGCAATTGATAACACTTTGTTTTGTCATAGGATCACAGAATGCTAGAACCATTTGGGTTGTAAGGGATCCTAAAGATCACCTTGTACAAAGCCCCTGCCATGGGCAGGGATATCTTCCAGTAGATCAGGTTGCTCAAAGCCCCATCCAGCTTGACCTTGAACATTTCCAGGGATGGTGCATCCACAGCTTCTCTGGGCAACCTGTGTCAGTGCCTCACTATCATCACAAAGAATTTCTTTCTATCTAATATAACCCTGCCCTCTTTTATCTTGAAAACATTCCCCCTTGTCCTGTCACTCCATGCCCTTGTAGCCCAGACTTCATAAGGGGGCAGCTAAAAGAACCAACGACGAGATGCCCCCCAGCTTTTCTTGGTGGTCTAGATAGATAATAGAGAGCATTTTTTTGCCTCTAAAAAAGCATGCTAGGGAGGGAAAAGAACATTCTGCAAAAACATCAAAGGCAAAATGTGCGGCTGAAGGGCTAGAAGGACTTCGGAGAATAAGAAGATAAGAAGAAAGAGTGGATTTGGGTTTGAAAGATACAAGAGGTTCCTTGAAGGTTTGACTCACATGTGGGAAGAATCCTAAAGGATCTGACACTTCCACTGCATACCTCACATCAATTTTAATTTCTTTAGCTGATTCCCACTGTTGTTGAATTAACTTCTTTCCAATTAGACTTGCCCTTAAAATAAAATGCCCTCGATCTTTGCTAATATTTGTAATGGAATCAAAATCCCCAAGGATAGACATTAGGATTCAGAGGCAAGTCTATGCTCATTTTTGTATTTACTTTTCTATTACTTTTCTTTAGAATGAATACTTTTCCTAGCCTGGATTCACCCTTGAAAGTCCACAAGGATCAGCTCCAGAACAGTCCTCTACCCTCCCACACATTCCTATGCTGTGGAGGCAGCAAATTTCTCTTCATCAGAGAGACAAATTTTGGGTGCAGAGTCAGATTAAGCCTGTTTTTGAAGTTTTGGATTGAAATTAAAGTAGTATTTTCTTCTTATGGACTTAGAGAGAAGAACAAATCTTGCCCATGTTTCCACTGTGATTTTGAAAAATGACTTTGTGCTGTATTCAAGCCCAAAGAGCTGGATGGATACTTGGACACAGTAGTGATGAAGACCCCACTGCCCTGCTCCTCTGGGGACTAAGTCTTGACTGTTCAAAATTGTACCTTTCTCCAATTTTTCCATCAAAGCCATCTTAATTTCAGGTGTGTTTACCAGTTCCTATATGTAAAATGCCATTTTTGTTCAAAATTCTGTTGATGTACTGGGGACTTAAAGTCCTGATGTCACCAATACCACTACTGCTGGTAGCACAGACTGTGAAACATGTAATGAGATGGTGGGCATTTATTTCTATAGTGAGAAGAGAAGGGATGGATCACAGGAGGCTGGGAATTTTTAGCTGCTCTGCAAGGTGAAATGGTCCATAAAGCATTTTAGAGTGGGTTCAAAATGAAAGAAAACACAAAACTATATTAAATTGCCAAGCTCTTTTCATGCCAAATTTATCCAGAAGTTGTATACCAAAACATCCTGAATGCTCTTTTAACTGTTTGTACATTAGCCCTGAAAAATGTATCTGATGATGGGAACTCAAAGTTTGCAGAAAACTTAAGATAAGGCATGTTTCTATGTCTTGTCAGCTCAGAGGATGGCAACACTCTTTCACTTCCCATCTGCATTCCCTCCTTCTCATCTGCAGGTAACTATTCTTCGATACTTTGTTGTCAAAGGGAGAGTAGCAGGAGACAGAAGATTCCATGTTCACAATGTGTTCTTGTACCTGCTGGTGCACAGGAAGATGAACCGAAAAAATGTGCCTTTGTACTAAACCTTGGTGGGGGCAGTAGATGGAACAAGCTCAATGGGAAATGGGAAAAATGCAAGAGAGGAACAGGCATGAAAGAGGCATTCTCATGTTTTTTGGACATCAATCCCCAGAATATCGTAGCAATTTCATAGACAGCATCACACTCTCAGACAGAAAGATCATGTGCCCTTCATTGAGGTGCTTTTCGTTTTCCATTTGTCTGAAGCCATGACAGACCTGGTAATGTCTCTTTAAAGATCTGCTCACTGAGCTAAATAATGAGCAGATGTGTGAATATATATGGACAAAACATACAAGGATTGTCAGTTTTCAATTGTAAAATTGCCCATTTTAACAGTGGTGATAAAAGCAACTTTTAGCCTGATCCTGCAACCCAGTCACATGAAATGGTCTAGGCTGTGTGCATCAGCCCATCATTTAACTGATGTCCAGTTGGAAAATGTGCAAGCTCCTCCAGGCCTTGATAGGACTCAGGGCATAATTTCCAGAGCCCAGTTTCTTTTTCTTGCCCCGATTCAGTTTCTCTCATCTTAAAAGTAAGAAAAGAGACACAGGGATTTGAGTGTTATTACCCTGCCCTGTGGATAAATGATGTCCAGGGTTTAACTTAATTGTACCCTGGCACAGCCACCACAGGGTCTGGGGTAAGGTTGCCTTGTGCATGGCGTTACGTGTGATGTAACGACTCTGGCAGGCAAGATAAGGCCAATGTGGGAAGGTGACTTGTTGCCTTCCTGTCATTGCTGAGGTGATTGTCATTAATTCTTTGTGTTTTCACCCTTGTGTAGGGACTATATTCACTGGAGACCCACTTTAATAAGTAGCACTTAATACGTACACAGGATTCTGTCATTCCCTCCTGCCCACCTGCTTCTCTCCCCTATTTTTCAGGCACCCCCTGAAGTGTCACAGGAGCTTTCACAGGGAGCTGCACACCAGGGAAGGAAAGGTGATGTACCATTTTTCTGGGGCAGCTTTTCTGTGCCCAGGGCATTCCGGTAAATGAGAGGAGTATTAAGATTCTAGCAAAAGTCAGATAAAGGGAAAGGATGAAGGGATGTAATGAATGAAACTTTCATTAAGTCTTAAATAAGTAGTTTCTTCATGTTATCTGAGGTTATCCAGGCTGACAAGTAAGCAAGGCTGTTGTCAAGCACTTTAACAAAAAAGGATACCATCTGTGTGCAATGCGCTGGAGCCACAGATGTGCCATCTTTAAATGAACTAAAGCATGAAAGAAAGCTCTTGACTAATTCAGTGTGGAAAATCAGTGAGTTTGCTTTTTCAATTAGCACGGTGAGAAGTGCTCCCTTCTCCATCCTGTTACTCCAATTAAGAATGCTTTATTTCTTCAGACCACTGCCCTCAGTGCTCGTGCACTAATTCGAGTGAAAAGTTTTACATTCTATCAACTGGGAATTTTACAATAGGGAACATGGCCCATTCTTCTGTCATGATTACTTTTTTTTTAATGCTTGCTGCTTTGGTGATTTAAAAGAATGGCCGCCCAAGGATTGTTTCCTGTACTCATAAAATCTTCAGAGGGAGAGTTCAAGTGATTCTTTTGTCACCTCTGGTGATGAGATATTCTTAGATAAGAGAAAGGATCCAGCCTGCAACCCTTCTGAGAGACAATGACTCATTGGTCACAGCTTCCGCAGCTCAGGTGAAAAACTTTTTCATATCGACAACAATTGGTCAGGAGCAGAGGTTCTTCTTCAGTGAATATTAGGGCATTTCATATCCTCCCAGGATAGACCAATGGAGCGTTTGGAAGCCCACATCCCAATTAAGAATCTCATGTGTTGGTGGTAGGTATTGGTCTGGGCTATTTGCACTATAAGAGATAAATACAATGTGTTTATGGAGCACTGGAAGAGAAGAAGGAAAGGGGGAGGAAATCACTCAGTGACTTGAGGTTAGAGCCTCTCCTAGTTATATGCAGGACAGTTAAAATTTAAGGAGGGGTAAGAAAGCAAATATTAATTCCTCCCCATAAATTTTAAAAGCTAGTCTAAAGAGGGCTAGTTGGCAATTTTTCAGTGTTTCTGATGTTTCTGCAGATCTGAGTCGTGACTTCATACTGGTTTCCTGTATTAAAATAAATGACAGTGCATGAGGGGAAAAACCCACAACCTTTAACAAAACACTCAACGTACATGAATTTAGGGTAGTAGTTAAGTTCTGCAATGTAAATGAACACTGCCCTTAAAATCAATTTTTATGCTACAAAATCATCAACAAAACATCTCCGGGTTCAATTAACCCCCATGCTTAAGTTTGAATATCCAAGATTTATGCCGCCTCTTCTGGAGCTTTGATCTTGTGTTAGAAAGAAAAATAGCATTATTATCATGTTTTTCAACGCAGTTGACAGAGGAACTGATATTTTAAGAATGCTTTTGAGATGCTCAAGTTGAGGACTGAAGGATGCTGCATCCTTATTAAAAGGAATAAGAGTTGTAGTTTGATCAGCATGATGCTGCAGCTGCAAAAAACCCCACACTAAAGACAATGAAGCTAATAGCTAATGAAAGAGGTTATACATAAGACGAGCACTGAGTGATTGGCCATACCTCTTCCTGACACAAACAACTTAATTACATTTCTTTGCAATAACCTCAATACTTGCAGGACTGCGTGAGTCTGTCAGTTCCCAATTTAAATCATGATTTTTTGAGGTTGGAAATGTTGGTCCATCCCAAAATATAACAGACATAGGCCTGACATTTTATGTGAAGTTCCAGACTAGAGATATATGTTGATTGCTTTTTTTACAAGTGAAAAATGCTTTAATCCTTTGAAACATGATTGAACTTCGAAAAAATACAGCATTGTCAGGGTTCAATGCTCAAAAAAGTGTTGTGCTATACTCTCCCCACTCAAACTCAAGATGTTAAGTCATAATACTATTTATATATATACATGTAGATATATATGAAGACTTACAAACATATAAATACACATATATATAGAGACAGACATATACCTAAACATATTTAGATATATATATGTGCCTATATATATACATAAAGGAGTTCCTCAATTCTCCTATTTGTTTGTTAGCTATTATTAGGTACCTGTTTCTCATATGAAGGACTGTTTTTCTTCAGGCACTAGTCCCATTGGATTACTTTTTTTAAAATTTGTTTTTAGTATTTTTTATTTGATTTTTTTTGTTGTTGTTTTGGGGTTTTACACAGTTTGAAAAATTGTTCTTCAAATCACGTCACGTTTGTAAGGGCTTAAACGCTAAGAATGGAAGATCAATGCTGTAGACTTAGTAGATTACTTGATTTGGTTAAAAGAGGAACAAACAGTTCTGAGGAATGAGAAATAATTTCATTACATTTCACAATTATTTCCAAGACTGTGTGTTAAAACACAATTAAAAGAAATTGGTTGAAATCAATTTGAAATCAAATTTCCCTTTATTCTGGAAATGCCAGCAAGGGATATTTCAACAAGATACAAAAAAATAATTGTCCAGCTTTCTTCTAAAGTAGGTGTCCAACAAAAACCTTCAGAAGATTTCTGCATGAGCTAGTCAATTGTGTGTAGTTGTTACAGGATGGGTACAAGTTGTTGCTTTAGACACTGAGGCCAAAGGCTAGATGGAGATTCATCTGGTACAAATATTGGATCTTATTTATATATATGTGTGTAAATCTTACTGTTAATGTGATCTGTGGTCTCTGGAGCTCAGTGCAAGCCTTCTCTGACACTGCTGCTGGTGCAGCAGTAAAGGTTACCACAAACTGAAGGTCATCCCCTGGATCTTGTGAAGTGGGATCTTGAACTTACATGGCAGAATTTCTTAAATACAAATGAGCTAAAGTGCTTGGGGCTACCAAAAATTTGGCAAGTATGTCTGTTCAGTGAATTTTTGTTGACACCAGACCCAAACCTGGTGCTTGCTGGCAGACAGCACACATATGTGCTAGCAGCTGTTTTAACCTCAGTTTTAATGTCTGAGGTAATAATTTAATATGCTGCAATATGAAGTGAAATGAGATAGTGCTTCCTTTAATGTTTCTTCTAAAAGATAAAGATAGTTCATTTTTTTCACCTAGTACTGATGGAAAAAATTTGATTGAAATAAAGCTCCAACAAAACCAAGTTAAAATATTAAATCTTTGAGTGAATATTTTCTCCTGGTTTCAGACAAGCTCTGCTTTCTTTGCACAGGAGTGACTAAGAGAATCAGCATTTCTTTTTCTCTCAAAAAACTTATCATCCCTACATGTGCTATGAAATTATAATTTTTTTTCAATTCAACACAAAATAGGCATGTTCATCTTTTAAGCAATGAAAGAGACATTAAGACATACATTTCAGCAAGTATCTGGAGCTTTTATTTTTTCTAATCTGCATTATAAATTGTCCCTCATTTCCTAACAATTTGTTCACTTTGAGTGGGGCTTTAGATGCTGCGTGTTTTGCAAAAGGTAATGAACTAGACTAACTCAAAGTTGCCTACAAGGATCACGTGAAAATAAATATCCTGCTAGTGAAACCTGCTTTAGAACTTGGCCATTAATTTATCCATTTCCAGTTATACTTATGCCATGCTAGGCATAAAGAAGAATTAATTATCAAGGTTACAGTTGCGATTGCCTGGTGTAGGGAAACAGGGAGAATATGTAAATATTTTCAACAAGAAAATGGTGTAAATTGTTTGTATGCCTCTGACTTAGTTTGTATGTTTTTTCTTCTCGGCCTCTTTTATATCTTTGTACTGAAATTCTGTTGTGAGAGAAGGTACACACAAGTACCACAGTGCTAGGCTGTTAAGAACTGAAGACCTGTTATATAATCAGTAAAGAATCGGACAAGGTGAAAAAATAGTCATGGACTGAGTCAACACAGACCAATTTGGACAGACAGAGTTCTCTGATCCATGGCAGATAACCCATTTTAAGATTTACTGATATCTCCCCACTAGAAGGTATCAAGAAATAAATAGCTGGTATTGAGGCTCTATTCAATAGCAGTGGGAAAGCCGTAACCTCAGTACCAGCACTGGTGCAATGTTGTGTGGATATGAGATTTTGCCTTTTGTAAAGAAATGACATTTTCATGGAGCACTCCCTTAAGAAACATTGCCAGTGGGAATAAAAATAAATGTGCCTAAAATGAGGACAAAGCCCAAAAGACTTCATGCCTACCTGCCTGCTTTCTATCTGACCCTAAATTGCTCCTCAGAAGGTGTAGTAGTTAATACAGATACCAGGTACAATGTACCTTCTCACAATTAGTAGAAAGTGCTGTTTTGTAATTAAAGGGTGAAGTGGAGCATGATGAACATATGGAAAAGGAGACCCTTAATAAGTGATAAAGCCTTCAAAAGAAATTGCTAATTAGTATGCATTTGATGTGTACTATACCAATTTTAAGACTTTGCCTGGAATAAATTGCTGTTGGGCCTTCGAAGGAGTGGTGAGATTAGCATATACAAAGAGAGCAATTTTCTGTCTTTTTGACTCTGTTAAATGGAGGAAATAACTTCCAAGACTGAAGCAGTAGTTAGCCCATCAATCATCCTCACAGCTGGAAACTGGGGATCCAAAATGCTGAGATGAGTTAATCCGTCAGTTAATAAGTTCATGGTGGCACCATATGGTGCTGGGCCGCCCCACACTGTAGCAAGGACAGTACTGCCTACACAGGCATGCTGCTTTCTCAGATACCTCCCCACTGGCAGATCCCTTTGTTTGTGAGGATCAATTTACTTTGCCCAGCAAATTGACTGAATTGATCAGTTCAGAGGACATAATTGCTGTCTAATCCTGGGGAATCATGTCCTGCCCATATGGAAGAAACAAAGGGTGCTGGCAGTAGGCAAGTTGCTTTCTCCAGCCTGGAGGATGTTGTGTCCGGCCATGATGGACATTGATTAAAGTTGATGGCAGATGGATGTGTATCCTGTATTGACTGTAGGTGATAGAGATAACAGGAGGACCAGCTTCCTTCAGGGAGGCTCCTTTACATGTCCAAGCTTGGCTGCTGCCCTTAATTGTCCCTCTCCCCATAGTCCTAACTGGGAGGGGAACGCACACAAAAGACAGTACTACCAGTTCCAACACTGGCCATCACTTCTTTACAACTCAAACACAAAATCATAGGCAGACAAGCAAAAAAAAAAAAAAATTAAAAATACTGATGTGTTTAAAACCACATGAACCTTAAGGGCTCACCCAGATGAGCCTAGGCACTGCCTAATATATAACTTTCCAGTTTTTACTTTGAAATTCCTCGATTTTGCAAGTGTGTTTGATGACATTAATTCTAAATACAGTGATTACATTTTAACAGGGGTAATAAAACTTAGAGCAGACTGTAAATATACAAAGTATCCCATTTAATATCTTCAGCAGAAGTGGTAGATACTTCTTTCATCTACAAACTAAAAATTAAAAAAAAAAATCTGTGGGTTTTTTTTTAACAAGATTAATAAACAACAAATTTCATAATATCAAAATTATACATATTTGGAAATTGTAATGCAGCATGAAGTAGACTTTCCCAAAGGTAGAATCATAACAGTGATAAATAAACCCCTACATTTTTAGATGGTTTCCCTGATTTCTCTTCATAGCAGCTTTTTAGTGTAGGATGTAGGGACTTTCCTTAACTTTTAGTTTTCTGTTTGTTTCAGTTTCTTAACTTTCAGCTCGTGTTTATCTCAGTCCCTTTGAAATCTGAGGACTGAACTTGATGGATAAATATGACCTAATATATACAAAAAAACCCTCTCTCTGAAGTATACCTCAAATGAACTGAAAGAGCTAAGTCATAGACAATTGGCTTGTGCATGCAATTATTTTGGAGCTATTATGTTCATTTTATGGCATGTTGCATTTGGATATTTATCTCAGCATGCAGAACTCATTGTTCTGACAGCCAACAACTTAAAAAGTAAATGTCCCTTTCCTTCCCCTCTCTTTCCTCTTCCACTTCCCCAAAACCTACTCACTCATTTCAAAAAGATGTGCTAGAAGGAAGGTCAGACTCTAAGGACTTTTTGCCAGAATTCTCCCAAACTTCTAGAAAAGTTTGTCTTGTCTCTTTTCAGTAGTGAGAATTAGAGTTTAGAATATTACTGTTCAGCAACCTTCTAGGATGAGTTAGAAAGGATCACTGGCAAATACCTTCATAATCAAGAGAGGCAGTTTCCACAGCATTATATAAAAGAAAGATGTGATTTATTCAAGATGTAGAGCAGACAAAGGCACTGTGGATGACCTCAGTTTATCCAACAAAAGGGCATCTCTTCACCCGTACTTTCTCAGAAAGTAGAGTTTCGTGTGAAAAATGCATATAAGAAAGAGTAAATATATATCTCTTTTCTGCCCCTTCTACATTTAATGAAAAGAACTTCAGATCACTTTTAAACTATATTTACTGTATACATAAAAGTAGAGGAAAATATTTCCCTTTATTAGTGTTTGTGCTTTTAAATCCTCTAGTATATTAGATTATACACAGTGTAATATTAACTACAATAAAAAATTCTTATTGCAGGCTATGACTTTATGTTTAAATGAATGGTGGATCTTTTGAGGGAGGACAAAAAAGAGATTGTAGATATTAGATTTTGGAATGGCTCTATTTTCAAAATGATCGGTAAATTATATATTAATGAAGGTTTTTTGTTAGATAATTTCAAATTTAAGGAAAATTATGTTGACATATGAACCCCTCAAAACTTTTAAAGTAGTAAACATTAGGTATTCTACAAAGTCAGAATTCAGTAACCTGAATGTAGAACATCCCAGTACCATGTTTATAACAAATACAGTGTTATATACATGAAGTATGTAATATATAAAATAGTTGGTTTAAACCAAGCTTCATTACAAATCATATATTTTGCACTGACCTCTGCAAACCTTTCAAAGCTGTCTTTCAAATGGAAATAGACAGACAGAGACATATCTTCATATGGAAAGAATATAGAAAGAGATTCCATATTCTGGGTTGTCAGTGTTGATTTTTTTTCTTTTTTAATTGACTTTAAATATTCCAGCATGTGGAAGAAAGGCAGGATATTTAGAGACAGCCTCATCACTACTTGTGAATTCCCATTACACTTGTTTTCTCTCTGGACAATACACAGAGAAGATACCTGAGGTCACAAGTGCCACCCAAGACTGAGGAGACAGATCTCTTAGGGATCCTTGGCAACGACAGCACTAAATTGTAGTTATAATTAAAACTCAGTTTTCTTAAGAGAATATATGGTTAGTATAGCACATAATTTATGGTTGGAATGGCACAAGTTTTCTACAAGCTGAAAGAATATAGCACAACTTATAAGTAGTGTAATGCTGAGTTTATAATCAAAATGATTTTCTGGACAGTGTTCTGTGCTGCTGTGCTTCCCTCTCCTGTGCTGGGGCAATCAGACTGTCAGGCTGGCCTGGGACCTTCAAGACCGGTGAGGAGGGGAGTAACCGCCCTGGAGCCCAGGGACCTTGAGGCAGGGGAAGAAGAGATCTGTTTGTTTTGTCTACTTGGTGCACAGGATCTTCAGGCCTTCATGATGTGTTGAAGGGAACAAATGCCTGTTCCATTCGGTCACAGAAAATGATTGCTTGCCTCATAAAATGGTGTTAGTTATGCTTACCATGGGACTGGAGTTGGGAGCCAGAGGAACAGGTCACAGGGAGCTGTCAGACTTTGTCCTTCAACTCATGCAGCTGAGGTCAGTGCTTTGAATACTCACGTTCCAGAGACCTCCAATACTTCCTTGACTGTGATCCAGTCTTACTTGGGAGTCCCTGCAAAACCTAGACTGTTCAGACATTAAGTACCACGTATGTTCTCTCCCAAGGAGTGTAAAGGACTTATCTACACTTTCCATCCTTAAAACCAAGCAGAAACATCAGATTCATGGGGTGCAGTGACCAAACATCACCCAGTTGGTTCAGTTCTACTCCCCTTAACTCTTCTCTCTCCTCCAGAGACATGGGAAAACAGAGAAACTCTTCATCAAGGAGTATCTACTCATCTCTGCTGTTTCTGGCACACAGAGCAGGACCTTTGGAAGAGGCTTACAATTGCTTATCTGAAGTTTGGAAAAAACTAAGAAACCTGATACTGAGAAATTTTGGCTTCAATAAAGCAACTATGTAATTGCCTCAAGGCAGAATGAACTCTCAAATTGCCCTTTCTGAAAGTTTCAGTAATTTCTTGATTTGTTAAAGCTCCTCACACAAAAACGAGCTTGTGAAAGTGCCTTATGCTTCACTCTCTTGCGATGTACTGACAACAAAGGAGCAAAGAAAAGAGAAAATTTTGTTTTGCGATCTGTATTTAAAAGTATTTGGATGCTGGTTTTCTGTTTTGCTTGAATATGTTTTTCAAACATATTATGAAGGCAAAATATGAACCTCTTTTGGCTTGTATGTGCAAGGAATCACAATTATTAGAACTACAGGTGATATCAAATAGCTCTTTTGTTATGTAATAGATGAGATTTGTACAAAGAACTGAAAAATATGAATATTTCTGTTCTTTATTTGCTGAATATAATCCTCCTCATAGAAAAGCGTTTCTTTACGAGAATTCCCTTCGTAAAAAAACACATTGCTGGAGCTTGAAATTCTTGGCTGCTATTGTGGGAAAAGTTTTTGCATTTTTCTTTTGGTGACAAGTCAGCCATTTCCCATATTTTTGAAATCAACTGTTTGCTCAGACCCTTTATAAATCAGCCTTCCCAAGTTCACATGATTCTTACAGACAATATTGCATTGTCTGCCAATTGCAGACAATTTAAGACAATTTTTTTTCATATTTATAGGAAGAAACCATAATGTGACCTTGTAAGAAGGAGCAGCAGAAAAGGACTGAAATTGTGCAGAATTGCAAACAATTCTCTTCTTCCAGCTACACTTATGTAAGTAAGAGTGGAATATGAGGTGTAGCTATGACACAGAGCATCTGGTTGGCTGCCTTACCTGCTTCTATCATATCCATCACTCACTGTGTTTTGGGGGTTTATGTCGGAATATTGAGTGCAGGTCTGGACAACCATAATCATCATGCTAATTAAGGATATTTTGCTGCATGTTTTTCTCCTACAACCCACCAGCTACAAACTGACTATGCCAGGTAAGAACGTTGGTTCTGTAGACCCTATTGCTCTTGTGGAGATGTGAAATATAAAACATATCACACCGTCCTGTTGGGCTGCACTGTCCAGTTTACAGAATACACAACAAGAGACCTGTTAAATGGTGACAAATCCTTTAGCTTCTGGCTTTTGACCTCTAACGACTTGCCTCTCTGCCTGTATCCAGGGAGCAGTCTGGAGAGAGGAATGTAATAAGCAGCTTGTAATCTAATAGTGGCAAAAGAAATTACATCGGAACCAACAGTTACACTACTAGTTGTTAAAGACTAACAACATGTTATGTAAAATGGGGCCTTTATACTGTGTAGGCTTTTGCAACTGCTGAAGGTCCAGTGCTGCTTCCCCCCCCAGGCCCCCCTTTTGCCTTTATGGAAAGAGCAGTTAATGTCATTCTAAGTAAACAAGCCCTGTCTTTCCCTAAAACTATGAGTAAATTGTGGGTCACCAGAGCCTCTTCTTTCTCATTTTAATTTACCCTGTTTCTCAACTCTGAGCTTTATGATGTATTCCTAACCTCACATCACAGAAGTGAATCAGCACGTAATTTCTACATTTCAGTTCCCTCTGATGAATATTTATACTTTGATTTTATATAATTTAGAATTTCTCTCTCTGTTTTTTCTTGGAACCATTACATACAGGTACACAGGACTTATGGTGAAATAATGTCTACATTTACCTTGCTGATTTCAGTGCTAGCATCTGAAATGATTTGAGGCACAAGTTAAAGCAGATTGTGCCTTACACTGGATGTCAAAATTTTACTGTGGGAGGGTCGAAATGCAGACTGCATCTTTCTGTTCATACATTCATTCATCCAAAATACAGCAAACCAGCAAGCACCACAGAATTGTAGAATCACAGAATCATTTAGGCTGGAAAAGGCCTCTCACATTGTTGAGTCCAACCATCAACCCAGCACTCCCAAGCCCACCACTAAATCACGTCCCTGAACACCTTATCTATTCTTCTTTGAAATCCCTCCAGCGATGGTGACTCCAACAGTGCCTTGGGTAGCCTGCTCCAGGGCTTTACAACCCTTTCAGTGCCAAAATTTTTCTTAATATCCCATCTAAACCTCCCCTGGCATAACCTGAGGCTGTTTCCTCTTTGGGATAATCAGCTGTCACCCATAAGGGAGAAAAACAAATAGCGAAGGGGTATGTGAGCGCTGGAGAAACTCACAGACAAATGCATGCTGCTAAACATCTCTCAGAGTCCATCAAAAAACCACAGTTGTCTACCATGTGTTTGAACAAGAGTATAGATGGAAAGGACAATGCCTGAGATGTAGGTTCAAATCTTTCTCACTACCCACTCTTCCTCATCTCAATGTTTTTCTTCAAATCTCTGCTTGTGTCCATTCCCTCTATCCCTGTGCTGTAAATTAAAGGGAAAAAATGGTATAGGAAGTTCAGTCAGCAACTTCAGTGCAGCCATGTAGCTATGGTTTCATAAATAATAATTTTTGGAAAGGTATTATTTTAAGTCACAGACAATAGTTATTTTCAGAAAAGGTTTTTCTAAAGGGGTCACTTATACCACCTGTTGATACTTGTGAAAATGGATTAAAAGCTGAGGAAAGCTGGCAAGATGAGGCAGCTACAGTGAATTAATATGAAGCCAGATGGTATTACCAAAATACAGAAGAGACTGTATCTTTTCTGTTGGTGGAGAGGAACATCTAGGGAAAATATAACTGTTAGTAGACACAGAGATCTAAATTAAGCCTATCTGCAGGTGTCTAGGACCTGCCTCAGCAATACTGTCTGCCTAATTTTCCTAGACTGTCCAACCTTAGAATACAGCAATGTGCTCAGAAGAGCTTGTTCTGGAAAAACAGTCACTTACCTCTTCTTATTCATTATAATATGGGATTAAACAGATAACTCTTTAATATGACTAGTGAATATTCCACTCTACTAGCTGTTGGATCCTTCACCCAGAAAAATAAAGGTTTATTTTTGGAAGAATGTCAGCTTACATCCCAAGAGATTCCTGATGACCAGGTAGGCTGGGTGAAACACGTCCTCCTCCAAATCAGGCCATTAAATTTCTAAAAATGGACAAGTGAGCAGAGAAGAGACTGTGTGATGGCTTAGTGGACCATTTGTGGTGGGCACTTTTTTGCAATAAGAATGTCCTGACATTCTGATCCTTGTTTTTCTGAGTCCTACGCAGCCTAGCTCAGTGGCCTGGACCAGATCCCTGCTATATCTCACCTGACAGTCGCCTATCCTCTTGTCCCCTTTCTTATCAGCCCCAAGGATCTTGCTTTTCCATCTCCCTGTTAGGGGCCTCTCTTAACATGAGGAGCCAGGAGAATGGCTTCCAAAAAAAGGGTGTTAAGCCACCAGTTTCTGCTATTGCTTCTGCTTTTCCTATCCTTTAAGACCTGAGAGACCAAATCTCAGGTCACTGGTATTTCTCTCATTTCTCTCAGTAGTCTAACTAGGGGCTAGCACTTAGTTGAAATCAACCCTGTTCCATGCACTTCCTTGGGAATTTGTTATTTGGTTGGGAGGAATAGATGAGCTCTGAGTCTATGCACTAAAATTAGCAAAGCAATGTGCCTGGTGCACAATGGATCATTCAGTAAATAGTAAAAAGCTGCGAAAGAAAATAGAATTAAATTTTAGGTTTTCAAAAGTATATGTTCTTTATAATTACTGATCTGGTTATAAACAAATTGTTTTATGTACCTAACATGTATTTCTTTATACTTCAAACTTTCCTCATACCCACTGAGCTGTCTTCAAGCAGTATTCTTATTTTTGATCTGTTCTATATTTAGAAATAGTACAGGTATATGCATATATAGTTCTTTGCTTTTGACTGTTTGCTTCAATGAACTGCAAAGAGAGAATGAAAAGTCATTCTTCCCATGACAAGACGGAATGCCTATTAAAAATTCACGTGGGAAAATAATGTTATAAAGTTTCTTCAATTTTGATGTGATTTTCTATCTAGATTGATCTTAGTCTTAAATGGAAAATAGAAGAGAATACTTTTTACTTCTTTAAGCATAAAGGAAAGAGATTTATCTGTACCAGCTGGGAGGAACATGGGGCTGCTACTGGTTTGGAAAGTGGCAGAGTAGGAAGAGAAGTTGATATAACATACGTGGGTTATAAGTAGAGGAGTAGAAAGAAAGAAATGACAGCTTCTCTTCATTTAAGAGAAACATTAAGAGCAAAAGAGTGATTGCTCGGAGGTTTATCTTTCTCAAGCTTTACATTTAACTGATTCTCCTCCCTTTCTCTTTTATTTTTTATTTCTATATAGAAAAAAAGACTGAGAAATATGCTTGCAGGAGTATACATGCATGTTTACCATCAGATTGGGTAGTAGAAAGTCTATTCATTTATTTGTTTTCAATTATTATAAAAATGAGTTCTTTCCTGAAATGTGAAGGATTGCAAAGGCATTGTCCAGGGATACCAAATAGGACTATTTTGGGTTAGATCGTTTGCTTTAGGCTGGTTGTTAGGTACAGGGAGATTTGTGAGCTATCTCCACTGTCATATGTCATAGCATCATGGAATCACAGAATCATTATAGAATCATAGAAACACAGAATGTTTTGGGTTGGAAGGGATCTTAGTGATCTAGTTCCAACCCCTCTGCCATGGGCAGGGACACCTTCCACTAGACCAGGTTGCTCCAAGGCCCATCCAGCCTGAAGTTAAACACTCTCAGGCATGAGGCATCCTGGGCAGCCTCTGCCAATGCCTCACCACCCACACAGTATAGAATTTCTTCCTAAAACTTAAATCTCCTCTCTATTATTTTAAAACGAATACCCTCTTGTCCTATCACTACCTGCCCACGTAAAAACTTGCTTTCCACCTTTTTTATGAACTCCCTTTAAAAGGTCACATCTATCTTGCTTTCAATTTGCTTAAAAACTCTCTCAGTCAGACTTCAGGGTCCAGCTGTCCTATGCATCACTGTGAACTACCGAAGCGAAAGAAAAGTAGCAGGCAAGACCTACTTTCTTCCTCCAAAGTCCTGTGGTGGCCTCTGACACTATGCTGGACTTGCAGCTGAAGCTGAAGGCCAAAATATTTTCATTCTGTAAAAGGATAGCATGCTTAAGGACTGCTTCAGAGAAATGTTTCTTCATATCTGCACCAGGCAGCGGACCTCAGCCTTTCAAAGGGAGGGCAAGTCAAAAATGGGAAACTGACACAACTGATATGAAGTGGGGGCTTTGCACAGTGTGAGAAAAAAAAAAAAGTGCTTTTGCTTCTGAACACAGATGTGGATCTCAGAGTGTGGGTGTAATTCATTGTCTCTCAGAAATGTTGAGTACCAGTGGGAGTGCATCCCCTTCTAACTCTCCTCATACCAGCATGTCTGCGTCTGGATGCCACAACTGCAGGAACCTGATAAGAAGCAGGTCTATGGCCAAGGTCTATTGGTCTACTGTAGCTAAAGAGGTCCAATAATTCTATTCTACTACTTAAGCAATAATTTCTTCGGCTCTTTTTGGACACAAACCTGAGCACTTTCAGATTGTTCTGAAAATTATGAAAGCCAGAATTTTCCAGTGGCCTTCTTGAGGATGCACTAGGTAGAAAAATACACAAAAACTCCTAATGGGTGAGAGGCCATTGTTTTTGCAAAGTAATGCTGGCAAACCTTTCTTTTCTTTTCTATGCTAAGTTGCCTCTGTGATTTCCCTAAATAGTTCCTGATTGTCTAAAAAAAATACTCTTAGCATTATTTCTCTTCCTCCTTGATAATTTAGCTTTCTGAGGTTGATTAACAAGTCCTTAGTCCTTAGGAGTCCAGTGTGCTCAGATAAACATTAGCATATACAATTGCTAGAAAAAGAATGAAATAATCTATAGTAGAAAATAAAACTCAGGAAAATGCTCCTACTCGCTCACGTTTTTTGTGCAAGATTTCTGTGCTTTGAACTAGATCAATTTGCCTATAATTAGAAAATGCACTTTGTGTGAATTGGAGGAATCAAAGTTGATACTCTTCTCTGTATCTGCGTTTGTGTATTTAATGCCAACATACTTGCAAACCTGATGCTGCTGATGCCTTTGATAACGCCTGCAGGATCACCCTTGAGGAGAAAAGGCAACGCAGAAAGAATCGTGCCCTGCAGAATATACCACCTAAGGAGTCTTTCTGCTGCGCCTTTTGCAATCGGACATGTCTGTCTTGTATTGGCCTTTTTAGCCACCAGTGCACTTGTAACAAACGTGGGTAGAGACCTTTCCCAGATCTTCGTTCACAAAGTCTAACCATGAACATGAACCTGCAAACCGATTTTCCCTTTATAAATAAATATAGCTATAAGCCAGAGAAGCTATTCTGGAAAAATACTGAGACAACTGCTCATTTATATTAAATCTTCCTTAAACCACTCCTCATATCTGTAAGATTCCTTATATCTGTTAAGGGACCTTAAAATGTGTGGAAATGTCATTTAGTCCTAGATTAAGAACCTCTGCCCTTCATAAAGCGCAAAGTAGCATTAGTACAAATGCCTGTTAAGTTCACTCTTTTTAACAGAAAACATCTGAATGAGACTGCAAAATTATAGCCTATGTAGTTCTCCAGTGAGCTGAATTTTCATTTTAGATTATTATCTTAGTGACAGGAATAATCTTTGCAATTTTATCAGTTTCCCACTTGTATAGCATGAGCCCTGGGCAGGTTTTTCTACCATTATTTTTGAAAGCTAAGCTTGATTCTCTGTTGCTCTCTAAAGAAGAATTTATAGGCTGAAATACAGCTTTAGAGACCACTGATGTACAAACTGACAGCCTTTGAGGTCTAGGCATCTTTGGCTGAGTCACTTGTAAACTAGTGCAGCTAAAAGACAGTTTACCAGCATGCAAAGCCATTAGAAATGCACAGCTGAGTGACTGTGAGTGCATTGGAATGATATATTTGATCTCATTTGCTGTTTATTTTAAAAGCTTAAGTTTATCAATCAGAGCCTACAAGCCGGGGACAAAACAGAGAGAGGTCTGTTTGAAATCTGACAGCAGTCCTCCCCTGTTCAATACAGCATATAATAAGGTACATATGCAATTTAAAATATTATAGATTATGAAGCTGTACCTCAGCTATTAAGAGCTGTGTGGTTCTCTCTAGCAGTTAGCAAACTGCCTCAGAAGGCAAGGGAAGAGACCTATGCCATCATCTGCATATGTACACAAATATATGTATATAATTTCTTTGTATCTGCCATGAACATAAATGCCTGTGATTTACATACCACTTATCTATCAACCATATTCAATAGATCTATAAAAGCACAAGAAAACATATTCATACAGCTACACATTTAAATATCCTCTATGCATAAATCCATACACACATGTATGTATAATTCTGTAGATATTTTACAAATGTTTGTATTTCACAGATTGATTGCATGTATTTATAATGCTCTATTTGTGTAATTTGAACAGGGAAAACAATACAAACGTATGTAAACGTGTGCCTGATATCCAAGACTGAAATTAATAACATACATGTATATGCAAATGTGATATGTCACTTTCATGCAGTGGATCTAATTCTTTCCTTCCTTCTCTTAGCCTTGAACTGTTACAATTTGTCTTACAAGAAATATGCTAGTACAGATTTACTCCAGCACAGAAAGCTCCAGACTCCAGATCTGCAAATTTACCATCTAATAGGCTTCATTCTTGAGATAACAGGTTTGGAAAAAACAAGTCATGTCTTTACTTGCATTTTTCCTTTACTTGCTACTTGATACTGTCTCACAATGTTCCATAAAACATACTTACAAAATAATCTCTGTAACTTGGTAGGTAAAAGATGAAACACCTCTGATCTTCTCAGAAATCACAGCTGGACTGAAATTTCTTTTTTTGTTTTTTTTGGCTTATGCTAAAATCTCAAGGAAGGACTCCTGTAGGTGTATATTGGAAGACAAATAAGGTCTGAAGAGCAATTTCTATGTAATTTTAAAGGAGAGCAGGAAAATATATCTAATAATGAAATCTGCTTTGTTTATATTGTGTGTGCTTATGGTTCACATTTGTCATAAATCATTCCAGTTCTCATACACACTCTTCTCAGGCTTTTTCTAGAGCCTGTAGTTAATACAACTACCTAGTAAGGAAACTCCTTTTTTTTTCTTTCTAAATTGATTCGGATCTTCATATGAATTTTCCGAAGAAAATTTAAATTATTTTAGAACCTTGTTTCATGTAACCATCATTTTATTTGGCATGGAAGTAATTTCCATTTAATTACCATAAACAGTTATTCATGAATTGTCACTGTTGCACTTCTACAATTTATGCAATTTGCTGACCTATAGGTAAAATTTTCAATAAGTATTCTGTAGTCAAGAAGCAGAAATACACACAGTTCTAACTTAGGACACTGAAAGTACTGAGTTTTTCTATTGACCTCATCTGATGAGAGTTTTGACTTCTTACTTAGGAAAGTCATGGGATATTTTAGAGTGACATAATTAGAATAAACATATATCTACTGAATTCACCAGTAGATTGCTACAATTCACTCCTGGTTTTTATATCAAATTTGTCCACACATTTTTCCCAACTCCTGAAGAAATGCAATTAAGAAATAGAAGGGGAACATCGTCTCCACAAATAACTCCACAAAACCATGTTAGAAATAAACTGTTAAAAGTATTTGCATTAGTTGGGTGATGAATTAATGAAATATTTTATTTCTTCAAGTAAAACAAAATGCCATCCCACACAGAAGTATAATGTCAGAGACAGTGCTGCCAAAATGAAGCTTTATTGTGACAGCTAATGATTCTGTGACAGTCGAGTACTTCCATTTAAGGTAATACATGAAGCATAACACATGTTAAATTAATTTTTAACTTAATATTGAAGATCTGGAAAATTTTTACACTTGAAGAGTGTTCTAATTTTTTGCCAAGAAATTGAACTGCTGGTTAATTTACACTTAGATCTGCAATCACTCTGATACTTGCCATTCCCATTGGGAAACTGTAGGTGTTGCTGAAGCTGCACAGTTCCGCAAAAGAGGCAGGTGACCTGATCACACCCTAGAATATTGGTTAACACTTTTAACACCTTCTCACCCAGTTCTTTGTGATGCTTGAAAAAACACTTGCATTCCTCATCATTTGAGGTTTTTGGTTCAGGTGAGGGGTGATTATTGGCATTCCTAAAGTAATACTTGAGAAACACCAGCCTGTATAGATTTTAGCTTACTAGTGAACCATGCCCTACAGGAAACTCTGTAATGTCAGAACAGTCTGCAAGAGTCATAGATTTATTTTATTTAAGGGAAAAAAGATAAAATTAAGACCTGTTAAAAGCTGATTCTCTTCCAGGAACTTTAGAGTATATGAAAGTGACTGTCTTTATTATGCTTTAAAAGAAAGCTGGTTAAGAATACACTCTGGAGAATACAGGGAGTTTAGTCTTCCAGTTTATCACTCTTGTGCCAGGAACAAATTCTCCAAGCACAATCAGTTTCCAGTCTTTTTGTCATCAGAGTGGAAAGATTGCTACCCTTTGACGTGGTATGAGTTGTCAAGTGAATCAAAGGGGACTGTGCCAATGGGATGCAGGACAAAGTTTGAAGCTGTGCTGGAGACAGCCTCAGAGCCTACTCAGTATGAGGAGTCTTTCAGAGATCCCAGGGTGGGTGCTGGAACAGGTTCCCCAGGGAACTGGTCCCAGCACTGAGCCTGACAGAGTTCAAGAAGCATTTATATGATACTCTCAGGCACTTGGTGTGACTCTTGGGGATGGTCGTATGCTCTTAGCCCTCCAAGAGCTGAACTCGTTTATGCTTGCTTCTTCCCCCGTGCTCAGCCCTGGTGAGGCCACACCTGGAGTGCTGTGTCCTGTTCTGGGCCCCTCAGTTCAGGAAGGATATTGAGGTCCTGGAGCAGGTCCAGAGAAGAGCAACGAGGCTGGGGAAGGGACTTGAACACAAGTCCTATGAGGAGAGGCTGAGGGAGCTGGGACTGTTCAGCCCAGAGAAGAGGAGGCTCAGGGGAGACCTCATCACTCTCTAAAACTCCCTGAAAGGAGGCTGTAGCCAGGTGGGGGTTGGTCTCTTCTCCCAGGCAGCTCTCAGTAAGACAAGAGGGCATGGTCTTAAGCTGTGCCAGGGGAAGTTTAGGTTAGATATTAGGAAGAAATTCTTTACAGAGAGAGTAATCAGGCATTGGAATGGGCTGCCCAGAGAAGTGGTGGATTCTCCATCCCTGGAGGTTTTTAAGATGAAACTGGATGTGGCACTTAGTGACATGGTCTAGTAACCACAGTGGTAGTGGATCAAGGGTTGGACTTGATGATCTCAGGGGTCCCTTCCAACCCAGCTGATTCTATGATTCTATGATTCTATGATTCTATGATTCTATGATTCTATGATTCTATGATTCTATGATTCTATGATTCTATGATCAGAGAACAGTACTGATGGCTGAGGGGTGATACTAAAACCTCCCAGATGCATTCTTGGGCAGTCTTAGCTGACAAATAGGCATTTTTTTCTGGTTTCTGTTTTGAACTTGAATGTTTTCTTCCTGCCAGGAGTTTTCAGTGCACGGAAAAAGTTGCACAACAAAAAGAACAAAATGTGGCTTCTTTTTCTTACCTCCACTTCTCTCACCCTTCCTGTATGAAGTATGTTTATTTACATAAGTTAAGTTTGTGAGAAACAGGTCTGTGGCTTCTTGTGGGACAGATCAGTAGTCTGGTCTTCCTGGGTGTTGAAGACCGTAAAATTCCACATTACGGAGACCATGCTGCTCAGAGCACTTGCATGTGCATTTGTTCACCACTCCATTAAAAAAGGGATAAATCTTTTAACAGTAGTACTATTCAGTAGCTATCTCATTTTCAATATGGATCATTGCACCATGGCACATACAGAAGAATAACATATAAAATCTTACATCTTCGGTGATCTACCCTCTTTTAAATTATGTGTGTTTAAACATGTACATCTGTAGGAAAAAATTGGTCAAACACAACTCACTAGCTATTATTGGGATATATTAATTTATTCAAAACATATAAAAGGACTTTATTTGCTCTGCAGCTAGTCCAGCTGCAATTCAAAACATGTTTAATTTCATCTGGGAAGAGAGTAGGTTCTTTTCAGCTTGAGTTTTTAGATTTATGCCACTGCCCTTATATTAAAGAAGCTGTTATAGTTCAATGGATATCTTCTGACACTATTAAACTTAAGAGAAAAACTAATCAAGCATAGATCACTTATCTGCAATAAATGAGCTTCCTGCTGACTGCGCAGCATTATCATAATGTTGTGCAGAGGGAATACAGTGAAATACCCTTTGGAGGCTGCCAAAATGATATTTTTTTTGGAAACTGGATTAAAAACTGGATTGCACTACTGTTTTCAGTTTTTTAACACTTCCATTTTAAGATATGTAAATATCTTTCTTTGTAGAGTATCTGGGAAGTAAATCACTGATGATGTGCTCTTCAAGGAGAGATTTGGTTAAAGGTTGTTTGTAAGAACAAGAACAATTTTATTATAAAAGACTCAACAGAAATGGACAAAGACGTGCTTGATACACAAAACTTAAAGTATGACTGGATGATTTTTAGACATTTCTATGTCTTTTTTTTCAAATTCTTGATCTATTTTAGGGGAAAAAAAAGGAAAAGAAAAAGCGTTTTTTGAAAATGACATGCAAACTGTAACTTGAATAACTTTTAAAGTTTTACTGATCTCAGCAAGCATTTTTCTGACATATTTTTGTCAGACTCTGTGAGGTCAGTGTTTTGGTATCTTGAATCACGAGGTGCTTGTTGCACGAACCCCACTACTCACACCAAGGAGTACGAGAGCAGAATTAAGTTTATTACAAAGGGTATCAGTTTAAATACAGTGTTTAAATCGTGTCACATGATCCCTCAACCAATGACATTATAGTATGTCATTAAGCATGTGTGAGAGCCCAGAAAACTAGAAGGAAAATCCTGTGCTACATTCTTCCTGCTACAGAATCAATGTACCAAATAAATATTTTGGTACATTTGCTTTCTGATAATGCTTCTTTTGGGAAATAATAATGAGCAATGCATGTTGTGAGTGGTTTGCCTTCAGCTGTCTAAAATATCTCAGACATCGAAGGAAAAAAGAAATTTCTAAAAATCAAACAGGTGTCTGTGATTCCTGAAAAAAAAGAGCTGGCACATATGCTGTTTGTGAGGTTCCTCCTGCCAGGATCAATGAGGTAAAGACAAAAGAATCAGCACTGCTTTGTTTTCCAGCACTGATTTCTCTCTCAATGCAAAGCCCAGTCACAAAGTTTTTGCACTAGCCACAACACAGCAGAGCTGATACTCACTCAGAATACTTATTGGCAGTAGCCCACAACTTCGTCTTCACTTTTAACAGATTTTTTAAAAGTAGACCAAGTTGTTTATTGGATTAATGTGAGCTTTGCGTGCATGTGGACTGGTACTCTGCAGTTCAAACACTTCCTTCTTAAGAGTCCTCAAAGTTTTATCCACTCAGGGTCAGGCTGATCCTTCCTGCTCTCTGTACTTATCTATTATATACAACTTAGCTGTTATCCACTTTACATAAAATTTGTGCAGAAGTTAGAGTGATAATGACCTGTACAGACTATACTCTATTGCCCAAACAGGTTAGTAACAGTAGTTTAGAGGATAATTATTCAATTACATGTTTTTTAAAAGCATAAGTGATGATATAAGCATGTGTCTGATTTATACATCATCTAAAAAGTACCAAAAGATCTGGAAATGCCTCAAGGAGAAATAAGAAATATGCAGAGCAGCATAATGCCTTCTTAGCAACTGTAGCATGGAAGATACTCTTTCCCGTTCTCACAGAATGTATTTTCATGATTATTATGACAAAGTGAGCACCTTTGTTCTATACATTAGGTTTTAAAAAGTATCTTAAAAATACTACAATTCTACTCAGTGCTCTCCCACTACTGGTGTTAATGACTGACATATTTAAGGTTATTTAATCCCATTAATCCTGAATAACCAATACAGCTAAGAATGAGTGAGCTAGCTTTTTTTTTTCCTTAGCTCAGTTTCAATTTCCTCTATTTATATCTGCTCTTATTGCTGGGGTATCCAACTCCTGTAGTCAGAGCCTGAAGCTTTGTTTATGTTTTACTTTTTTCAAGAGGTTACAAGTAGCAAAACTAATTTCTATGATGTCTTCATCCTTTACCCGACTCCCATGAGAACTTGTTCTGTTGATTTCAAGCCTAACTTGATGCCTGTTTCATGCTACATTCCATCTCGATTAACAAGTGAGGTTAAATAAAACTCAAAGCATTAAAGTTATATCCATAGCCCCTTCTAAATTTTTCTAGAATCTCATATTACTTAAAGTTTACCAAGCCAGACGGTGAAGAGACAGGAAAAAAACCCCAATGTCCAATAGCTCTAGTAGTTTTTACTTTTAAAAAGAGCATTTCTGCATAGTGATTATCTGTGCAATGCTTTGCTCTATTAACCAGAGTTGAATTTCATTCTCATGCAGAATATTAAAGATGACATAATAATAAACAAAAGAGTCAAAAAGGGAGAAATGTGTCAGTGGAAATTTCTTTCAATACTTACAGTAGACTCAAGAACAACTAACAAAATAGGTAGTAATATAGTAATTTGTAGAAAAATCCGAAGAAACTTGAAAGATAACAGTGGCTAAAGCTATATATTTACAATAAACAGGTTGGATAACTAAAATCCTAGAATCCTAGTTGAATTGTGCAAGGATCTCTGAATCATAAATCACTGGTTTTAATGAATGCTAATAAACTGGCAGAGGATTTCTAAAGGATATCTGAAACACAGGCTGCAAAACTACAAAGTTATAGATCAGCTATAGTAACATTAAGTAAAGTTTGAAGAAAAGAGCTATTCTGGTAAGCAAATCAGAATCTAAAGACAATGCAAACATTTTTGAAAGGTTGGAGTTACAAAATTCTTGATTTATTTTTTTTTTGCATAATCACATATCTGGTCAATAAAATATTTTTCATATAGTTTATGCTACCATACACATTAATTTATCAAAGACTTTGTGTTGTCTGATGTTTTGGGGCTTTTTAAACAGTCACTAGCTGAAATCAAGGGAACTCAGCTGTTTAGGTTAAAATCTGACTCATCTTCCATATTTTGAGTTTAGCTGGTAAGGAGAGATCAACGATGGACTTCCCTAATGAGATCTTTAATGGACTAGTGCTTGTCCTATTCAGTATTTTTATTAACACCAGACTGTAAATTGCTAGTGGTATACAGACTCATGGAACAGTACACTATGACAATGAATTATAGAATAGCTGTGGCTTGAATAATGGTCACAATTGTTACAAGGTCACAATTAAAAGAACATCTCAATAAAATCAAATGCAATCCAGAAAAAAATCCTTCTGAGGAGAGGGGGACAAACTTTAAGATTTTCATGTGAATTTGGGGATAAATATAATGGCAGAGGAACTGACATGATCCCTGACGTACAACAAAAGTTGAATGCCAGACTGGCTTTTCTCTGCACATGCATTGGTGAGAACGGGTACTATGATACTCTGCTGCATCCTCACTTAGTCAGAGGAATCAGAAAGGGCACACAGTGAGTGCCTGAGCTGACTCTTTGCAGGCAGGTGGGAGCTCACTGTGCTCACACCTCGGGCAGATCAACACAGCCTTGCTGGACCCAGGCAGGCACCTCACAACAGATACTGATGCATATTTTGGAAGGCAGAGAGGCATCCAGGGGCCTGTGACCGTGCTTTTTGGCAGTTAAACCTTCTATCCTATGTCGTTGCTACATGGGGAGCTGGGCAGCTGCTCCACCTCCCTGCTTCGTTTGAGCAGACAAGCTCAGCTCACAATTTCACACTTTGCCACTGGGCTTAGGGTTATGCCAGGTCAAATCTGAGCCTTGCTCCAGCTCAGTCTAGCAAAACCTACCCACATATCTCACCTTCTGCAGGGTGAAGTGGTGGCTGTTGTGCTGGAACAACCTATCATCACCTGGGGAAGCTGGAGCCTTGTCAAATCTTGCTCTTTTATTGCAAAACTTATCCAAATGATATTAATTGTTGCATCTGCAGAACTAAAGAATATTACCTCCTAACCTAAAATAAATAATTCAAAGTTTAGCTGCTAGAGATGGGGAAGAGAATCAGCACCTATGATCTCTTCCCTCAAACAGCCTGAAAGCTCACAACAGGAGGCAATAGTCAAGATGCAGAGATATATATAAAAAAAGTTCAGGGCAGACCTAAACCAGTCCCACCATGCATGGGGGTTTGAACAGGTGATGTTCAGAGGTCCTCTTCAGATTTCATGGCTGTGTGACTCTAGGTGAACCTGTCCTAGCTACTTCCTAGCTTCTACCATCTTAAAATCAGATATCCAGGTTATGTTGATCATTCAAGCTTGCACTCAAAAGGAAGAACAACTATTTCTAATGCTTTTTAGGACTCCAATCTTAAGATGTCTTTCCCAGACCAGTGAGGACATTTCACATGCATAAGATGTTTAATTTATGGAAGATCAGATGTCGAGTTCTGAGTTCTGGCCAAATCCCAATTAGCATGCATTTTATTTAAAGACTTTGAAGTCCAACTACATGATTAACAACAGTGATGTGAATCTGGCCATGCCCTTCATGTATTATTTCTTAATTTGTGTAACTATTTTTTTACAATCAATTTGATGATTATGCAAATTGATTACATTTGTGACACTCATGGGTGATTTGTTCCCAGAAAACAGTCTTTTTACTTTCATATTTCTTAGGGCCCCTGAGTACTTGAATATTAGGGAAAGATACCTGTAAAAGTAGGTTAAGGTCCTTAAACCTGGAGATGGAGGTGACATTGTCTGGGGGCTTGCTAAAGTTATTGTATTTATTTTAAAGGAAGTCTCTAGACAGCACTGATTTAGTACTGTTAATGATGTCTGACAGAAAGGTTACATACTAATATGGAAAATGACAGTGTTGAATACATTTGTCTTCACAGTTCATTCATAATGCTTCAGTGCATCATAACTGCTTCAGGCTTTATTGCCTGTGAGTTAGGGACCCCACATTCACCAGGAAGCAGCTGGAGAATGTTGTGTCCAAGTGGTCTCCCTAACCTACCTTGCTCACGGATTCTTAATGTAGAATTAAGACTAAATAAATCAGAAACTGAAAAAAATGCATTGAAATATATGAGGCACAAAGCTGAACTCACATAGACACAACCTTGTATGCAGATGCCTACAGACAAGGGCCAGAAGTTTCCCCAGTTCACACAGAAAATATTCTGGGAAACACTAGTTTTATGCTTACAAAACAATATTGCAGGTGGAAGTGGCAACGAGAGCCATGTCAGGAGCAGGCACACAAGATACTACGTGGGTTTCAAAAGAGACCCATGCACCACAGCATCAAAAAGCTTCGATAAGGATCAGGAAGAATTGAAAGTGACGATATAACTGAAGCAATCCACCTTGCAGCACAAGGTCATTACATCCACCTTCGCTATTGAAGTCATCTCAGCTTCGAGGCTTGAGCTTCCTGGCCTGAAAAATGCTTCTGATTAGTGTATTAGCACCAAAATGAATCAGACCTTCATTTACTCCTGCAAAACCATTTCTAGGACACTACCTGAGAGCATCAATTTTGTGTACTGTACAATGCAGAGAAAGCTACCAAATTAGTAAACCAATTTGCATTAAGTTGTGTGTTGCTGCGGTTGGTGAGCCTCTGCTGTCAAGATGGATAAGCTCCTGATAATTAGAGGGAGATGATTTGACAGAGTGTATGTCACCAAAATATTTTTAAAAGCCTTGTCTTTACAGAAAAGGAAATTCTGAAGTTTCTTTTCACAAATTCCACTGAGCAATATTTCTAAACCAGTATTTGCCATGAGCTTGGAGACTCTTGCCTCTCTATCAGATAGCTGCAAGGGCTTATTGCATCTGCAGCTCCAGGGCACTACCACCTGCAGATTGATCTGATGTCTACAGTCTGAGGACTACAGCAATGACTAATTCTAGCTTGTCCTCTAAAATGCCTTACAACAGTTTTCTTGAATCAGTTTTATGAACCAGAGAGAAATGGTACAGGAGTCCTCGACAGTAAGGCAGAATTTTAAGGTCCTCCATAAAAAAGTCATATATCTCAAACAAAACCTCTGCCTTCAGAAGACTCATGGATCCAAAATGACAATATAACTAACTGTAGACACTGATAAAGTCCAGTATTTCATGGGGGTTGCCACAGAAAACTACATCCAGGCTGTTTTCTGTGAGAACAGTTGCATGACGGTCAAAAATTTCATCAAAACAGGTGCATTTGCAGACCTTCATTGCTGAAAATTGATGCTTTCTAATAGAACAGTTTTTGTGTAAATAGTCCAGGTAGTCTTTACTGATGACTAAACTCCCCTGATGATCTTTCTGATGGGTACAGGAGTATTCAAAATCAAGAAATCAAAACACAGCCAATCAACATGAAAAACATGTTCAAGTTCTTATTTTCTTGCACTTTGGTTTTATTTTTCAGGTACATTTCTTCTTTTAAACTGTTGGGGGGGGGTTTGTTTGGTTGGTTGGGTTTTTTTAAAAGTTTTTTTAAGTTTTGGATTTCTCAAGAAGGTCATGAAAATTAAAAAAAAATATTAGTTCTGCTCTCCCAGACAGGACTTCTCATGGACACTGGGTACTTTGCTACTTTGGTACAAGTACGAGGTACTTTGTCTCTTCCCTTTGTTTTTTCCTTGAAGCCCCTTATTTACATAAGCCCTGAATTTATCCGTGTCATTGTATCTATCAGGGGTTAAAATGCCTTGACATACTTTCCCATCTCTTTCTCCAACACAACTTAGTTTATATCAATGTGTTTTTAACACTAAAAAAATGTTTCCTGAATATTACTCAGTGCAGATTCAACAAACTCCCGAATTCTTTCTTCATTGTCACCACTACTTTTGAAGTAAGTTTGTTTCCTGATGACTTCAAGTCATTCAATTAAAAATATCTTTAGATATTTTAAGGAAAAAATAGTTAAAAAATATTATTGTGTTTTTAGCCCCTACATTAAAGGCTCTGCACTTTCTACTTTCAGTTGTATCTAGATCATATTATTCCAACTATCAAGAGTCATCACTCTACTTGTAGTTGAAACTTCCAGTGTTGCTCCTAATTTTGAGCACTTGCTAATTTCCATTCTTTCATTTTTTCATTTCCATTAATTTTCCACCAAATGACCAAGGTAACTAATGACTAAGTCACTATTGATGAAGATTGAACTGAATACTAGTGCCATTAGGAAGTAAATTACCATTGCCCTCCTGTTTGATGCTTCTCCTTTCACATTGCACCCCTTTGCTTTCAGCTCCATGTTCATGTCACAGTTTTCTAGTAACCCCCATTTTGTCAGCTGAACAGAGAATTTCCATTATAGAAGGATATCAGATGTTTCACTGAAGTCAGATTTTATCTATCCATATCTGTCTATATTTCTATCTGTATCTACATCATAACTATTTATCTATAAACCAGTTTAAAAAAACTTCTAAAGTTATCCAGTTAGTTTAGCAAAAGACCATTTCTAGAGAATCCATGTTGACATTTCATTACATTTACTAATACCACTTATTAAATTTTTATTATTCTTTCTTTCAAAATCTCTTCTAATGCTCTAATGACTGTTGTTTGATTTACTCTGGAACTCAAATCATGGCTCTCTCATTTTCTCCTTTCTGTTACATGAGTTTCAGCATATGCCAGAAAAAAACCCCAAAGATTCTCAAGATAAATACGGAAGACAAAAGAAGTGATTATGCCTAAGGATGTTAGCTGGAGTATTAAATTAGAGGGTCCTCCTAGCTGAGAATAACAAGTGGGTAAAAATGTTGATTTCCAAATAATTTTCTGAGGAATTTGGAATAACTTACAGAAGAATAACAAAATAAGCAGCAATCTGTTGAGTTTATAACTGCTCTATCTAGATGGAATCCAGTGGGCAATACATGATCACTCAAGTAAAACAGAGACACGAACACTCATGATCTCTCAGACTTCACTGATAAGAGTAGCAGGCAAGTCCCAGTTTCAGACTAGAGTAGACAGAAAAAAAGATACATATACATCTTTGAGACATCTACACATTCACTAGGATAAAAAAAGGTCCATAAGAACCATTCTTCAAACAGCACAAACAGGTTGTCCCATCCATAGTTCTGAAATCTAGACAATAATTTAATTTATGTCATAAATTCATAGAATGATTGGAAGGGATCTTATAGATCATCTAGTTCCACCTCCTTGCCATGGGCAGGGGTGCCACCCACTAGACAAGATTGGTCAGAACCACTTGGCCTTGGATACTTCCAGGGATGGAACATCCACAACTTCTCTGGGCAACCAGTTCCAGTGCCTCACTACCCTCTGAGTAAAGAATATCTTCCTAAATATCTGAGACATAGTGCCAGAGAAGCCATAGTTTCCTGCAGGAACAGCCTAGGAATTCAAAACACCCATTTAACTTTGCGTAACCTTATTCATCAAAAAAGATATGCTCACTATTCTCACATTCTCCTTTGGTGAGATGCCCGCAAATGTTCAGTGACAGTTTTGTGACAACTTGAGAAAAAAGTTACTCCTGAGATCGTAACAATTTCTGTGCTGCAAATCGTAGAGTACAGTTCCAAACACTGTTTCTCAGAGCTTGACAGTATGTAAAGTTAAGCTATCCACTTACATCAAAACATAAGAATTACTGATTGGATGGGGCCCTGAGCAACCTGGTCTAGTGAAAGGTGTCCCTGTCCATGGCAGTGGGGTTGAAACTAGATGATTTTTAAGATTCCTTCCAATCCAAACCACTCTATGATTCTATTATAACATAACATAAACAAAACATACCATAACAAAATAACACTAGAATAGAATAGAATAGAATAGAATAGAATAGAATAGAATAGAATAGAATAGAATAGAATAGAATAGAAAGCACTGGAAAATATTAACTCTTTAAAAACATTTTGAGATGCAGAGGTCTGAATCCTTGATGATGGAAAAATTACAGATGGTGTTAAGAACCATCTTTGCTTGTTCTCTCTTTCCTTTCTCTCAAATTTTTTTCCTCAAAATTTTTAAGCATATCTTTAGATAGACAGTGTGATTCTGACTGCTTCTAGTATTATTAATGAAAACTGCTGGTTTATTTCCCTAAGAAATTCTAATTGATAAAAAAATCTTTATCCCTATCGTCTTGTGGAGGCTTCTTCCCTTGAAATGTGCCTGCTCCTTTGACACCTCAGGAATATTTCCAAGCACAACAGTGAGACAATGCATTTCTTACTTTCCGAATTAAGTATTAGTCCTATAGCCAGTATCTAAAAGATGTTATTTTAGTGTTATGTGAAATTCTACTTTATCCATAAACTGGTAAAACAGTTTTAAAAGCAGAACGCAAAACTAGCAATATCTAATTTAAATATACGGACAAATCCTATGAAGTGGGGATTCCCTGATAATTTTTTTTCTGTGTACCAATTCTTGCTTCCAATTCTTCAAGCAGTTTATTTGAAAAAGATTATTTACATTACTACAATGAATAAAAGCTTTTCAATAATAAATGTACTGAAGAGGTCATATTTGTTACCAGAGTTTTAACTGGACTGAAGAAATAGCCAACATCCAGAACCAGACTTTGTTGAACTGATAGACACCATGCTGGCAGCTGACATCTCCTCTGTGGTTTCAGTTATCCCATGATGTCCCTTTACCCCAGTATCTTGGAAAATCACTGTACCCTGACAAACCCGATGGGAATTGATGCATGGGAAGCAGCAAGTTTGTGATCAACAAGATTCAAAGCACTACAAACACCATACCACTTTTGTCCATAAACAGGGATGCCTCATAGATGCATTAAACTGAAATGACTCATATGCATCTGTACTGGGCTGAGGATGTCTCAGGAGAGTATTTCACTTAAGGACACCCATAACTCTGTAATCAACCACCAGAAGAGGAAGTTTTGACTCCAGTCCACAAGATACAAGACCCAAAAGAGGGTCTGGAGGACACATATAGCACCAAGGGAGAAGTCCAGAAGTGTCAGAGTTGGGCCTGAAGGCAAGAAGCAAATGGAAAATACAGTCTTTATGTGCAAATTACAGAGGAAATTAAAAATTTAACTAATTGTAGGACTTTAAACCTGCCTGCAGTTAGTAATTGTAAGAGGCTAATATTGTTTCCAGAACATCTAAGAACTATTTTGCTTGGTAGAAGGGGATTGGCTGTTCTTCTGAAGAGGGATGGAGGTGAAATACTGAGAACTGGATTCTCCGCAGTTGCCATTTGAGTTTCCAGCATGTTAAGAAAAGTGAATTTCCCTAGTTGTACAGCTCTGGATTCACAGTACAGATAGAATTCACTTAGGACATCAGTGGAGTCATGAGTATGGCTTTTGTAGACCTGCAGTTTAATAATTAAATAAATGTTTAAATATTCATGTCTTTCCCTCAGCTGACAGACCTATCAGCAAACACACTGGTAGCAGATTTACAGCCTCTCCGAGATTTTGCTCCCCAACTGCTGCATAAGTATAATACTTTTCTTGTTAATGCTAGATTTCATTTTGAGGTCTCAAAGCACTTTGCAAGAGCACAATGATTAGTTAAGCCTTGCAACACACCTGTGCTGGGGGTACTGTGCTATTATGTCTGTTTAATGGATGTTAAAAATGAACTGTGGTGATGTTAACTCCTAATCTCAAATACAACAGACACAACTGAAGCATGCTACAGACACAGTGCCAACAGGGGCACTTCTTCCAAATATTATTATTTCTAACATTTTATAATCTCCAGCATGACATGAAACCAGAGTAATTGCTGGAATTTCACCTTGTGCCTGTTCTATTGGTGACGATTGAAAGCTTTATGTAACAAAGCGGGTTCTTCAAGGTTCAGCTCCTAAAGTGGGGAAGGCAAAGGCTCTATTTGGTGCCCTTTGTGACACATGGAGCCCAGCTTGCTGGAGGGCACTACCTTTAGGAGCTACGCAACAGGGGAAGGGGTGGCTATTTTGCCAGTGATATTTTCTTCTCAAGTAATCTACTTTACTCAGTTCCTAGCTTGTTTCAGCTATTTCCTGTAAATAGTCTGGCCTTAGGCAAACATCTAGATGCTGCTAATGACATATAATCATGGAATCATTTTGATTGGGAAAGACCCCTAAGATCATTGAGTCTAACCGTTAACCTAATGCTGCCAGGTCCACCACTAAATCATGTCCCCAAGCACCACATCTACATGCTTTTTGAATGTTCCCAGGGATGGTGATTTCACCACTTCCCTGGTCAGCCTGTTCCAAGGCTTGACCACCTTTTCAGCGAAGAAGTTTTTCGCAATACACAATCTAATCCTCCCTCCTGGTACAATGTGAGGCCACTTTCTCTTGTCTTATCACTTGTTACCTGGGAGAAGATACTGATACCCACCTGACTACAACCTCCTTTCAGATAGTTGTAGAGAGCAAGAAAGTTCCCCCTCATCCTCCTTTTGAAGCAATGCTGTTCAGCTGAACAGACCTAGCATGGAAAAAGGCCAGAAACAATGATAGCAATTTTACGGCATCTACTGAAAAAAAGCAGAAGACATCTAGCAGTCCAGGATGCTGTGAAAATAATTGAATTATCCATTGCCCTGATTAAGATCAAAGAAGAAAACATAGCTAGGCTGACAAGAGAGATAGGAAAACACACCAGAAGATGCCAAAAATATTGCTCAGATCTCAATGACATAGGCTAGGATTGGAAGAAAAAAGTCTGAGAGGAACAGATGGTAGAAGAGAAATGATTGACCTTGTTGTTACGACCTGCCCCAGGAAAAGGGGAGAGGGGGGGTAACTCAGGTTTTTATCAATAATTCCCTTGGGGTGGATTAAAGTGAAACGACACTAAATAATCGGTGTCTAAAAACATACTGGCAAGGTTTATTTTAACAATTCTGTATCAACAAGCATGCTAACAGTTTGGGTGTTGTCATAGAACAATGCAGCACTAGGATAACTTTCCGGGGGGGGGGGAGAAACT